>NC_136988.1:21901710-21981710 GCF_032717465.1 Coenobita brevimanus
TTATATAATGAAATGAATTTTTTTACTTTAATATAAGTAACAGAGTAGCGGAGTAACAGTAAACTTCCACTTCTGTTGTAAAGAAGTATCGGTGTAACTGATAACGAAGTTACTTTTCTAAGTAACGGAGTAGCAGATAGAGAGGTTAGTTTTCTAAGTAATGGAGTAGCGGATAGCGAAATTACTTTTTAGAGTAACGATACCCACCACTGACTATGAGACAGCATTGCACGACCAGGGTCTAAGACAGCATCTCCGAAAAGCCACCTCGACCCACTCCTTCCAGCTGAGGCAGAGTGAAAGTAAATCATGCTAACACAACTGTGTAGTCCCACAAACCAACTCAGAAGCGGTGTAGAATAAGAAAAACAATCTATCTATCTATCTATATACCTAGGCTGCTTCCCCCAAGGAAAGGGAGGTAGCCGAGACAGGACGACTCACTCTCCATTTACTCATCCATTCAAACACATTCATTCGCATCTTAGCCCCAAAGGGGAGAACGGACAGATCCTCACCGCACCACACCGCACAAGGGTCAACTGGGCAATGCAATCAATGACATCCGCAGCAGGGCCCGACAGCAGAACTGGTTTACCCCTGCCACATCATAACAGACCCATCCCCTTACCCGCACCTGACCTGACTAGCTGATCAGACCAAATGCGGGAGAATATCCCCTCAGGGCTGCGTCATCACTTATTCATTCACAATTTCTCTCCATTTATTTCTGTCACGCACAGCCACTCTTCCTTGCTCAACAGACATCCCTCTCGCATCCAGCGCTCTCTTCACACTGTCCATCCATCCTATTCGTGGTCTTCCTCTCAGCCTTACACCTCTCACATCAGATCTAGTTATCTTTTTCACCAATCGCTCATTATCCATTCTCTCCATATGCCCAAACCATTGCAACACCCTCTGCTCAAACAAGAAAGGCTAAAAAGAATATTAGCGCCCTACCAAAAAAAAAAAAAAACTACTTCCTGAAAAACAGTCTGCATTTATTCCACCTAAAAGAAAGAAGCAAAGAAAACGAAGAAATTGCCATCTCCACTTTTAGTTTCAACCGATGAACATCTGCCGTCTGGCCATGATGGGGACATGTTGGTGGGTGAGGGACTATAATGTATATATACTGTATAGAGAGAGAGAGAGAGAGAGAGAGAGAGAGAGTATATCTATCTATCTATCTATCTATATCTATATATATATATATATATATATATATATATATATATATATATATATATATATATATATATATTGTTACTTAGCCTATGATTTCATCATCCTTTGTGTAATTCTAACGTACAGTATGCTGCATGTTGGATCACGAGCGTGTTCTACCTCACTCCCCCCTTCTACCCTTATAGTAGAGTAAGTCGTTCTTTCTGTTGTTCAGAGCAAGAGTGTCAACTCTTTGTCCCCTATGGCTTCATTTGCGCGTCCTTCTTACAAGTTGTATCAAGCTCTGCTGGCCCCTTTATAATGAGCTCAGTCTCTACATTAATTGCCACTTAGATCAACTCCTCATTTTGTTCACATCTCTGTACAGTTGATATTATTGTGAGTGCTCAGGAAGTCTCCAACCATCTAGCAGCTGTGTAATTTGAGTATAAATGTTTATTGCATTTTTTCTTGTACTGTATAGCATGGGGTGTTAATTCGTAGGCCTAGTGAGGTTTTTGTGATTCATGTATTTTAAGTGTCAGCCATTATTGATAATATTTTGTATCTGTAATAATATATCTTGCATTCACTGAGCATGATCCGGTTTTCTCATTTTATCAGGGCTGACTTAGATAAATTTACACTTGCTAATTTCGTGTTAATAAAGGCTATTGCAGTTAACCATATATTAAACCTGTTTTTTGCCATTACATTATCCTTATGAGTCCTGAATGTTTAGTTGTTAGTTTGAGCATTAAACTTTAACTTGTAATTTTACCTAACTCTTTTGTTTTGAACCTGGAACTTTGTGGGACAGTAGTGATTTTTAGTATTCTCACTTAAAGTGTACAGTATCTTTCTCTGTTCCGTAACATAAATTTGGCGACCTCTTATCAGGATATTCAGGATATTATCATAAGGATATTGCTTGATATTTTGTGACTGTGATTTATTCATGATGTCTACTATTACTACACTTGATGAAGCTAAAGATTTTTTGTCAAATGTGCAAACAGTGTGTGATGTAGAAAACAGAACAAAGAATGAACTTAAGCTTGTTCCTCAACAATTGGGAATTGCTGTTCACTCTCATCATTCTAAAGATCAAATTGTTGGCATGATTAATAAAAGTTTGTTTAATGTAACTCCTCCAAATGAGCAAACGCAGATTGAAATAGCTAAGTTACAGCTAGCTCTGCAGGAGGCTTGTGTTAAGGAGGCTGAGTATCAGGCACGTGCTAAGGAGGCTGAGTATCAGGCACGTGCTAAGGAGGCTGAGTCTCAGGCTCGTATTCAGGAGGCACAAATTGAACTTGCTAGGATTCAGGCAGACCATGAGTATCGCATGAAACAAGGTGGAACTGGATCATCTAGCTCTGATGATTCTGATGTGGCTAAAAATGTTAAACTTGTCCCTCCTTTTAATGAATCTGATTTAACAAAGTATTTTCAGTTGTTTGAGAGGGTAGCTACAGGTTTTAATTGGCCCCAAGAGTATTAGCCAGTACTCCTTCAAACTGTTCTCACTGGTAAAGCTCAAGTAACTTATGCATCTTTGCCCCATGATCAATCTGATAATTATGATGTAGTTAAGAGCTTGATTCTTAAGGCCTATGAGCTTGTTCCTGAAGCCTATAGAGTAAAATTTAGGACAACTTATAAGCAAGATAAGCAATCCCATGTTGAGTATGCAAAAATCAAAGATCTGTTAGAGCAGTGGTTAAATTCTAAGAATGTGGATTCTGATTTTCACAAATTTAAGCAGATGATTTTGCTGAAGGACTTCAAAAGGTGTATTAATAAAGATGTAAGCCTATATCTTGATGAGAAAAGAATAGATAATTTGTGTGATGCTGCAGTTTTAGCTGATGAATATGTTCTCACTCACAAGAGATATTCTAGAGAAAAAAGGAAAGCAGAGAGTAAGTACGTTGCCTCTACTCAGAGTACAGGTAACAGGAAAGAGAATAAAGATGATGTTTCTCAGGAAGTAAATACCAGCTTCACCTCTAGATATCAGAAAAATAAATGTACTTATTGTAGTAAGCTTGGTCATACTACGGAGAAATGTTTCAGGAGGCAGCGTGATGTGAACAAAAAGGAGTCTTTAAATATTCAGTCAATTGGTCTAGTGTCCACCCTTGAGAGTTCCCAGAATTCTTTAACTGAGTTAACTGAACCTGCTTTGAGGGGTAAATTAAATTCTCATGATGGAGCTCCTCTTTTGAGCAGTAACGTGGGTGACACTCTCAAGAGTTCATGTGCTAATTTCCTGTCTAATGGTTTTGTCAGTCCTCTGGACAGTAATGACAGGAAATCAGTTAAAATATATCGTGATACAGGTGCTGCCAATCCCTTATGCTGACCAGTGTTCTAGGCTCTAATGTTAATTCCTCTGATGAAACTGTAATCTTACAAGGTGTAGGGAATAATTACTTCTCTGTCCCTCTGTGCAGAGTGAATTTAGAGTCTGGTTTTGTTAATGGTTCCGTTATGGTTGGGTTGGTTGAGACACTCTCAATGTCAGGTGTAACTTTCTTACTTGGAAATTAGATTGGTGTAAGGCAAGTGTGTCCAGCTCCTCAGTTGTCTAGTGAACCAGTGACTGCGACCCAGGATTGTAATATCCCTGATGTGTTCTCTGCATGTGCTGTCACTAGGGCTAAGTCTAAAGTTACTGGTGACTTAGAGGATAATGATGATGATGATGTTATCCTAGCTGACACTTTTCTTGCTAATTTGGACCACTCACCAGATGAGGCAGTACCCCGTAGTGTTGATAATTTGTCTCGTCAAGAGTTGGTTGAGTTGCAGGTTGCTGACCCTGAGTTGAAAGGTCTAGCTAACTCTGCTTGCAGTGAGGAAGAGTTAGCCGTGCTCCTACTTGTTATTATATAAAGTCAGGAGTACTTATGAGGAAGTGGAGACCTCCAACAGCATCAGCCGACTGTGAATGGGAGGTTGTACATCAAGTTGTCATCCCTCGTGTTTGTAGGTAGGATATCATTAGAATGGCTCATGATTCCAGTTTGGCAGGACACCTTGGAGTGAGGAAGAGTGTGGCACGCATTTTGAAACACTTCTACTGGCCAGGTATCTTCAGAGATGTTTCCTGGTATTGTAAGTCTTGTCACACCTGTCAAGTTGTGGGGAAGTTTAATCAGACCGAAAAGGTTGCACCTCTAGTTCCCATTCCTCCTTTTGAGGCGCCTTTCACCCGTGTGTTGTTGGATATTGTGGGCCCTCTTCCTAAGACTTCTTCAGGATTTTCTTATGTGTTGACCATGATTGATATGGCTACTCGTTATCCTGAAGCCATTCCACTTAGAAACATCTCAGCAAAGAACGTGGTTAAGGAAATGCTAGGGTTCTTCACAAAGTTTGGTCTGCCCAAGGAGGTACAGTTAGACCGGGAAAGTAATTTCATGTCAAACGTTTTCAAGCAGTCTCTGAAAGAGTTGGGCATCACCCAGATCACGTCTTCAGCTTACCATCCCCAGACCCAAGGAGCGTTGGAGAGATATCATCAAACACTCAAATCGATGCTCAAGAAATACTGTTTGGAACATCAGAAAGACTGGGATAAAGGTCTTCCATTCGTTGTGTTTGCTGCAAGAGAATCTCCAAATGAATCACTGGGCTTCTCACCTTTTGAACTACTGTTTGGCCATGAAGTAAGAGGACCCCTTAAGTTACTCAAGGAATGCTGGCTGTCGGAGGAAGATGACGTCAACCTGCTGGAGTATGTGATGAAGTTCAAAGAACGGCTGTCCACTGCTTTACAGCTGGCGAGAGAGAATTTAGGAGCTGCTCAGGAGAAGATGAAGACTTGGTATGATAAGAAGTCCAGGTTACGCCACTTTCAGCCAGGAGATCAGGTTTTGATTCTGCTACCAGTTCATGGGCAACCTCTTCAAGCCAAGTTTAGTGGCCCTTATTTCGTGGAGAAGAAACTCAGTGATGTCAACTATGTCATCGCCACACCAGATCGTAGAAAGAGCAAGCAACTATGTCACATCAACATGCTAAAGTTATATCACAGGCGGGACGAAAATAATCCAGTCTGCACTGTAGCTGTTCCACCCGAGTCTGCAAGTGAAGCTCTCCCATGCAGTATGAGCCTGAGTGATAGTTTGGGGAAGAATCCTGATATCATGAATGATCTCCAGACTAAGCTTTCTCGTCTACCTCCCGAGGAAAGGCAGGAGTTTTCGGCATTACTGCAGGAGTACCCGCAAGTGTTCCGTGCTACTCCAGGAAGAACCACTGTGTTGATGCATGATGTCGATGTTGGAGACGCAAAGCCAATTAAATTGCCTCCTTACCGTGTGAACCCAGTGAAAGTTCCTCTCATCCAGAAGGAGCTTGGCTGCCTGTTGGACCACAAGATGATTGAGCCCTGTCAGAGCGAGTGGAGTTCTCCTGTCACTCTAGTCCCTAAGCCAGGTGGGTCACAGAGGCTTTGCATTGACTACAGACGTGTTAATCAGATAACCAAAACAGACACTTACCCTCTCCCTCGTGTGGAAGATTGCATAGACAATTTCGGAAAGGCTAGGTACATAAGTAAGTTTGATTTGTTAAAGGGATACTGGCAAGTACCTATGACTGAACGTGCTAGGGAGATCTCATGTTTTGTAACATTAGGAAAGACTTTTGCATGTTCTGTAATGCCATATACAGATTGTTTTAGAGTAATAAGAAATTTCCTTTGTAAATTTCTTTTTTCTTTGTGGGGAGGTATTACATAGCCTATGATTTCATCATCCTTTGTGTAATTTTAACGCACAGTTTCTGCATGTTTGATCACGAGCGTGTTCTGCCTCAGTTCCCCCCTTCTACCGTTATAGTAGAGTAAGTCGTTCTCTCTGTTATTCAGTGCGGGATTTTCAGCTCTTTGTCCCCATGGCTTCATTTGCGCGTCCTTCTTGCAAGTTGTATCAAGCTCTGCTGGCCCCTATATAATGAGCTCAGTCTCTGCATCGTTGCCACTTAGATCTGCTCCTCATTTTGTTCACATCTCTGTCCTCCCCTGTACAGATATTATTATTGTGAGTGCTCAAGAAATCTCCAAACATCTAGCAGCTGTGTGTAATTTGAGTATAACTGTTGTTGCATTTTTTCTTGTACTGTGTAGCATAAGGTTGATTCTTAGGCCTAGTGAGGTTTTTGAATTGATGTTGGGTTTTATGTCAGTCATTTTTGATAATAGTTTGTATCTGTAATAATTTATCTGGCATTCACTGAGTATTATCTGGTATCTCATTTTATCAGGGCTGACTTAGATAAATTTACTCTTGCTAATTTCGTGTTAATAGAGGCTATTGCAGTTAACCATATATTTAACCTGTTTATTTGCCATTACATTATCCTTATGAGTTCTGAATGTTTTGTTGTTAGTTTGTGCATTAAACTTTAACTTGTAATTTTACCTAACTCTTTTGTTTTGAACCTGGAACTTTACGGGACAGTAGTGACTCTTAGCATTCTCACTTAAAGTGTACGTTATCTTTCTCTGTTCCGTAACAATATATATATATATATATATATATATATATATATATATATATATATATATATATATATATATATATATATATGTGTGTGTGTGTGTGTGTGTGTGTGTGTGTGTGTGTGTGTGTAGGGTTGAACTTGATATATATACGAAAGCTAATTGCCCCATGCATGGAAAAAAATGTTCACCTCACATTTTGAGTGTATAAGCATGCCATCCCCGGTATCCTTGTACCTCAGTCATCTGTGTCAATGTACTCTCTCTCTCTGTATATATATATATATATATATATATATACACACACACACACGAGTATATACAATAGGGCTGCAGATAACTAGATGGTTGCAAGTGCCGGAAGACACACACACACAGTATAATGTGTTAGAATTATTTGTCAGTGCGTTCATGATGACAGATAGTATTGATAAGACTATGAATGTTTTTAGAATAACTGGTTTGTGGCCTTTCAGTGATGACATCTTTTCAGATGAGGACTTTATAGCAGCAAGATTAGATGAATGAGAGCATCCTGATGCAAATACTGTAGTTCTAAAGCATTTACACAAAGTAGACTTGACTCAGTTAACAATAGAGTGGACAACCTTAGGTGCAAGAAATAATAGAATCTCAGCATCATATGATATTATCCCAGTTCCTCATTATCAGAATTCTCAAACTGGAGCATCAGCAGACTTCTTTCTTTTAGTGTTTATCTTTTCCCACTTCTATATGGCGTCGATGTGTTTGATCAATCTTTACCCTAGCGCTCGGTCCGGTTGTTCTGGTTGTTTTTTACGGCCGGATGCCCCTACTGACGCCAACCCTACCCATTTATCCAGGCTTGGGGCTAGCACCGAGTTGGACTGTCTTGCCCCTCTGTGGCTGGGGGAGAGCTTTAAATTTGATTGCCTCTGACAGGCCCCTTTAGTATTGTCCCATGTGGCTGAGGTAGCACCCAAGCCTGCTCACCGCTATGAGCAAAGGTGGGCACCGGTTCGTTATTCCATTACTCCGTTACTAACGAAATTACATTTTTGAGTAACGGAGTAACCGATTCGTTACTTTTTCTTTTTACTGTGACGGACCGAGTAACTTCCGTTATTTTCCTAGTCCTTTACCCCGTTACTTCTTGCTACGTTACTATTTTACTACTTTACATGATAAGCTGACGGACATGGCCTTCTGCAAGGAGTCAGCACTGATGCATGTCTTTGCCAGATACAACACAGCCATCCCTTCCAGCGCCCCCTTGGAGCATGTCTTCTCCATTGGCAAGGACGTCCTTAAAGCCAAGAAAGCCTCCCTCTCTGATGCCACCTTAGAGCATCTCATGTTCCTTAAGGTAAATAAATAATATAAAATTATATTATTCACTGGTAGGTGGCATCACTGGCGTGGTAGTAGTTGTGGTAGTCTGGTAGATGTATCATGTAGGTGGTATTGGTAGTGTGGTGTGCTGGTAACTGTAACCGTGGTAGTTGTGTTGGAAGTGGTGGACAGTGGAAGGTGGTAGACTAGTACTATCATGGTAGTGGTGCCTGGTGGTACTGGTAGATGGTAGTTGTGGTAGATGCCTGTGTGGTAGTAGTGGTTATAGCGGTAGTGGTAGTTGTGGTACCTGCTAGGTGGTAGTGGTAGTGGACTAGTGGTAGTACTAGTAACTACTAACCAGTATTGGTGGTAGCTGACGAGCTGGTCAATTGTAGTGGTGGTAGCCTGGCAGGTGTTGTCACTGGTGTGGTGTTGTGGTGTAGTGGTAGTGGTGGTAGATGGTGAGTGCCTGAGTGATGACTGACTGACTGATGTCGTGGTATGGTGGTGGTGGTATTAACAACTGTAGTGGTAGTGGTGGTACTGGTAATTGTGGTACTATTTAGGTCCTGGTGATTCTGGTGAGTGGTTCTGGTGTCACGGTGTGGAAGTACTGGTAACTTGAAACTTCGTTGTGGTGGAGATGTTGGTACTGGTGGTAGCTGGTACTCTAGTAGTATGTTGGCAGTAATGTTGGCATTACGTTGGCAGTGGTGGTGTGATATGATTTCGCTAATATGGTGGGTAACTAGTAACTACTAAAGTCTAATTGTGTTTGGGCTAAGGGCAGGTATGGTAAAAATATAGCTAAAATATAATAAAGTTAAACAATTAAAACTTTAAAAAAGATTACAAGAAAATATTTAGTATACTTGTTTTTCAAATGTTTTTGTACTTATGTTAACTACTTTGTGCAATCATGCATGTCACAATAAATGTAATGGATATATTTGTTTTAATTACAGGCCAACCACCAGCATGCCGGGGACACAGAAGACGTAAAGAAAGGTCAAGGATGAGGTCATCCCACCACTGGGCCACCAGCCGCCACCATCCATTAGTGCCAGTACAAGTACTACCAGATTAACCCGCCGCATGCCATGCCATCTTGAAATGGTCTGACATAATTCCGCGGCCAGTGCCAGTGCCGTTTTAAAATGGTCTAAAATAAAAAACTGCAATGTGACTGCATTTTTCAAGATTCGCGGGCAAAAACTGCCAGGCATGTAAGGTAACTGCTCCTCTACCACCCCCCGGGCTACCAAGGCCGTATACTCACTCGCTTCCCCCCTCACGCTCGTTCTGCCTCACTCTGCCTGTGTACCTCACCCAGTGCTGTACATAGTGAAGGCATTTTGTAAATATTTTCATGTAAGTGTAAGCTGTAAATATTTTCTTGTAAGTGTAAGTACTATATAGTGAAGTCAAGTTGTAAATACCTTCTTGTAAGTGCCAGGACTGTACGTAATGAAGTCAGGTTGTACCTGTCTTCAAGTAAGTGTAAGATAATGCATTCACAGTGAGAAAGACATGCAAATTGTGATAGATGCTGAAGTAATAAGTAATCAGAAAAGTGCACTGAACATTGCTATACCTTCCCAGCATATATAACTGGGTATACCTTACATAAAAAAACGGCTTTCTCTCACGTACATGGTGAGCGTGAGAGAGAGGCTATACCTAGATACGAGTATGCCGGACTCAATAAAACCCATTTCCAAGCCTTGGTGAGCATTTTAACGGCGAAATTCGTTGTTTTCACATCAAAATCTATCATTTCAGCCAAAAAAAAAAAAAGGTCTAAAAATGGCCGGCACTGGGGTGACCCATAGGGCTAAAAATAGCCGGCACGCGGCGGGTTAAGTACAGTGTGATTGTCAGACTAAGAGCAGTGAACACGACATCAAGTGATAGTTTTATCATCCATCTTTTAACCTTTTTTGTATTTCTTCTCTTTGTTTTTTTTATATAATGAAATGAATTTTTTTACTTTAATATAAGTAACAGAGTAGCGGAGTAACAGTAAACTTCCACTTCTGTTGTAAAGAAGTATCGGTGTAACTGATAACGAAGTTACTTTTCTAAGTAACGGAGTAGCAGATAGAGAGGTTAGTTTTCTAAGTAATGGAGTAGCGGATAGCGAAATTACTTTTTAGAGTAACGATACCCACCACTGACTATGAGACAGCATTGCACGACCAGGGTCTAAGACAGCATCTCCGAAAAGCCACCTCGACCCACTCCTTCCAGCTGAGGCAGAGTGAAAGTAAATCATGCTAACACAACTGTGTAGTCCCACAAACCAACTCAGAAGCGGTGTAGAATAAGAAAAACAATCTATCTATCTATCTATATACCTAGGCTGCTTCCCCCAAGGAAAGGGAGGTAGCCGAGACAGGACGACTCACTCTCCATTTACTCATCCATTCAAACACATTCATTCGCATCTTAGCCCCAAAGGGGAGAACGGACAGATCCTCACCGCACCACACCGCACAAGGGTCAACTGGGCAATGCAATCAGTGACATCCGCAGCAGGGCCCGACAGCAGAACTGGTTTACCCCTGCCACATCATAACAGACCCATCCCCTTACCCGCACCTGACCTGACTAGCTGATCAGACCAAATGCGGGAGAATATCCCCTCAGGGCTGCGTCATCACTTATTCATTCACAATTTCTCTCCATTTATTTCTGTCACGCACAGCCACTCTTCCTTGCTCAACAGACATCCCTCTCGCATCCAGCGCTCTCTTCACACTGTCCATCCATCCTATTCGTGGTCTTCCTCTCAGCCTTACACCTCTCACATCAGATCTAGTTATCTTTTTCACCAATCGCTCATTATCCATTCTCTCCATATGCCCAAACCATTGCAACACCCTCTGCTCAAACAAGAAAGGCTAAAAAGAATATTAGCGCCCTACAGAAAAAAAAAAAAAACTACTTCCTGAAAAACAGTCTGCATTTATTCCACCTAAAAGAAAGAAGCAAAGAAAACGAAGAAATTGCCATCTCCACTTTTAGTTTCAACCGATGAACATCTGCCGTCTGGCCATGATGGGGACATGTTGGTGGGTGAGGGACTATAATGTATATATACTGTATAGAGAGAGAGAGAGAGAGAGAGAGAGAGAGAGACGAGTATATCTATCTATCTATCTATCTATATCTATATCTATCTATCTATATATATATATATATCTATATATATATATCTATATATATATATATATATATATATATATATTGTTACATAGCCTATGATTTCATCATCCTTTGTGTAATTCTAACGTACAGTATGCTGCATGTTTGATCACGAGAGTGTTCTACCTCACTCCCCCCTTCTACCCTTATAGTAGAGTAAGTCGTTCTTTCTGTTGTTCAGAGCAAGAGTGTCAACTCTTTGTCCCCTATGGCTTCATTTGCGCGTCCTTCTTACAAGTTGTATCAAGCTCTGCTGGTCCCTTTATAATGAGCTCAGTCTCTACATTAATTGCCACTTAGATCAACTCCTCATTTTGTTCACATCTCTGTACAGTTGATATTATTGTGAGTGCTCAGGAAGTCTCCAACCATCTTGCAGCTGTGTAATTTGAGTATAAATGTTTTTTGCAATTTTTTTGTACTGTATAGCATGGGGTGTTAATTCGTAGGCCTAGTGAGGTTTTTGTGACTCATGTATTTTAAGTGTCAGCCATTATTGATAATATTTTGTATCTGTAATAATATATCTTGCATTCACTGAGCATGATCCGGTTTTCTCATTTTATCAGGGCTGACTTAGATAAATTTACACTTGCTAATTTCGTGTTAATAGAGGCTATTGCAGTTAACCATATATTAAACCTGTTTTTTGCCATTACATTATCCTTATGAGTCCTGAATGTTTAGTTGTTAGTTTGAGCATTAAACTTTAACTTGTAATTTTACCTAACTCTTTTGTTTTGAACCTGGAACTTTGTGGGACAGTAGTGATTTTTAGTATTCTCACTTAAAGTGTACATTATCTTTCTCTGTTCCGTAACATAAATTTGGCAACCTCTTATCAGGATATTCAGGATATTATCATAATGATATTGCTTGATATTTTGTGACTGTGATTTATTCATGATCTCTACTATTACTACACTTGATGAAGCCAAAGATTTTTTTGTCAAATGTGCAAACAGTGTGTGATGTAGAAAACAGAACAAAGAATGAACTTAAGCTTGTTCCTCAACAATTGGGAATTGCTGTTCACTCTCATCATTCTAAAGATCAAATTGTTGGCATGATTAATAAAAGTTTGTTTAATGTAACTCCTCCAAATGAGCAAACGCAAATTGAAATAGCTAAGTTACAGCTAGCTCTGCAGGAGGCTCGTGTTAAGGAGGCTGAGTATCAGGCACGTGCTAAGGAGGCTGAGTATCAGGCACGTGCTAAGGAGGCTGAGTCTCAGGCTCGTATTCAGGAGGCACAAATTGAACTTGCTAGGATTCAGGCAGACCATGAGTATCGCATGAAACAAGGTGGAGCTGGATCATCTAGCTCTGATGATTCTGATGTGGCTAAAAATGTTAAACTTGTCCCTCCTTTTAATGAATCTGATTTAACAAAGTATTATCAGTTGTTTGAGAGGGTAGTTACAGGTTTTAATTGGCCCCAAGAGTATTAGCAAGTACTCCTTCAAACTGTTCTCACTGGTAAAGCTCAAGTAACTTATGCATCTTTGCCCCATGATCAATCTGATAATTATGATGTAGTTAAGAGCTTGATTCTTAAGGCCTATGAGCTTGTTCCTGAAGCCTATAGAGTAAAATTTAGGACAACTTATAAGCAAGATAAGCAATCCCATGTTGAGTATGCAAAAATCAAAGAAGATCTGTTAGAGCAGTGGTTAAATTCTAAGAATGTGGATTCTGATTTTCACAAATTTAAGCAGATGATTTTGCTGAAGGACTTCAAAAGGTGTATTTATAAAGATGTAAGCCTATATCTTGATGAGAAAAGAATAGATAATTTGTGTGATGCTGCAGTTTTAGCTGATGAATATGTTCTCACTCACAAGAGATATTCTAGAGAAAAAAGGAAAGCAGAGAGTAAGTACGTTGCCTCTACTCAGAGTACAGGTAACAGGAAAGAGAATAAAGATGATGTTTCTCAGGAAGTAAATACCAGCTTCACCTCTAGATATCAGAAAAATAAATGTACTTATTGTAGTAAGCTTGGTCATACTACGGAGAAATGTTTCAGGAGGCAGCGTGATGTGAACAAAAAGGAGTCTTTAAATATTCAGTCAATTGGTCTAGTGTCCACCCTTGAGAGTTCCCAGAATTCTTTAACTGAGTTAACTGAACCTGCTTTGAGGGGTAAATTAAATTCTCATGATGGAGCTCCTCTTTTGAGTAGTAACGTGGGTGACACTCTCAAGAGTTCATATGCTAATTTCCTGTCTAATGGTTTTGTCAGTCCTCTGGACAGTAATGACAGGAAATCAGTTAAAATATATCGTGATACAGGTGCTGCCAATCCCTTATGCTGACCAGTGTTCTAGGCTCTAATGTTAATTCCTCTGATGAAACTGTAATCTTACAAGGTGTAGGGAATAATTACTTCTCTGTCCCTCTGTGCAGAGTGAATTTAGAGTCTGGTTTTGTTAATGGTTCCGTTATGGTTGGGTTGGTTGAGACACTCTCAATGTCAGGTGTAACTTTCTTACTTGGAAATTAGATTGGTGTAAGGCAAGTGTGTCCAGCTCCTCAGTTATCTAGCGAACCAGTGACTGCGACCCAGGATTGTAATATCCCTGATGTGTTCTCTGCATGTGCTGTCACTAGGGCTAAGTCTAAAGTTACTGGTGACTTAGAGGATAATGATGATGATGATGTTATCCTAGCTGACACTTTTCTTGCTAATTTGGACCACTCACCAGATGAGGCAGTACCCCGTAGTGTTGATAATTAATCTCGTCAAAAGTTGGTTGAGTTGCAGGTTGCTGACCCTGAGTTGAAAGGTCTAGCTAACTCTGCTTGCAGTGAGGAAGAGTTAGCCGGTCCTCCTACTTGTTATTATATAAAGTCAGGAGTACTTATGAGGAAGTGGAGACCTCCAACAGCATCAGCCGACTGTGAATGGGAGGTTGTACATCAAGTTGTCATCCCTCGTGTTTGTAGGTAGGATATCATTAGAATGGCTCATGATTCCAGTTTGGCAGGACACCTTGGAGTGAGGAAGAGTGTGGCACGCATTTTGAAACACTTCTACTGGCCAGGTATCTTCAGAGATGTTTCCTGGTATTGTAAGTCTTGTCACACCTGTCAATTTGTGGGGAAGTGTAATCAGACCGAAAAGGTTGCACCTCTAGTTCCCATTCCTCCTTTTGAGGCGCCTTTCACCCGTTTGTTGGTGGATATTGTGGGCCCTCTTCCTAAGACTTCTTCAGGATTTTCTTATGCGTTGACCCTGATTGATATGGCTACTCGTTATCCTGAAGCCATTCCACTTAGAAATATCTCAGCAAAGAACGTGGTTAAGGAAATGTTAGGGTTCTTCACAAAGTTTGGTCTGTCCAAGGAGGTACAGTCAGACCGGGGAAGTAATTTCATGTCAAATGTTTTCAAGCAGTCTCTGAAAGAGTTGGGCATCACCCAGATCACGTCTTCAGCTTACCATCCCCAGACCCAAGGAGCGTTGGAGAGATATCATCAAACACTCAAATCGATGCTCAAGAAATACTGTTTGGAACATCAGAAAGACTGGGATAAAGGTCTTCCATTCGTTGTATTTGCCGCAAGAGAATCTCCAAATGAATCACTGGGCTTCTCACCCTTTGAACTACTGTTTGGCCATGAAGTAAGAGGACCCCTTAAGTTACTCAAGGAATGCTGGCTGTCGGAGGAAGATGACGTCAACCTGCTGGAGTATGTGATGAAGTTCAAAGAACGGCTGTCCACTGCTTTACAGCTGGCGAGAGAGAATTTAGGAGCTGCTCAGGAGAAGATGAAGACTTGGTATGATAAGAAGTCCAGGTTACGCCACTTTCAGCCAGGAGATCAGGTTTTGATTCTGCTACCAGTTCATGGGCAACCTCTTCAAGCCAAGTTTAGTGGTCCTTATTTCGTGGAGAAGAAACTCAGTGATGTCAACTATGTCATCGCCACACCAGATCGTAGAAAGAACAAGCAACTTTGTCACATCAACATGGTAAAGTTATATCACAGGTGGGACGAAAATAACCCAGTCTGCACTGTAGCTGTTCCACCCGAGACTGCAAGTGAAACTCTCCCATGCAGCATGAGCCTGAGTGATAGTTTGGGGAAGAATCCTGATATCATGAATGATCTCCAGACTAAGCTTTCTCATCTAGCTCCTGAGGAAAGGCAGGAGTTTTCGGCATTACTGCAGGAGTACCCGCAAGTGTTCCGTGCCACTCCAGGAAAAACCACTGTGTTGATGCATGATGTCGATGTTGGAGACGGAAAGCCAATTAAACTGCCTCCTTACCGTGTGAACCCAGTGAAAGTTCCTCTCATCCAGAAGGAGCTTGGCTAGCTGTTGGACCACAAGATGATTGAGCCCTGTCAGAGCGAGTGGAGTTCTCCTGTCACTCTAGTCCCTAAGCCAGGTGGGTCACAGCGGCTTTGCATCGACTACAGACGTGTTAATCAGATAACCAAAACAGACACTTACCCTCTCCCTCGTGTGGAAGATTGCATAGACAAGATCGGAAAGGCTAGGTACATAAGTAAGTTTCATTTGTTAAAGGGACTCTGGCAAGTACCTATGACTGAACGTGCTAGGGAGATCTCATGTTTTGTAACACTAGGAAAGACTTTTGCATGTTCTGTAATGCCATATGGTATGAACAATGCACCAGCCACTTTTCAGAAGCTCATGAATGTTGTAACAGAGGGTTTGGCTGGGTGTGTTGTTTATATTGATGATGTATTAATCTTCAGTGACAACTGGAAAGATCACCTATGCCATGTCAGTAAACTTCTTGAGCGTTTGGTTCAGGCTAATCTTGTAGCTAATTTATCAAAGTGTGAGTTTGGTCAAGCTAAAGTTCAGTACCTTGGGTACGTAATTGGTGATGGACATGTTGCACCACCAGCAGCTAAGGTTCAGGTTATAAGTGATCTTCCCAGACCTAAAAGTAGGAAAGAGCTACAAATTTTTTTGGGAATGGTAGGTTATTACAGGAGATTTATTCTTAACTTTTCTATTCTTGTATCACCACTTACAGACCTACTGAAAAAGGGAGTTAAATTTGTCTGGACCGATAACTGTGAATCCTCTTTCAGCAAACTTAAAGCTATCCTATTAAGTCAGCCAGAGCTCACTACTCCAAATTTTGCTAAGCCTTTTAAGATGTCTGTTGATGCAAGTAATACAGGAGCTGGGGCTGTTTTGTTGCAAGAGGATGATCAGGGTATTGACCACCCTGTATCTTATTACAGTAAGAAGTTCACTCCACCTCAAAAGAACTACTCAACTATTGAGAAAGAGCTTTTGGCCTTGATTTTGGGTTTACAGCATTTTTCATTTTATTTGTGTTCTGGTTTTGACCCCATAGTCATTTATACCGATCATAACCCACTGAAATTCCTTAGTAAGTTTAAAGATAAAAATCAGAGATTGACAAGATGGAGTCTACTTCTTCAGGAGTATTCATTAGACATACAACATATCAAGGGGAAAGAAAATGTTATTGCAGATTGCTTATCTAGACTTTAGACAGATTGTTTTAGAGTAATAAGAAATTTCCTTTGTAAATTTCTTTTTTCTTTTGTGGGGAGGTGTTACATAGCCTGTGATTTCATCATCCTTTGTGTAATTCTAACGTACAGTATGCTGCATGTTTGATCACGAGCGTGTTCTACCTCACTCCCCCCTTCTACCCTTATAGTAGAGTAAGTCGTTCTTTCTGTTATTCAGAGCAGGAGTGTCAACTCTTTGTCCCCTATGGCTTCATTTGCGCGTCCTTCTTACAAGTTGTATCAAGCTCTGCTGGCCCCTTTATAATGAGCTCAGTCTCTACATTAATTGCCACTTAGATCTACTCCTCATTTTGTTCACATCTCTGTACAGTTGTTATTATTGTGAGTGCTCAGGAAGTCTCCAACCATCTAGCAGCTGTGTAATTTGAGTATAAGTGTTATTGCATTTTTTCTTGTACTGTATGTATAGCATGGGGTGTTAATTCGTAGGCCTAGTGAGGTTTTTGTGATTCATGTGTTTTAAGTGTCAGCCATTATTGATAATATTTTGTATCTGTAATAATATATCTTGCAATCACTGAGCATGATCCGGTTTTCTCATTTTATCAGTGCTGACTTAGATAAATTTACAGTTGCTAATTTCGTGTTAATAGAGGCTATTGCAGTTAACCATATATTTAACCTGTTTTTTGCCATTACATTATCCTTATGAGTCCTGAATGTTTAGTTGTTAGTTTGAACATTAAACTTTAACTTGTAATTTTACCTAACTCTTTTGTTTTGAACCTGGAACTTTGCGGGACAGTAGTGATTTTTAGTATTCTCACTTAAAGTGTACATTATCTTTCTCTGTTCCGTAACAGTATATATATATATATATATATATATATATATATATATATATATATATATATATATATATATATATATATATATATATATATATAATGTACAGTGTATTGATTGTTGACTTTCTATATTATATGCATTACCTTTTAATGTCATCATTTAATTCGTGACAATGTTTTAGTATTATATTAGGAACTCTTGAAGAATGTTGAAATCCGTAGAGTTTTGCTCAGTCCGTTAACTGCTCGTTATTGCACTCAGATTGTAACGAGTTTTCATAACTTTTATCATTGTTTTCATAAGTGACTGTCTTTCTGTATAGACAATGCGTTTCACTGAGCGATAATTTTTGTGTAATTGTTATTCACACGTATTGCTTCTCTGACCGTTGAGTTGAGCCGCGCCCATTTCTCGTGCCTCGTGCCTTTGTAAATTCGTCAGTTGGTGTTGGAGAGCCACGGGAGTAGGAGTCGTTGAGCGCGGTGCTGAGGAAGACCCTCATCGCAGCGGCTAGTCTCCAGTAGTTCTTCGATTTCCTGTATCTCCCCACCAAGTTGGTGATCGGCGATAGTTGGACCTTAGCAGTTAGAGATGCTCAGCCTCTTCACAGCTATACCTCTGTTCCCTCCACTGACTAGTATTTCTGTTCTATTTCCTAGGCTTAAGATTAATTAGCTACTTGAATGTGAGTGAGTGTATTCCCTTTGATATTTGAATTCATTTTGAGATTCTTGTAACATAAACTTTTGTTTATGTTACATTAAGTTTAAAGAAAGGAATTGTAAATTTATTAATTACAAGTGTAGAATCGTGTTTGATTTCTTCACATTGTGCTTTCTTTAATTTGCTTATCCCAGTTTGCACAAATTTCTTATATTAATCACAACTGGTATTTAGGCCAGTTCTTTGGTATTAATTCTTAGATCCGTTGTGCCAACTAGGAGTTAAGCATCAGCAAGAACTTGTCTCGATTATTATTATTACTGATTGTCAAGGGTGCAAGGATCACACTTTCTCAGAGGCCAACAGTATCAACAATTCAGCATTCATGAGTAGTTAGTCTCCGCTGTGTACTGTTGAGAAAGTTTATAATATTCTCGTGTTTAGAGACTCAGCGAAGTAAGCCGGCATAAAGTAAAATTTACTAGTTTCACAAATCAATTCCTTGTGTCAACTGATAAATATATATACAGTATATTAGCATTATATTCATAATTCCTCTTCGCCCGTGACATCTGGCGACCTCATTCCAGGATATAACTCCTAGCTTTAAAGTTATTAACGAAATAATACTCACTCTTGGCTACTGTAGTTATTAGTTATCATTAAAGTTTATAGGCACTACCTTACTGGTGGTTATTCATTCGGCTTTATTAATTTTATGTAAAAGTTTTCCTAGTCAGTTGCATTTTTTTTATTTCTTTCTTTAGCAGTTTAACTAGATGAAACTGGTCACCATCAGCCTGTGCCTATATATTTTACTTTTGATTATTAGCAATTATCTGCGACACAGCAGCCAGTACGTCAGTCTTTAGTCCATTCAGTCTTACTGTAGTTGAGTTAGCATCATGGCTACTAGTATATAGTATATATACACGAAGCCAAGGATATGGGGCTTACCAATCCCCAGGAAATTAAAGACTATGTGTTCTCACAGTACAGTTATGAACAGCAACGTAAGAATGTTGCCTCTGAAGAGAGGAAAATTCAAATTGAACATGAGCAAGAACAGTGTGAGGAATGTGAAAGAGAATGTGAATACGAGTGAGAACAGCACGAAAACAAGCATGCCGAGCACAAGGCACGTGAGAAGCATGAGCTTGAGGTGTTGAAGCTCAAGCAAGACTCCTTGGCTGCAGGCACATCTGGTACAGCCAACCCGAGCTACACGAGTGCTCTCTCACACACGTTCTGGCAACCCCGTACCTCACGCTTCCTTCATACAAGGAAGGCGAGTAAATCTAGTCATTCAAAGCTCGTTTCGAGGACATGGCGCAGCTTTACCAGCTGGATGAGGCAGCTACGCGGCTCCAGTTTTTTATCTTGTTTGAGGTCCCTGCCCTCAATATTCTCCACATAATTCGTGGGGACAATCTCACGTATGAGATGATGAAGGCCGCATTCATCAAAGTGTACAGTCTCACAGTTGATGATGCCAGGAGTCAGTTCATGAGTGTGCATCTCCAAGAAAAGGAGATTGCTGTTCAGTTCCTCGACCATCTCACTGCTTCCTTAGATGAGTGGACGGAGAAAGACGAGACCCCTAGCACGCGAGAGGGGATAATTGACCTCATGCTGCGCACACAGCTAGAAAAATTGTGGCCTGCTCAAGATTTGTCAGGTAAAGGATGCCAGCTAAATGGCGGAAAAGGCTGATGCATTCTTCACTGCGTATGGGTACCAAACTCGTAAGCAACAGACCTGGAACAGGAAAAGTACTGCCAAGTCTGGGAAGTTATCTCAGACTGAACCCCAGCATCAAGGCTGTTCTCAGAATAATGGCCACGGTCCAAACAAACCACAGAAGAAAGACCAGGGGCAGAATACGCAGAAACCCTATTGGAAGAGGTACAAGCATTAACCCAACCAGCAGCAGTATCTCAAGCAGCAGCAGAACAAGCACAAACCACGTAACTCTCAGTCAGGACAATCAGCTTTAGTGTTTCATAGGCAGAAGGCAAATGCTGCATTAATACCCCAACAGCAGTACGGCGGTGCTGTCCCCACCAGTACAGGTACTTCCTCACAATTCACTAGTCCCCCTCAGATGGTGAACCCTCCTCCACAGGTGGTCAATGCTCCAACTCCTCAGATGGTGAGTATGACCTGTCACGGCCCTACCATCTTTCCCCAGGAACGACCCAAACTAGGCCGGCAATCCCAGATGTTGTTTAAGCCGGCTTATACAAACTGTCTTACAAACTGCCTCCTCCTACCTGGCCGGCTTTCTTAATCTACTGGTGGGAGCACCAATCATCATCTGGCTGGTCTTGCTTCTGGCCAATGGCAGACCAGCTGGGGGGTATATAATCTCCTCCACGACTTTTGGAAGTTGCATGAGGAGAAGAAGTAGCAGTTGAGAAGGCAACACGTCTTGGGACTTTCTATCCAGCATCACTTCATCTCGAATCTCAATCCAGCAGCTGAAGATCCACTATGGCAGCCAAGGTTGTGGGGCACGTGAAATGGTACAACATTCGGAAGGGCTACGGCTTCCTGATTCGCCGTGATTCAGGGGAGGAAGTGTTCCTCCACCGCTCCTCCATCGTGGCCCCCAACCCTGCCCATCCTGTGCCTACGGTTGCTGCTGGCGAGGTGGTGGAGTTTGTGGTGGAAGAGGATGCTAAGGGCCCTGCAGCTGCTTTCGTCACCGGCCCTGCAGGCCAGGCAGTGTGGGGCTCTCTCCACGCCCTCCCCCGTCGTAGACGTCGTCGTCAGCTTCCACCTGCTGCTCCTGCCTCCTTCCCTACCTCCTCTGCCTCTACCATCATAGCCATGTGTGTGGAGGTTGCCAAGGCTTTCTCGGGGGGAGATCTGGCAGTTTTTGCCCAGCGCCTGCCCGTCATCTTCCAGGCCAACAGGCTCCCTGCCATCTCTATCTCCGAGTCTTTTTCCTCCACACCCGTGGTGCAGAGGAGGCCTGGCAGGAGGGCTGCTCGACGTCATCCTGGGCCATCTGCAACCCCCACCTCCTTGGTCCCGAGGGTGCTGCAGCTGCAGCCCTCTACTCCACCGACGAGGATACAGCTGTCGGGCCGTGCAGTCTCCCGCCGGTCTGCTTCTCAGCCTCTCTCAGAGGTGCCCATGGAGGTGGGGGATGTCACACATTCTTCGCCATCTGAAGTTGCAGCTCCTGTTTCTTATGCACCTCCACCACCTCCACCACCAGAGGACCAGACACCAGCGAGCCTCAAGCCTCCACCACCACCACCACCACCACCAGAGGACCAGGAACCAGCGAGTCCTAAGCCTTCCCGTTCGTCACGGCACATCTCTTGGGACGACTTTGCCTCCCTTCCACAGCTGGACCTCGAGATCTTCGAGGACCAGCTGGTCCATTACAAGGACCTGGCACCGGAGGAGCCTGACGAGCGGGAATTTACTAAGGGGGACTTCCGGCGAGCTTTGCTCTCCTTCAACGAGCTGCGCCGGGGGTCCCTCCAGGCTGTTACCGACCCCGAGGAGTGTCGTATCATCTCCTACACCCTCGGGGTCGTGAAGTCCCACCTTTCCGCTGGTCCTGACTCGAACTCTGACTCTGGATCCCGTTCCTCGACGGTGTAGTACCCAGTCTTTCTGCTACTGCCTCTTTGTCACTGCCTCCCTACAGCCTCAGCCATCTAGTTCCTGCAACAGCCTGCCTGCCCTACTTCTGCTTCTTGTACCTATTGTGGACTGTGGGTGCATCTGTATGTGTATATATATGTGTATGTATATTCAGTGTGTGTATACTGTAACTGTTTGGCTTAATGGCCACATTAAGGCCGATGGCCATTAAAAAAAAAAAAAATCTGGAAGTTGACTTTTATGCATTGTCGCGAAGGGTGCAGACGTGGTTCTCGTTGCACTCTTCTCTAGCTTTCCAAGGCTGCCTCACTGGTAGTTTTCTACAAAGCACCAATAAAGGTTAGGTTAGCTAGTTCCAATATTCCTTTCTGTCCTTAACAAAGATATAGCAGGTGTCATAATTTCCACTGATGCTTCCCTTAAAGGTTTAGGTGCTGTATTGACGCAAGAGGATAAACGAGGAAAATACCAACCCATTGCCTTTGCCAGTAGACAAGTAAAAGGAGCAGAGACAAATTACTGTACAACAGACTTCGAAGCCCTAGCAGTGGTATTTGCTCTACAGAAATTTCGTGACCTCGTGGTCAGATACGAAATTCACCTATACACAGACCACAAGCCTCTCGTGGGCATGTTCCAAGAAAAACTCCTCTCTGGGAGGAGAGCACGATAGAAAGGTAAAATCCAGAATTACAATGTAAATATTCTCTACATAAAAGGTAAAGTAAATTTAGCTGCCGATGCCTTATCACGAAACCCGTTAGCCAATGTTGCTACAATAAAAGGGGAATCATTCTCCAACAATGATAAAACGATCCCCACAAATCAAGAAATTTCACACGCACGAAGACAGGACTCAGTATGGTCTAAAGTACTACATCATCTTGAGTCAGGCGATGATGTACCATTACTCAAGTTACAGGTACCACATGAACAATTCACAATGGTAAACAGCGCCTTATATAGGGTAAATCCAGAACAAACAAATCACAGAAGCAATAATAGGCAGTAATGATACCTCACATTTTAAGGGTAATACACGATAGTCCACATGCAGGGCATCCTGGCAAGGTCAGGGCAGTCAGACAGGCCCGGATGTCATATTATTGGCCAACGTTACGCAAAGACATACATAATCATATAGACAGATGCGAGTCATGTGCGAAACATAAAGGTTACACGTTACCTGCACTTATAGGACAATATCCTGTACCTAGACAACCGTGGGACACTGTCACGGTTGATTTACTTAAATTATCCTTAACTACCCATCACAATCAATAGGAAGGGAAGAGATTGTGTAGATCAGATATTCATTCTTAGATATTTAGTGGAAAAATTTCTAGAGAAGGGAAAGAAGTTGTATGCGGCTTTCATGGATTTGGAGAAAGCATATGACAGGGTGGATAGACAAGGATTGTGGAAAGCGTTAAAAATATATGGAGTAAATGGGAAGATGTTGAATGCTGTGAAGAGTATGTACAATGGTGCGAAGGCTGCAGTACGTGTGGATGGTGAACTAAGTGAAGTTTTCTCTTTGAAAGTTGGGTTGAAACAGGGATGTGTCATGTCTCCATGGTTGTTCAATCTGTACATGGATGGGGTAATAAAAGAGGTACAAGGTAGGGTAGTGGATGTTGGAGTGGCCCTGGTGAGAGAGGATAGTGTTTGGAAACTCCCTGTACTGTTGTTTGCAGATGATACTGTGTTGTTGAGTGAAGACGAAGGGGAGCTGCAAGGCTTGGTGGATGAGTTTGAGAGAGTGTGTAAGAAACGGAATCTAAAGGTGAATGTAGGGAAGAGTAAAGTGATGGTATTTGAGAGAGGTGAAGTCAGTGAATGTATAGCGAGGTTGGATGGTGAGGAATTGGAAAATGTGAGTACGTTTAAGTACTTGGGTAGTGTGATGAGTAAGGATGGAGGTTTGGAGTGTGAAGTGCTTGAAAGGGTACAGCAGGGAAGAAAGGTTGCTGGTTCTTTGAAAGCAGTGATAAGAAACAGGGAAGTGAGCATGGAAGTGAAAAAGTTACTACAGGACAGTATTGTGATACCAACTCTAACGTACGGAAGTGAAGCTTGGACGTTGTTGGAAGGACACAAGTCAAGAGTGAGAGCAGTGGAAATGAGTTATTTAAGAGGAGCCTGTGGTCACATGGAGAGACAGGCTGACGAATAAGGATATAAAGGAGCGTTGTGGTGTTGATGTGGATGTGATAGGAAGCGTTATGAGGAACACACTGAGGTGGTTTGGCCATGTGGAGAGGATGGAGGGTGAAAGATTGACGAATAGAGTGTATGTGAGAAAGGTGGAGGGGGGAAGAGGGAGAGGGAGGCCGAGGATGAGACGGAGGGATAGGGTGGAGAGGTATATGAGAGAGGGGGGGGGTGAGTTGGGAGCAGGGCAGTGAAATGGCGGGGGACAGGGCGACTTGGAGGCGATTTGTTTGTGGCCACCCCAAACGGGATTGAGGCGTCTGGCAATAGATATATAGACAATCAATATCTCATCGTTGCAACTGATCACTTCTCACGATTTGTGATCATGGTTCCAATTAAGGATAAAACAGCAGAAACAGTCGCAAGGGTATTCACTGATAGTGTGATCTGTAGGTTCACCACACCAAGATGCTAATAAGCGACAATGGTGGTGAATTTAACCCCGAAATTTTACAAGAACTATGTAAACAATACAATATAAAGAAAGTTAATATCTTGGCCTACCATCCAACTTCCAATGCATTGGTGGAAAGGCAGAATAAAAAAATATTAGATATACTACGGCATATTCTCGATGAAAAGTACGCAAACTGGGATGACTGGATCCCCAGAGTTGAAGCATCACCTATCTGTGCAATTAAGAAATCAATGGGAGATACACCTCATTTCATCATTTACGGGTCAGATAAACGTCTCCCTTATGAGACGTTAGAGGGCGAGCAAATTCCCATATATAATTATGACGATTATCCAAAACGTTGCTTATGTGAATTTCAAGAAATACACACAAAGGTAAAGAAACAGTTAGCAATGTCCAAGGAAGAAATGACAGAATCATTTAATAAGAAGACAAAAGAATCAAATATCAGCATAGGTGATATCGCCTATAGCCTCATTCACACTAGAAATTACAGTCACCTAAATTTGAAGGCCCATACAGGGTTATTAAAAGAAAAGTTAATAAGGTAGTGATAAAGTCACTATCGAGTGACGAAGAAAAAGAAACATATTGATCACTTGAAGAAGGTCTCAAGAAATTTAGCTTGCAACTATAAAACACAAGAAACGATCGAAAACCCTAGTACACACGGTGAAAATAAACCTGAAGCAATTAACACATATCGGAATAAACTGCGGTAGCATACCAGACAAACATAGGTACAACCAATACAACTCTCACCATAACAAGGCATTGACATGACTTAGAAATCGATTTAGACTCCTTTTATAGGTAATAGGATTAAACAGGCCAAGATATCTGTATTATTCATCATCACTATCATCACCCTTAGCATAACTTGCTAACAATCGTGGATTACATCTCTAATACAGTTGTTCTTTCGGTTGGTAAAGATGAGGCAAATAATTCCATGGGTCATGTTCCTGTTGATATCAAGAGGATCACCTCACATCCTCAACATCTAGTCCGTCAGGGTTGCCTGATAGTCCCAACAACCTCAACAGCAATAGTGCAGGACAATAAGTACCGAAGTTAGTTTGGACATACTGTAAGACATACCAAGAATGTTACAGAAGATATCAGGACCACCTAGAAATCTGGAAGCGGTATTACAATAGCCTTCTTCACATGATCACCCCACACAGGAAGTAGCTGAAATAATTAAATTAACTGACTGGAAGCTAGAACAGGTTAAGCACGTGATGATCACCATGATCCAGGATATCCCATCAGCTGGGAGTAACACATTGGAGACAAGAAACGACATCAGAAAAACACGTAAGAGACGCGGTTTGTTCGACCTAGGTGGAGCAATTTTAGGGAAGATTATTGGACTAGCTACAGAAAATGATGTAGAGGAAATTAATAACAAACTTAACTAAATAGCATAAAGTCTCTCATACCAACATAAGTTAGCTGATACTCAGAACTCCTTATTGCTGAAGATTATAAAGAACCTTAGGAAGGCAGAAGCATCAACTCTAGGAATTGTGGAGAAAATAAATGCACTAGAAGCTATCAATACACTAATCCAACACCTCTCTGTGATCATAGAACATATTGATGTAATAATATTACGGTTAGACAATACTAGAGCTCAGTACTAGACCTTCATGAATAGAATTGCTAATGCTGGTATTGGAAGGATCACCATTAATTTACTACCCATTCACAACCTCCGTCAAAAAATTAGTCAAGGCATACATAAGCATTGATTGAAACCTTTGTTTGAGGAAAAAAATCTGTTCCTGGAAGCAACATTCACAACAACATCAATGGTAGTTCATTTATCATTTGTAACGGATGGTTTTTTCACAGTCTATCAAATATAACCTTTTCCTTCTGAGAAAGATGGCTCATTAGTCACCATCAACATCAAAACAGAAGTCATCATGGTCTCCAAGAAACAGGACGCTGTCACTTTCACTAGTGAAACAATAACTGAGCTCAAATGTCACACATCATTACATGCATTACACCTTTGTTCTGCGTGCATCTTCACGTTTCAGCCAACTGAGACAGTCCCTTGTGAAATGGCCATCATGATAGATCATGACATCCCTCATCATTGCAACTTCACATTTGCTCCAGATAAACTCATCCACCATCAACGCATTGGACATTCACAGTTCTATTTCATTAAAAATACATCAGTTTTTGTGACTTGCCCAGACACACCTCCAGCCCATACACCAGCATCTGGTTTATACATCTCACCAGATTAATGTGCAGTCCTGACACCTACACCATCTACCTTCCCCACTAAAAACCATTATGCCATTCTCAACCACACACACACAAATACTTCCAGCCACTGCCTAGGATGAACTTGAACGTAAGTGCACACATTAAGTTGACTTCACCCAAGTATGAAACCATGCAATTAATAAATCAGACAATACAACCTTGGGAAGAATACAGTAGGATTATATTTAACCCATATTATGTATACAGCCCAACTCCAGTCATCTTCGTAATTTTTTCCATCATATTTACTGTATTAATTTTGGCCATGCACAGAATGCATGCAAGGATTGCTAACCTGGAATCAATGTTTAAGAACGGTTCTGTACTAGTGAGACAAAACTGAGTAAATATTGTATATATATTTTATATAAAAACAAAATATGGGTTACTATATAATATTGGCTTACTTTAATTACACTATATATATATATATATATATATATATATATATATATATATATATATATATATATATATATATATATATATATATATATATATATATATATATATATATATTGTTACGGAACAGAGAAAGATGTACACTTTAAGTGAGAATACTAATAATCACTACTGTCCCGAAAAGGTCCAGGTTCAAAATAAGAGTTAGGTAAAATTACAAGTTAAAGTTTAATGCTCAAACTAACAACAAAACATTCAGGACTCATAAGGATAATGTAATGGCAAAAAACAGGTTAAATATATGGTTAACTGCAAAAGCCTCTATTAACACGAAATTAGCAAGAGTAAATTTATCTAAGTCAGCCCTGATAAAATGAAAATACACTGGGTAATGCTCAGTTAATGCAAAATAAATTATTACAGATACAAACTATTATTAATGATGGCTGACAATAAGAACCTTATATAAATTACAAAAACTTCACTAGGCCCACAAATTAAACTTAAGCTATACAGTACAAGAACAAAATGCATCAACACTCACACTCAAATTACACAGCTGCTAGATGGTTGGAGACTTCCTGCGCACTCAATAATAACTGTACAGGGGAGGACAGAGATGTGAACAAAATGAGAAGCAGATCTAAGTGGCAATCAATGTAGAGACTGAGCTCATTACATAGGGGCCGGCAGAGCTTGATACAACTTTTAAGAAGGACGCGCAAATGAAGCTATGGGGACAAAGAGTTGACAATCCCGCTCTGAACAAGAGAAAGGACGACTTACTCTAATATAACGGTAGAAGGGGGGGACAGAGGCAGGACACGCTCGTGATAAAACATGCAGCATACTGTGCGTTAAAATTACACAAAGGTTGATGAAATCACAGGCTATGTAACACCTCCCCACAAAGAAAAAGAAATTTACAAAGGAAATTTCTTATTACTCTAAAATAATCTGTCTAAAGTCTAGATAAGCAATCTGCAATAACATTTTCTTTCCCCTTGACATGTTGTATGTCTAATGAATACTCCTGAAGAAGTAGACTCCATCTTGTCAATCTCTGATTTTTATCTTTAAACTTACTAAGGAATTTCAGTGGGTTATGATCGGTATAAATGACTATGGGGTCAAAACCAGAACACAAATAAAATGAAAAATGCTGTAAACCCAAAATCAAGGCCAAAAGCTTTCTCAATAGTTGAGTAGTTCTTTTGAGGTGGAGTGAACTTCTTACTGTAATAAGATACAAGGTGTTCAATACCCTGATCATCCTCTTGCAGCAAAACAGCCCCAGCTCCTGTATCACTTGCATCAACAGACATCTTAAAAAGCTTAGCAAAATTTGGAGTAGCGAGCACTGGCTGACTTAATAGAATAACTTTAAGTTTGCTGAAAGAGGATTCACAGTTATCGGTCCAGACAAATTTAACTCCCTTTTTCAGTAGGTCTGTAAGTGGTGATACAAGAATAGAAAAGTAAAGAATAAATCTCCTGTAATAACCTACCATTCCCAAAAATCTTTGTAGCTCTTTCCTACTTTTAGGTCTGGGAAGATCACTTATAACCTGAACCTTAGCTGCTGGTGGTGCAACATGTCCATCACCAATTACGTACCCAAGGTACTGAACTTTTGCTTGACCAAACTCACACTTTGATAAATTAGCTACAAGATTAGCATGAACCAAACGCTCAAGAAATTTACTGACATGGCATAGGTGATCTTTCCAGTTGTCACTGAAGATTAACACATCATCAATATAAACAACACACCCTGCCAAACCCTCTGTTACAACATTCATGAGCTTCTGAAATGTGGCTGGTGCATTCTTCATACCATATGGCATTACAGAACATGCAAAAGTCTATCCTAGTGTTACAAAACATGAGGTCTCCCTAGCACGTTCAGTCATAGGTACTTGCCAGTATTCCTTTAACAAATCAAACTTACTTATGTACCTAGCCTTTCCAATCTTGTCTATGCAATCTTCCACACGAGGGAGAGGGTAAGTGTCTGTTTTGGTTATCTGATTAACACGTCTGTAGTCAATGCAAAGCCGCTGTGACCCACCTGGCTTAGGGACTAGAGTGACAGGAGAACTCCACTCGCTCTGACAGGGCTCAATCATCTTGTGGTCCAACAGGTAGCCAAGCTCCTTCTGGATGAGAGGAACTTTCACTGGGTTCACACGGTAAGGAGGCAATTTAATTGGCTTTGCGTCTCCAACATCGACATCATGCATCAACACAGTGGTTCTTCCTGGAGTGGCATGGAACACTTGCGGGTACTCCTGCAGTAATGCCGAAAACTCCTGCCTTTCCTCGGGAGGTAGATGAGAAAGCTTAGTCTGGAGATCATTCATGATATCAGGATTCTTCCCCAAACTATCACTCAGGCTCATACTGCATGGGAGAGCTTCACTTGCAGACTCGGGTGGAACAGCTAAAGTGCAGACTGGATTATTTTCGTCCCGCCTGTGATATAACTTTAGCATGTTGATGTGACGTAGTTGCTTGTTCTTTCTACGATCTGGTGTGGCGATGACATAGTTGACATCACTGAGTTTCTTCTCCACGAAATAAGGACCACTAAACTTGGCTTGAAGAGGTTGCCCATGAAATGGTAGCAGAATCAAAACCTAATCTCCTGGTTGAAAGTGGCGTAACCTGGACTTCTTATCATACCAAGTCTTCATCTTCCCCTGAGCAGCTCCTAAATTCTCTCTCATCAGCTGTAAAGCAGTGGACAGCCGTTCTTTGAACTTCATCACATACTCCAGCAGGTTGACGTCATCTTCCTCCGACAGCCAGCATTCCTTGAGTAGCTTAACGGGTCCTCTTACTTCATGGCCAAACAGTAGTTCAAAAGGTGAGAAGCCCAGTGATTCATTTGGAGATTCTCTTGCGGCAAACACAACGAATGGAAGACCTTTATCCCAGTCTTTCTGATGTTCCAAACAGTATTTCTTGAGCATCGATTTGAGTGTTTGATGATATCTCTCCAGCGCTCCTTCGGTCTGGGGATGGTAAGCTGAAGACGTGATCTGGGTGATGCCCAACTCTTTCAGAGACTGCTTGAAAACATTTGACATGAAATTACTTCCCCGGTCTGACTATATCTCCTTGGGCAGACCAAACTTTGTGAAGAACCCTAGCATTTCCTTAACCACGTTCTTTGCTGAGATATTTCTAAGTGGAATGGCTTCAGGATAACGAGTAGCCATATCAATCAGGGTCAACGCATAACAAAATCCTGAAGAAGTCTTAGGAAGAGGGCCCACAATATCCACCAACACACGGGTGAAAGGCGCCTCAAAAGGAGGAATGGGAACTAGAGGTGCAACCTTTTCGGTCTGATTACACTTCCCCACAAATTGACAGGTGTGACAATACTTACAATACCAGGAAACATCCCTGAAGATACCTGGCCAGTAGAAGTGTTTCAAAATGCGTGCCACAGTCTTCCTCACTCCAAGGTGTCCTGCCAAACTGGAATCATGAGCCACTCTAATGATATCCTGCCTACAAACACGAGGGATGACAACTTGATGTACAACCTCCCATTCACAGTCGGCTGATGCTGTTGGGGGTCTCCACTTCCTCATAAGTACTCCTGACTTTATATAATAACAAGTAGAAGCACCGGCTGACTCTTCTTCACTGTAAGCAGAGTTAGCTAGACCTTTCAACTCAGGGTTAGCAACCTGCAACTCAACCAACTCTTGACGAGACAAATTATCAACACTACGGGGTACTGCCTCATCTGGTGAGTGGTCCAAATTAGCAAGAAAAATGTCAGCTAGGATAACATCATCATCATCATTATCCTTTAAATCACCAGTAACTTTAGACTTAGCCCTAGTGACAGCACATGCAGGGAACACATCAGGGACACCACAATCCTGGGTCGCAGCCACTGGCTCACTAGACAACTGAGGAGCTGGACACACTTGACTTCCACCAATATCATTTCCAAGTAAGAAAGTTACACCTGACATTGGGAGTGTCTCAACCAACCCAACCATAACGGAACCATTAGCAAAACGAGACTCTAAATTCACTCTGCACAGAGGGACAGAGAAGTAATTATTCCCTACACCTTGTAAGATTACAGTTTCATCAGAGGAATTAACGTTAGAGCCTAGAACACTGGTCAGCATAAGGGATTGGCAAGCACCTGTATCACGATATATTTTAACTGATTTCCTGTCATTACTGTCCAGAGGACTGACAAAACCATCAGACAGGAAATTAGCACATGAACTCTTGAGAGTGTCACCCACGTTACTGCTCAAAAGAGGAGCTCCATCATGAGAATTTAAGTTACCCCTCAAAGCAGGTTCAGTTAACTCAGTTAAAGAATTCTGGGAACTCTCAAGAGTGGACACTAGACCAATTGACTGAATATTTAAAGACTCCTTTTTGTTCACATCACGCTGTCTTCTGAAACATTTCTCCGTAGTATGACCAAGCTTACTACAATAAGTACATTTACTTTTCTGAAATCTAGAGGTGAAGCTGGTATTTACTTCCTGAGAAACATCATCTTTATTGTCTTTCCTGTTACCTGTACTCTGAGTAGAGGCAACGTACTTACTCTCAGCTTTCCCTTTTTCTTTAGAATATTTCTTGTGAGTGAGAACATATTCATCAGCTAAAACTGCAGCATCAGACAAATTATCTATTCTTTTCTCATCAAGATATAGGCTTACATCTTTATTTATACACCTTTTGAAGTCCTCCAGCAAAATCATTTGCTTAAATTTACCAAAATCAGAATCCACATTCTTAGAATTTAACCACTGCTCTAACAGATCTTCTTTGATTTTTGCATACTCAACATGGGATTGCTTATCTTGCTTGTAAGTTGTCCTAAATTTTACTCAATAGGCTTCAGGAACAAGCTCATAGGCCTTAAGAATCAAGCTCTTAACTACATCATAATTATCAGATTGATCCTGAGACAAAGATGCATAAGTTACTTGAGCTTTACCAGTGAGAACAGTTTGAAGGAGTACTGGCCAATACTTTTTGGGCCAATTAAAACCTGTAGCTACCCTCTCAAACAACTGAAAATACTTGGTTAAATCAGATTCATTAAAAGGAGGGACAAGTTTAACATTTTTAGCCACATCATAATCATTATAGCTAGATGATCCAGTTCCACCTTGTTTCATGCGATACTCATGATCTGCCTGAATCCTTGCAAGTTCAATTTGTTCCTGAGCCTGTATCTGTGCCTCCTGAATCCGAGCCAGAGATTCATCCTCATTAGCATTTGCTTGAAATTCAGCCTCCTTAACCCGAGACTCCGCTTCCTTAGCCTGAGCCTCCTGCAGGGCTAGCTGTAACTTAGCTAATTCAATCTGCGTTCGCTCATTTGGAGGAGTTACATTAAACAAGCTTTCATTAATCATGTCAACAATTTGATCTTTAGAATGATGAGAGCGAACAGCAATTCCCAATTGTTGAGCAACAAGCTTAAGTTCATTCTTTGTTCTGTTTTCTACATCACACACTGTTTGCACATTTGACAAAAAATCTTTGGCTTCATCAAGTGTAGTAATAGTAGACATCATGAATAAATCACAGTCACAAAATATCGAGCAATATCCTTATGATAATATCCTGAATATCCTGATAAGAGGTCGCCAAATTTATGTTACGGAACAGAGAAAGATAATGTACACTTTAAGTGAGAATACTAATAATCACTACTGTCCCGTAAAGGTCCAGGTTCAAAACAAAAGAGTTAGGTAAAATTACAAGTTAAAGTTTAATGCTCAAACTAACAACAAAACATTCAGGACTCATAAGGATAATGTAATGGCAAAAAACATGTTAAATATATGGTTAACTGCAATAGCCTCTATTAACACGAAATTAGCAAGTGTAAATTTATCTAAGTCAGCCCTGACAAAATGAAAATACACTGGGTAATGCTCAGTTAATGCAAGATAAATTATTACAGATACAAACTATTATTAATGATGGCTGACAATAAGAACCTTACATGAATTTTGAAAACTTCACTAGGCCCACAAATTAAACTTATGCTATACAGTACAAGAACAAAATGCAACAACACTCACACTCAAATTACACAGCTGCTAGATGGTTGGAGACTTCCTGAGCACTCAATAATAACTCTACAGGGGAGGACAGAGATGTGAACAAAATGAGGAGCAGATCTAAGTGGCAATTAATGTAGAGACTGAGCTCATTACATAGGGGCCGGCAGAGCTTGATACAACTTGTAAGAAGGACGCGCAAATGAAGCTATGAGGACAAAGAGTTGACAATCCCGCTCTGAACAACAGAAAGGACGACTTACTCTACTATAACGGTAGAAGGGGGGGACTGAGGCAGAACACGCTCGTGATAAAACATGCAGCATACTGTGCGTTAAAATTACACAAAGGATGTTGAAATCATAGGCTATGTAACAATATATATATATATATATATATATATATATATATATATATATATATATATACACAGCAAGTCCTTCTCATATATATTATATAATTGACTACAGTAAACTTGTCATTGTATTATTTTAATATTACTATTATAATATACATGTACAAATTCATAACTATAAGAACTACTTTATCCCAATTATGTACCCTTCACAATATTATGTATTTCACTTACAAATTGACAGTAATGTATATCTAGTATCCATTAATATTTTATGACTAAAGACCGGATGGTACGCCAGTTTCCCGTGACCGAGCGATATGTAGGCATAATATAACACAATGCTATATGTAACTACTGTATACAGCTATAGCTAACAATATGTAGAACAGGTGGTTATGTCCGAGTCCTACAGGAATAGTCAAAGAACACATCCCCTTGCCTTGACGAATAAGGAATGTCAATTCACAAAATGTATATCCACAACCATTGTTGTCACAGACCACCATGAATTCTTAAACCATACGATGTATCTCAAACTTCCTCGTAGGCCAGACGAACAAGAATTTCATGATGTCTCCAAAGAACGTGGAGTAACCAGCCCTAGCTTGTTAGTCGACGTGATAGGAAATTTACCATACACATCCTCCCCACGCTCTATATAATGACGGAGAGAATCCCTTCAGATCAGAAGGAGGTTAGAGAGAGACAGGGGAGAGAAGGCTGGTGAGAAGCTCCAAAGTTATTATCACGCTCTACTAAACTGTAGCTCATCTCTTTTATAACTTTGTGCAATAAACCTTGTAACCCGAGAGTGCTGTAACTCAACTCATTGACACTACTTCTCATTACCTAATTCTGGCTGAGCTTAACGATCCATAATCAAGTGCCCTATCACACTACAAGTACCTAAAACTACGCTATCGAGATTCGTGGCCAGATAACTTTCTTTGTATAATTACACCCCTCGGCTACGTCTGTACCTCTTCAACAATATGTCTACCCCCGATGTATATATGTCCCCCCCCCAATGCATACATGCCCCCACTAAACTTGCTAGGTCAGCACGCTTTCCCACGCCTGAAGACGGCGTTATTGCATCAGTTCTTAGCAGGCAGCCAAATCGAGCAGACTATTTTACTGTGAGCTTGTAATAAACTCCTTATCTAGCTGTTTGTACACAGAGTTTCTATCACCAAAGTATTGCAAGTTACATTTGGTAGCAGCGGTGTTTCAAATCATCAGATTCTGACCGCCTCCATCGCCTTTTAGTGACATCACAAGATACACGACGTCTCGCATCTGCCAGCCTCGCCGCTCCTCAGTGCCTCTCTTGGTGTAATACCTGGCTGTTCTTTCCGAGTCTACAATTTTTCTCACCAGTGCTCACCTCTCAAACAACCGCACCCATACGCCTTGTTCCTGACCGCACGTGTCACCGTCGCCAACCTACGCACCTGTTGCGCCTGTTCCCAGCACCTGTTCCAAACTCATCATAACTCCTGCCCCCACGGTGCCACTTATCACTGTCTGCCCACTGCCTGCCCACCACCATTCTCTGCATTTGCAACTCAACAGCTCTACACCTGCCTTGCACCAACATCTGCCCTCACCACCCACCACCGGCCTCCGCCGTCGCCTGCATCTGCTCTGCATTACGGAGCCTCCTTCGGTCGCCACTCCCTGCCGGTGATTCATCGCGCCGTCTCTTCTCCTCTCCGCCCAGCTGTCTCTCCACCGCCGCCCTGCCACGCCCCGCCCCGCCCCGCCCCGTCCCAGCCCAGCTACGCCCAGCCACCCCTGCACGTCATACATCTCAACACTCCCATCTCTACTGTGTAACTATAGTATATCTTTCCTTTCTATAGAGATTATCCTCGATTTTCTCTACAGATTGGTTATTGTAAATATTCCATCTCATTTCCATTACCCCATTTTCATCTTCACCTACGTTATTTATACTCCATCTCATCCTTCGCGTTTTATTTAAACCATCCATCCCCGCACCTTCATTCATTTTCACGCCTACTCGTGTATTCCATTCTCTCATTGTTATTTATATATTTCCACCTACGTATCCATCTTCATCCTTTCATCTTCCATTGCCGTATTAAATGCCATACTTTCCACGTCAACCGCTTACCACCAGCCCTCTCGACCCGGAAACATCACCTGCTCATACCCCATCTGCCGACTCTAACACAATCACTCATTTACGAAGTGGCAAAGAGTACCACCGCCCTGTACCTGAGACTCCCGTTTCACTTCCTGCAGAATCACTTCCTACCCATCCTACACTCGTAAATCCAGATACCTCCTCTTCTACTCCTACCTCTCCACTCCCTTCTTCTTCCTCTACTCCTTCACCTGTCGTTCCCTCTCCTGCCTCCCTTCATAACCCCTCTTGCTCGCCCTTAACTGCCACTACCTTCTCTCTCTCCCACACCTCTCCTGCCGCCACTTCTACACTTCCAGCCATGGCCAACCCTCCTCAATCTATCTAACTCGACGATGCCAATCGTCCCAAATTTACCGGCCAGGACCCAACTTGGTCTGTCTATGATTTCCTCAGAGAAGTCGACACAGAAATACACAATAGACAAATAACCGATGAATCGCTCAAAGTAGCCTACCTCCTCGGTCGCTTGCACCACGGTAAATAGGACATCGGATCCGCGATCCGTGCAGGACATTTGGATAGCATTCGTACCTTAGCTGATTTTCGTACGGAACTCATCAGCCTTTGTTGCCAGCATTCAAATACCGCGTCTCACATGGGATTCATTAATCTCCTAAACCAACTAGACGAGGACTTGCGCATCCCAGCGCAATATGCCAAGCTCCGCGAAGCTGCCGCCGCCATGAAAGCAACTAGTAGCAAGATGCTCCAATTACTGGTAGGCACGAAATGGTTAGAAGACAAGAATGACGTTCCAATGCTTTCACTCACCAACTTTGCTGACTTAATTGGTTAACTTCACTGGCTTTCTCCTAAACAGCGAGAGCTAGCCTTGGAAATCGGTTTCAGTCCAGGAGATAAAATTATTCAGGTCACTAAAGCCATTCATGAAAGAACAGGTTCGAACTACACGTGTCAGGGCACCACCCAACCATTGGCCTCCTCAGTCTGTCACACCTTCACTACCCCAGACCAATCTCGCTCTCGTCCCACCACACGCGGCAGATCTGCCACACATCCTTCTCCTACCGCAGGTCGTGATCCATCTAGCGCCCAACGGAACAGACAATCTTCGATTCTCTGCTGGTACTATGGTCATCCTGGACATCGAGCATCCAGTTGCGACCGTACATACAAACGTCCTCACTCCCAAACCAGACAGCGTACGCCTTGCCGCTCACATCGTCCACACTGCAAATACCACAAATCAAGCACGACTCACACCACTGAGGAATGTCGTTACCTCAACCTCCAACAGTCGGGGGAAGCGCCGCGCCCGTATCGAACCAATATCACGTAGAACCAGAAACCCAACTCCCCATCCGCCATGTAGGTCTCATAACATCCTCAGGTTTAGTCATTCTCGGCAGCAGTCATGACATACCAACCTAATTCTTTTTGGACACAGGATCTATAGTAAATCTCATCTCCGAAAATTCCTTACAAATTATTCATCGCCATCACAACCACGTCAGTTTCCTAGAACCACAAGACATTCGCCTATGTGGTGTTGATGGCTCAGAGTTTAAGGTTAAGGGAAGAGTCACCCTTGAAGTCAAACTCCACAGAGATTTGAACCGTATCCCAATTGAATTTCATGTCACTAATGACTTGCAGTATCCCGCAGATGCCCTTATTGGTTTCTCCACCATGGCACAACACTCCATTGCATTATTACCTGCTTGTGGTAGTATAGACATTTCTGGATTCCCGGTTTACACTATGGAATGTCCCCGTCCTGTTCTTACAATCAAATCAGTCCTTCAGTTACCTCTGTCCCTATCACTACCAAAAAGTCCAACCCAGCCCAAACCACCACTATCATCATCTGAGAATACAGAGATCATTCCCTTACTGACTGCGAGCAAGGACATAAATTCCTCAATGTCGCCTGATATATCATCTCAGCCCTCGAACATGGCTCTTACCTCCTCTCCCGACAACACTATCCCTGACATAGACATGTCTCAGTTACCTACCTCACACAGTCTGAATGATCTTCTCCAACACGCAGAGACGAAACGTGCAGTAACGAATACGTGCACAATTTTGTTACCGCATGAGTTCACAAAAGTCTCTGTTTGTGTTGCCGGTGCGAAAGAAGGAGTGGATGTACTAACCCTACGTGAGACGTGTTGTGTGACTGGCTTGACTTATGAGTCAGTGTGGTGTACAGTCTTAGAGGACAGTTTATGCTACCTGTACTTGCTCAATGTCACAAATGCTCCACTAAAACTTAAAAGTGGTGTAAAGATTGAAGACTTCCTAGTATACCCAGCGGCCGTGAAGGTGTGCCAGGATTCCTCAATTCCTACTATTCAGACTGATGATACGCTAATCGGTGTATGTACTATTAACTCTACGGGATCTGCGCCGACATATTCACCCGATATGCTCTCACATATCATTTGCACAGATTTCCCAGAAAATACGCCTCAACTCCTCGACCTTCTGACCTCGTACAGAAACGTGGTTGCCTTACCCGGTGAACTGGTGGGTAGCACAGACCTTGTCAAACATATGATTGAACTACTACCAGGAACTCAGCCGATTTACATACCAGGATATCGATTTCCTCACAGCCAGCGAAAGCAGACAGATCAAATGGTACAGAACATGTTAGACCAAGACATTATTGAACTCTCCATCAGTCCATGGAATAGCCCACTTTTCTTAGTAACAAAGAAGGACGGCAACTTTACACCAGTAGTCGACTATCGTAAGGTCAATTCTGTCACCGTTCGAGACCGTTTCCCGTTACCCGTCCTCACTGATTTGCTAGAATCCCTTGGTGACAATAAAGTAGTCTTTTCATCTTTAGACCTCCTCAGCGGGTACTGGCAGGTCGAATTGTAAGAGTTCTCTCGCCCAGTTACAGCCTTTAGCACCCCTTCCGGACATTTTCAGTTTAAGAGACTCCCTTTTGGTCTGATAAATGCTCCTTCCGTGTTCTTGCGACTTATCCATTCAGTCTTCAGCGGTATGATGGGACACTCTCTTTTTGTTTACCTAGATGATATCATTGTTGTGAGTAAATCCATCCCTGATCATTTTACCAAACTCCAGCAAGTCTTTCAACGCCTCCAGCTTTCAGGCCTGAAAATCAATCTCAGTAAATGTGACTTCCTGCGAAAGAAAATCAAATCCCTAGGCCATGTCGTCGATGCACAAGGCATACATACAAATGAGGATAAAACTAAGGCGATTATTAACTTCCCAGAACCCACCACTACCGAAGCTGTACGAAGTTTCCTGGGCCTCAGTGGGTATTATCGTCGCTTCATCCGGGAATATGCAAAGATCGCTGCTCCTCTGACCCACTTACTCAAGCAGAATCTGCCCTTTGTTTGGACTAACGACCAGTCACAAGCTTTCCAAAAGCTAAAAATAGCTCTTGTAAATGCCCATGTTCTAGCGTTCCCTGATTATACCACACCATTCCTTCTCTGCACAGACGCCTCAGGCACTGGACTTGGTGCCGTTTTGATGCAACTCAATGAAGCATCAAGGAAGCGCGTACTAGCGTATGCAAGTCGTACCCTTACAACCGCTGAACGTAACTACAGTGTCACAGATCTCAAAGCGCTAGGAATAATCTGGTCCTTGAAACATTTCAGAGATATAGTCTATGGTTATCCAGTGCATATCCAAACAGACCACCTTCCACTATGTGATTTGTTCAAGAATCGCAACCTAACAGGTAGACTAGCTAGATGGTCTGTCATCATCCAAGACTTTAATCCCACTTTTCAATATGTACCAGGCAAGATGAATGTAATTGCAGACGCACTCTCACGTCACGTAGCAGCAGCTATAACATCACTGCAGCCTGAAGTAACTGAAAATACTACACTAACGTCAGAAGTTGTTCGAAACTTTCAGCGCCAAGACCCCATGTGGTCCAAAATCATTTATTTCCTAGAATCTGGTGATGCCTCGACCTTACCTACTCTGCCAGTATCACTAGATGAGTTCATGCTAGATGATGATCTCTTGTACAGGAAAACACTGCTAACAGGCAAAGATATGCCCAATCGCGAAGTACGCCAACATTTTTGTCCCCGCTGCCCTGATACCAAAGGTTCTTCATATTGTTCATAATACTCCTCCAGCTTCCCAACCAGGTAAAGACCGATGCTTGCGCCAAGGACGTCTCAAATACTATTGGCCAACCATGCGCCATGATATCAATGCCCACTGTGACTCTTGCCTCTCCTGCCACCGCCACAAAGGATCCACCGGTTTACCAGCACCTCTCTTACAATACCCAATCCCATCACGACCATGGGAAACTGTCTCAATCGATCTCTTAAAAGTACCTCTCACAGAATCTGACCCTGAGTACTTGTTAGTAGCGGTCGACCACTTCTCCCGCTACTGTGTCCTCGTACCCCTCTCCAACAAGACCGGGAAGAGCGTTGCACGTGCCCTTGTAGATCACCTAATTTGCCCGTTCAGTACCCCTCATACCATTCTTACTGACAGTGGTACAGAATTCAACAATAGCCTTCTAGATGAGATCTGTCCCCGCTTTCATATCAGTAAGTGCAATGTCGTGCCGAACCATCCGGCTTCCAATGGCCTTGTAGAACGCCACAACCGTAAAATCTTAGAGTGCCTCACACATCTAGGCTCCCATAGTTCGTCCTGGGATGACTGGATTCCCCGAGTGGCATCCTCCATCAATAGTTCCATCAATGCATCCATTACTGAATCTCCCTTCTTCGTCCTCTTTGGCTTTGACAAGGACCTCCCATACTCTCTCTTATCCTCAAAGCCAGAACCCATCTACAACATGGATGATTATGTTAAAATAAAATTTGCCAACTTCCAGACAATCCACCAGTATGTCCAATCCACTTTGGCTTCCTCTAAGGAGGACATGCTGCAGCGCCAACATAAGTCCGCCTCTCCTATCACTATCAATGTAGGCGATCTTGTCTTTGCTCATTCCCATACGCGTTCCTCTAAGTTGGATGACAAATTTACAGGGCCCCACTGCGTCCTCACTCAACAAGGCAACCAATTTCACCTCCAGGACCTGTCCACTAGGGACACCAGATGGGTCCACGTCGATGACTTAAAGCGAGCACCCCGTGGCCTCGTCTTGGAATAGTCACTTACACAACCTCTTGCCCCATCTTCCCCTCCTCCCATCCCTCAGTCTAACTTGTCTCCACCTATCCCTCAGTCTCCTTCCTCTCCACCTCCACCTGCTCATTCATCAACCAATCACTATCGGTCCAAACTGCGCTCTGCCCATCAACCTCTTCACGACCTCCCCCATTAACTCTACCCTGATTTTCTAGGTACGATGTTAGAGATCTCCCTGCTGGCAGTGCTGACCCTCCTGGGGTCTGGGTCAGGTCAGGACGATGGTGGAGTACGTCCCGGGGCCTTGGTCGGCTCAGAAGGCGAGGTCTCCTTGCGCTACGATCTTGCGCCCCTGGCCGACGTAGCCATTGCCCTACCTGCCTACGCGCACCAGCTCCACGGAATCAGGACCCATCTCACGGCCCTCATGGGGACACACAACCCGAATGAGTATCTCTGTAACCTTTTCCTCCCACTCTCCTAGCAATTGCAATACATAAGTAACAGATTCACTGAGCTCAATGACACATTTTCCATTCAGACACCCGTGGGTCGTTCTCGTGTGAAACGAGGTCTCTTCGACTTCGGCGGTGAGATTCTGAGTGGCTTGTTTGGCGTTGCTACAGCCCGTGACATTTCTGGCTTCAAATCTGATCTCACTCAATTAGCTTCAGCCCTAGAATCACAACGGCGAGTCAGTAAAATCCAACACACTATGTTACAGAACCTCACAACCCAACTCAATGAAGTCACGTCCACTCTAAACAATTTCACAGATATCTTACAACGCCACCTTTCAGATCTCAACGTTATCTCTCAGTTCTTCTACCTCAAACTCAACATGGATAATCTCCAACTAGCCATTGACTCTCTCTTGTCTCAAGTCTCTGCCTTGGTTCATATCCTGGTCGATGCTATCAATGGACGTGTCACTACCTGTCTCAGCTCTCCGTTCTGTCATGGAATGGGCTCACTCCACCTTCGGTCTCTCCCCAGTCCTCCCTTACTCCTCCCTTGAATATTATTATCCTGTTCTCGAAGCCACTCTTCTCACCACATACGTCGTCGTCCATATTCCTCTCCATTCTGCAATACCCTTTAACCTTTTCCACATCATTCCCTTCCCTTTCCGCCTCAACAACTCCTTGTTACAGGTATCTGTTCCTTCAGAATATTTCCTCCTCTCCCATGATCATCTTTCCGTTGCCTTCCTTTCTTCCACAGACCTCCAGAAATGTTCCTCCTTTACTCTGACCTCTCGTCTCTGTGCTGCCCACCTTTTCGCTATCTTCCCTAGCAGTGCTACACCCTGTGAGTCTGCTTTAGTTTGCAACCATTCCATCTACTCGGCCTGTTCTTTTGTCCCAGCTCCTGACCTCCCGGTCCACCATGCTCACCTCAACCATGTCCAGTACTTCTTCTTTGCTGTTCCCATCTCTGTCACAATCATGTGTCCTTGTTCTTCGGTTCGATCCGTCCCCGCTAGTGGTCTCCACAAAGCACCTGACTATTGTACCGTCAAATCAGAGTCCGTCATCACTTACGCCACCCGCTATCACCAAGCTGTCCGTAATCACTCCTATGACATCTTTCAACCACTCAACATGCCTTCCACCCTACAATCTGCCAACATTACCTTAACCTCCCCTAACGTGCGCATGCTCACCTTCCTCAATGACAGTGATTTCATTATGGATCAATTTTCTCTGGCCTTCAGCTGTTCATGGGTTCATCCAACAGTTGTGTTTCCCCCTGTGGTTATCGCTTTCATAGGTTTTCTACTCATCATCTGTGCAGTGCATTGTTGTGTCAGAAAAATGGAACGACGACTCCAGGAATATCAGAGTCGCTACAGGCATAGTACGCCCTACACACGACGTAGAAACTCCCCGTACTTAGTGCCCTCACATTCAGTGACTACCAATGCCATCTGACAATTAACCAACCTGTGAACAGAACTCTGCCTACTAGAAAATGATGGTATTTCTTTAATGCAGTACTGAGTGCCAGTGTATGCTACAAAAAAAAAAAAAAAAAAAAATGAAGGAAGAACAACAATAGAACTCTCATATCTACTCCTTGTTTATCATGTCTCAATCTATTATTGTGTAATTCCCATTACTTTTATGTATACCTTCGCCCCTTACTGGATTTGTACCTATTAATCCTTGTATATCTTATATGTATATATCCTTCTAATTCTCTCCCCTCAACATGGCCATGTCTCCCCTACTGCCCCTGTATCATACTTCTCCCTTGTACACACCTCCCGGTCCTGCCTTACTACTATAATCAAACACCATTTACCTCCTGGTGTCAGGAGACACCGTCTCAGATACCCGGGGGAGTAGTGTACCCCCTCCACAATATGTCTACCCCCGATGTATATATGTCCCCCCCCATTGGATACATGCCCCCACTAAACTTGCTAGGTCAGCACGCTTTCCCACGCCTGAAGATGGAGTTATTGCATCAGTTCTTAGCAGGCAGCCAAATCGGGCAGACTATTTTACTGTGAGCTTGTAATAAACTCCTTATCTAGCTGTTTGTACATGGAGTTTCTATCACCAAAGTATTGCAAGCTACATTTGTTATCAGCGGTGTTTCGAACCATCAGATTCTGACCGCCTCCACCGCCTTTTAGTGACATCACAAAATACACGATGTCTCGCATCTGCCAGCCTCGCCCCTCCTCAGTGCCTCTAGTGGTGTAATACTTGGCTGTTCTTTCCGAGTGTATAATTTTTCTCACCAGTGCTCACCTCTCAAACAACCGCACCCATACGCCTTTTTCCTGACCGCACATGTCACCGTCGCCGACCTACGCATCTGTTGCAACTGTTCCCAGCACCTGTTCCGAACTCATCATAACTCCTGCCCCCACGGTGCCACTTATCACTGTCTGCCCACTGCCTGCCCACCACCATTCTCTGCATTTGCAACTCAAGAGCTCTACACCTGCCTTGCACCAACATCTGCACTCACCACCCACCACCGGCCTCTGCCGTTGCCCGCATGTGGTCTGCATTACGGAGCCTCCTATGACCGCCACTCCCTGCCGGTGATTCATCGCTCCGTCTCTTCTCCTCTCCACCCAGCAGTCTCTCAACCGCCGCCCCGCCCCGCCCCGCCCCGCCCCGCCCCAGCCCAGCTACGCCCAGCCACCCCTGCACGTCATACATCTCAACACTCCCATCTCTACTGTGTAACTATAGTATTTCTTTCGTTTCTATAAAGATTATCCTCGATTTTCTCTACAGATTGGTTATTGTAAATATTCCATCTCATTTCCATTACCCCGTTTTCATCTTCACCTACGTTCTTTATACTCCATCTCCTCCTTCGCCTTTATTTAAACCATCCATCCTTCATTCATTTTCACGCCTACTCGTGTATTCCATTCTCTCATTGTTATTTATATATTTTCACCTACGTATCCATCTTCATCCTTTCATCTTCCATTGCCGCATTAAATGCCATACTTTCCATGTCACCCGCTTACCACCAGCCCTCTCGACCCGGAAACATCACCTGCTCATACCCCGTCTGCCGACTCTAACACAATCACTCATTTACGAAGTGGCAAAGAGTACCACCACCCTGTACCTGAGACTCCCGTTTCACTTCCTGCTGCCTCTTCAACTCCTGCCTCTCCACTCCCTTCTTCTTCCTCTACTTTTTCCCCTGTCGTTCCCTCTCCTGCCTCCCTTCATACCCCGTCTTGCTCACCCCTAACTGCCACTACCTTCTCTCTCTCCCACACCTCTCCTGCCGCCACTTCTACACTTCCAGCCATGGCCAACCATCCACAGTCTATCTATCTTAACGATGCCAATCGTCCCAAATTTACCGGCCAGGACCCAACTTGGTCTGTTTATGATTTCATCAGAGAAGTCGACATAGAAATACACAATAGATAAATAACCGATGAATCGCTCAAAGTAGCCTACCTCCTCAGTCGCTTGCACCACGGTAAATCGAACATCGGATCCGCGATTCGTGCGGGACATTTCGATAGCATTCGTACCTTAGCTGATTTTCGTACGGAACTCATCAGCCTTTGTTGCCAGCATTCAAATACCGCATCTCTCATGGGATTCATTAATCCCCTAAACCAATTAGATGAGGACTTGCGCGTCCCAGCACAATATGCCAAGCTCCACAAAGCTGCCGCCGCCATGAAAGCAACTAGTGGCGAGATGCTCCAATTACTGGTAGGCACGAAATTGTTAGAAGGCAAGAATGGCGTTCCAATGCTTTCACTCACCAACTTTGCTGACTTAATTGGTTACCTGAGATTCCTTCACTGGCTTTCTCCTAAACAGCGAGAGCTAGCCTTGGAAATCGGTTTCAATCCAGGAGATAAAATTATTCAGGTCACTAAAGCCATTCATGAAAGAACAGGTTCGAACTACACGAGTCAGGGCACCACCCAACCTTTTGCCTCCTAAGTCTGTCACACCTCCACTACCCCAGAATAATCTCGCTACCGTCCCACCACACGCGGCAGATCTGCCACACATCCTTCTCCTGCGGCAGGTCGTCATCCATCTAACGCCCGACGGAACAGACAATCTTCGATTCTTTACTGATACTGTGGTCATCCTGGACATCGAGCATCCAGTTGCGACCGTACATACAAACGTCCTCACTCCCAAACCAGACAGCGTACGCCTTCCCGCTCACGTCGTCCACACTGCAAATACCACAAATCAAGCACGACTCACACCACTGAGGAATGTCGTTACCTCAACCGCCAACAGTCGGGGGAAGCGCCGCGCCCGTATCGGACCAATATCACATAGAACCAGAAACCCAACTCCCCATCCGCCATGTAGGTCCCATAACATCCTCGGGTTTAGTCATTCTCGGCAGCAGTCATGACATACCAACGTCATTCTTCTTGGACACAGGATCTATAGTAAATCTCATCTCCGAAAATTCCTTACAAATTATTCATCGCCATCACAACCACGTCAGTTTCCTAGAACCACCAGACATTCGCCTATGTGGAGTTGACGGCTCAGAGTTTAAAGTTAAGGGAAGAGTCACCCTTGAAGTCAAACTCCACAGAGATTTGCCGCCTATCCTAATTGAATTTCATGTCACTAATGACTTGCAGTATCCCACAGATGCCCTTATTGGTTTCTCCACCATGGCACAACACTCCATTGCATTATTACCTGCTTGTGGTAGTATAGACATTTCTGGATTCCCGATTTACACTATGGACTGCCCCCGTCCTGTTCTTACGATCAAATCAATCCTTCAATTACCTCTGTCCCTATCACTACCAAAAAGTCCAACCCAGCCCAAACCATCACTATCATCATCTGAGAATACAGAGATCATTCCCTTACTGACTGCGAGGAAGGACATAAATTCCTCAATGTCTCCAGATACATCATCTCAGCCCTCGAACATGGCTCTATCCTCCTCTCCTGACAACACTATCGCTGACTCAGACATGTCTCAGTTACCTACCTCACACAGTCTGAATGATCTTCTCCAACACGCAGAGACGAAACGTGCAGTAACGAATACGTGCACAATTTTGTTACCGCATGAGTTCACCAAAGTCTCTGTTTGTGTTGCCGGTGCGAAAGAAGGAGTGGATGTACTAACCCTACCTGAGACGTGTTGTGTGACTGGCTTGACTTATGAGTCAGTGTGGTGTACAGTCTTAGAGGACAGTTTATGCTACCTGTACTTGCTCAATGTCACAAATGCTCCACTAAAACTTAAAAGTGGTGTAAAGATTGGAGACTTCCTAGTATACCCAGCGGCCGTAAAGGTGTGCCAGGATTCCTCAATTCCTACTATTCAGACTGATGATACGCCAATCGGTGTATGTACTATTAACTCTACGGGATCTGCGCCGACATATTCACCCGATATGCTCTCACATCTCACTTGCACAGATTTCCCAGAAAATACGCCTCAACTCCTCGACCTTCTGACCTCGTACAGAAACGTGGTTGCCTTACCCGGTGAACCGATGGGTAGAACAGACCTTGTCAAACATACGATTGAACTACTACCAGGAACTCAGCCGATTTACATACCAGGATATCGATTTCCTCACAGCCAGCGAAAGTAGACAGATCAAATGGTACAGAACATGTTAGACCAAGACATTATTGAACCGTCCGTCAGTTCATGGAATAACCCACTTTTCTTAGTACCAAAGAAGGACGGCAACTTTAGACCAGTAGTCGACTATTGTAAGGTCAATTCTGTCACCGTTCCAGACCGTTTCCCGTTACCCGTCCTCACTGATTTGCTAGAATCCCTTGGTGACAATAAAGTAGTCTTTTCATCTTTAGACCTCCTCAGCGGGTACTGGCAGGTCGAAATGTAAGAGTCCTCTCGCCCAGTTACAGCCTTTAGCACCCCTTCTGGACATTTTCAGTTTAAGAGACTCGCTTTTGGTCTGAGAAATGCTCCTTCTGTGTAATGCGACTTATCTATTCAGTCCTCAGCGGTATGATTGGACACTCTCTTTTTGCTTACCTAGATGATATCATTGTTGTGAGTAAATCCATCCCTGATCATTTTACCAAACTCCAGGAAGTCTTTGAACGCCCCCAGCTTGCAGGCCTGAAAATCAATCTCAGTAAATGTGACTTCCTGCGAAAGAAAATCAAATTCCTAGACCATGTCGTCGATGCACAAGGCATTCATACTAATGAGGATAAAACTAAGGCGATTATTAACTTCCCAGAACCCACCACTACCGAAGCTGTATGAAGTTTCCTGGGCCTCAGTGGCTATTATCGTCGCTTCATCCGGGATTATGCAAAGATCGCCGCTCCTCTGACCCACTTACTCAAGCAGAATGTGCCCTTTGTTTGGACTAACGACCAGTCACAAGCTTTCCAAAAGCTAAAGACAGCTCTTGTAAATGCCCCTGTTCTAGCGTTCCCTGATTATACCACACCCTTCCTTCTCTGCACAGACGCCTCAGGCACTGGACTTGGTGCCGTTTTGATGCAACTCGATGAAGCATCAAGGAAGCGCGTAATAGCGTATGCTAGTCGCACCCTTACAACCGCTGAACGTAACTACAGTGTCACAGATCTCGAAGTGCTAGCAGTAATCTGGTCCTTGAAACATTTCAGAGATATAGTCTATGGTTATCCAGTGCATATCCAAACAGACCACCTTCCACTATGTGATTTGTTCAAGAATCGCAACCTAACAGGTAGACTAGCTAGATGGTCTGTCATCATCCAGGACTTTAATCCCACTTTTCAATATGTACCAGGCAAGTTGAATGTAGTTGCAGACGCACTCTCACGTCACGTAGCAGCAGCTATAACATCACTGCAGCCTGAAGTAACTGAAAATACTACACTAACGTCAGAAGTTGTTCGAAACTTTCAGCGCCAAGACCCCATGTGGTCCAAAGTCATTTATTTCCTAGAATCTGGCGATGCCTCGACCTTACCTACTCTGCCAGTATCACTAGATGAGATCATGCTAGATGGTGATCTCTTGTACAGGAAAAGACTGTTAACAGGCAAAGATATGCCCAATCGTGAAGTACGCCAACTTGTTGTCCCCGCTGCCCTGATACCAAAGGTTCTTCATATTGTTCATAATACTCCTCCAGCTTCCCATCCAGGTAAAGACCGATGCTTGCGCGAAGCACGTCTCAAATACTATTTTCCAACCATGCGCAGTGATATCAATGCCCACTGTGACTCTTGCCTCTCCTGCCACCGCCACAAAGGATCCACCGGCTTACCAGCACCTCTCTTACAATACCCAATCCCATCACGACCATGGGATACTGTCTCAATCGATCTTTTAAAATTACCTCTCATAGAATCTGGCGATGAGTACTTGTTCGTAGCGGTCGACCACTTCTCCCGCCACTGTGTCCTCGTACCTCTCTCCGACAAGACCGCGAAGAGCGTTGCACGTGCCCTTGTAGATCACCTAATTTGCCCATTCAGTACCCCTCATACCATTCTTAATGACAATGGTACAGAATTCAACAATAGCCTTCTAGATGAGATCTGTCGCCGCTTTCATATCAGTAAGTGCAATGTCGTGCCTAACCATCCGGCTTCCAATGGCCTTGTAGAACGCCACAACCGTAAAATCTTAGAGTGCCTCAGACATCTAGGCTCCCATAGTTCGTCCTGGGATGACTGGATTCCCCAAGTGGCATCCTCCATCAATAGTTCCATCAATGCATCCATTGCTGAATCTCCCTTCTTCGTCCTCTTTGGCTTTGACAAGGACCTCCCATACTCTCTCTTATCCTCAAAGCCAGAACCCATCTACAACATGGATGATTATGTTAAACTAAAATTGGCCAACTTCCAGACAATCCACCAGTATGTCCAATCCACTTTGGCTTCCTCTAAGGAGGACATTCTGCAGCGCCAACATAAGTCCGCCTCTCCTATCACTATCCATGTAGGCGATCTTGTCTTTGCTCATTCCCATACGTGTTCCTCTAAGTTGGATGACAAATTTACAGGGCCCCACCGCGTCCTCACTCAACAAGGCAACAAATTTCACCTCCAGGACCTGTCCACTAGGGACACCAGATGGGTCCACGTCGATGACTTAAAGCGAGCACCCCGTGGCCTCGTCTTGGAAGAGTCACTTACACAACCTCTTGCCCCCTCTTCCCCTCCTCCCATCCCTCAGTCTACCTTGTCTCCACCTATCCCTCAGTCTCCTTCCTCTCCACCTCCACCTGCTCATTCATCAACCAATCACTATCGGTCCAAACTGCGCTCTGCCCATCAACCTCTTCACGACCTCCCCCATTAACTCTATTCTGATTTTCTAGGTACGATGTTAGCGATCTCCCTGCTGGCAGTGCTGACCCTCCTGGGGTCTGGGTCAGGTCAGGACGATGGTGGAGTACGTCCCGGGGCCTTGGTCGGCTCAGGAGGCGAGGTCTCCTTGCGCTACGATCTTGCGCCCCTGGCCGACGTAGCCATTGCCCTACCTGCCTACGCGCACCAGCTCCACGGAATCAGGACCCATCTCACGGCCCTCATGGGGACACACAACCCGAATGAGTATCTCTATAACCTTTTCCTCCCACTCTCCTGGCAATTGCAATACATAAGTAACAGATTCACTGAGCTCAATGACACATTTTCCATTCAGACACCCGTGGGTCGTTCTCGTGTGAAACGAGGTCTCTTCGACTTCGGCGGTGAGATTCTGAGTGGCTTGTTTGGCGTTGCTACAGCCCGTGACATTTCTGGCTTCAAATCTGATCTCACTCAATTAGCTTCAGCCCTAGAATCACAACGCTGAGTCAGTAAAATCCAACACACTATGTTACAGAAGCTCACAACCCAACTCAATGAAGTCACGTCCACTCTAAACAATTTCACAGATATCTTACAACGCCACCTTTCAGATCTCAACGTTATCTCTCAGTTCTTCTACCTCAAACTCAACATGGATAATCTCCAACTAGCCATTGACTCTCTCCTGTCTCAAGTCTCTGACTTGGTTCGTATCCTGGTCGATGCTCTCAATGGACATGTCACGACCTGTCTCAGCTCTCCGTTCTGTCCTACAATGGGCTCACTCCACCTTCGGTCTCTCCCCAGTCCTCCGTTACTCCTCCATTGAATATTATTATCCTGTTCTCTAAGCCACTCTTCTCACCACATACGTCGTCGTCCATATTCCTCTCCATTCTGCCATAACCTTTAACCTTTTCCCCATCATTCCCTTCCCTTTCCGCCTCAACAACTCCTTGTTACAGGTATCTGTTCCTTCGGAATATTTCCTCCTCTCCCATGATCATCTTTCCGTTGCCTTCCTTTCTTCCACAGACCTCCAGAAATGTTCCTCCCTTACGCTGACCTCTCGTCTCTGTGCTGCCCACCTTTTCGCTATCTTCCCTAGCAGTGGTACACCCTGTGAGTCTGCTTTAGTTCTCAACAATTCCATCTACTCGGCCTGTTCTTTTGTCCCAGCTCCTGACCTCCCGGTCCACCATGCTCACCTCAACCATGTCCAGTACATCTTCTTTGCTGTTCTCATCTCTGTCACAATCATGTGTCCTGGTTCTTCGGTTCGATCCGTCCCCGCTAGTGGTCTCTACAAAGCACCTGACTATTGTACCGTCAAATCAGAGTCCGTCATCACTTACGCCACTCGCTATCACCAAGCTGTCCGTAATCACTCCTATGACATCTTTCAACCACTCGACATGCCTTCCACCCTACAATCTGCCAACATTACCATCACCTCCCCTAACTTGCGCATGCTCACCTTCCTCAATGACAGTGATTTCATTATGGATCAATTTTCTCTGGCCTTCAGCCGTTCATGGGTTCATCCAACAGTTGTGTTTCCCCCTGTGGTTATCGCTTTCATAGGTTTTCTACTCATCATCTGTGCAGTGCATTGTTGTGTCAGAAAAATGGAACGTCGACTCCAGGAAATCAGAGTCGCTACAGGCATAGTACGCCCTACACACGACGTAGAAACTCCCCGTACTTAGTGCCCTCACATTCAGTGACTACCAATGCCATCTGACAATTAACCAACCTGTGAACAGAACTCTGCCTACTAGAAAATGATGGTATTTCTTTAATGCATTACTGAGTGCCAGTGTATCCTACAGAAAATACAAAAAAAAAAAAAAATGAAGGAAGAACAACAATAGAACTCTCATATCTACTCCTTGTTTATCATGTCTCAATCTATTATTGTGTAATTCCCATTACGTTTATGTATACCTTCGCCCCTTACTGGATTTGTACCTATTAATCCTTGTATATCTTATATGTATAAATACTTCTAATTCCCTCCTCTCAACATGGCCATGTCTCCCCTACTGCCCCTGTGTCATACTTCTCCCTTGTACACACCTCCCAGTCCTGCCTTACTACTATAATCAAACACCATTTAACTCTCGGAGTCAGGAGACACTGTCTCAGCTACCCGTGGGAGTAGTGTACCCCCTCCACAATATGTCTACCCCCGATGTATATATGTCTCCCCCCAATGCATACATGCCCCCACTAAACTTGCTAGGTCAGCACGCTTTCCCACGCCTGAAGACGGGGTTATTGCATCAGTTCTTAGCAGGCAGCCAAATCGGGCAGATTATTTTACTCTGAGCTTGTAATAAACTCCTTGTCTAGCTGTTTGTACACGGAGTTTCTATCACCAAAGTATTGCAAGTTACATTTGGTAGCAGCGGTGTTTCGAACCATCAGGTTCTGACCGCCTCCACCGCCTTTTAATGACATCACAAGATACATGATGTCTCGCATCTGCCAGCCTCGTCCCTCCTCAGTGCCTCTAGTGGTGTAATACCTGGCTGTGCTTTCCGAGTGTACAATTTTTCTCACCAGTGCTCACCTCTCAAACAACCGCACCCATACCCTCTTTTCTGACAGCACATGTCACCGTCGCCGACCTACGCACCTGTTGCACCTGTTCCCAACACCTATTCGGAACTCATCATAACTCCTGCCCCCACGGTGCCACTTATCACTGTATGCCCACTGCCTGCCCACCACCATTCTCTGCATTTGCAACTCAACAGCTCTACACCTGCCTTGCACCAACATCTGCACTCACCACCCACCACCGGCCTCCGCCGTTGCCCGCATCTGGTCTGCATTACGGAGCCTCCGACGACCGGCACTCCCTGCCGGTGATTCATCGCGCCGTCTCTTTCCCTCTCCGCCCAGCTGTCTCTCCACAGCCGCCCCGCCACGCCCCGCCCTAGCCCAGCTATGCCCAGCCACCCCTGCACGTCATACATCTCAACAGTCCCATCTCTAATGTGTAACAATAGAATTTCTTTCCTTTCTATAGAGATTATCCTCGATTTTCACTACAGATTGGTTATTGTAAATATTCCATCTCATTTCCATAACCCCGTTTTCATCTTCACCTACGTTCTTTATACTCCACCTCATCCTTTGCCTTTTATTTAAACCATCCATCCTTCATTCATTTTCACGCCTACTCGTGTATTCCATTCTCTCATTGTTATTTATATATTTCCACCTACGTATCCATCTTCATCATTTCATCTTCCATTGCCGTATTAAATGCCATACTTTCCACGTCAACCGCTTACCACCAGCCCTCTCGACCCGGAAACATCACCTGCTCATACACCGTCTGCCGACTCTAACACAATCACTCATTTACGAAGTGGCAAAGAGTACCACCGCCCTGTACCTGAGACTCCCGTTTCACTTCCCGCAGAATCACTTCCTAGCCATCCTACACTCGTAAATCCAGATACCTCCTCTTCTACTCCTGCCTCTCCACTCCCTTCTTCTTCCTCTACTCCTTCCCCTGTCGTTCCCTCTCCTGCCTCCCTTCATACCCTATCTTGCTCACCCTTAACTGCCACTACCTTCTATCTCTCCCACACCTCTCCTGCCGCCACTTCTTCACTTCCAGCCATGGCCAACCCTCCACAGTCTATCTATCTCGACGATGCCAATCGTCCCAAATTTACCGGCCAGGACCCAACTTGGTCTGTCTATGATTTCCTCAGAGAAGTCGACACAGAAATACACAATAGACAAATAACCGATGAATCGCTCAAAGTAGCCTACCTCCTCGGTCGCTTGCACCACGGTAAATCGGATGTCGGATCCGAGATTCGTGCAGGACATTTCGGTAGCATTCGTACCTTTGCTGATTTTCGTACGGAACTCATCAGCCTTTGTTGCCAGCATTCAAATACCGCGTCTCTCATGGGATTCATTAATCTCCTAAACCAACTAGATGAGGACTTGTGCGTCCCAGCGCAATATGCCAAGCTCCGCGAAGCTGCCGCCGCCATGAAAGCAACTAGTAGCGAGATGCTCCAATTACTGGTAGGCACGAAATGGTTAGAAGACAAGAATGGCGTTCCAATGCTTTCACTCACCAACTTTGCTGACTTAATTGGTTACCTGAGATTCCTTCACTGGCTTACTCCTAAACAGCGAGAGCTAGCCTTGGAAATCGGTTTCAATCCAGGAGATAAAATTATTCAGGTCACTAAAGCCATTCATGAAAGAACAGGTTCGAACTACACGTGTCAGGGCACCACCCAACCCTTGGCCTCCTCAGTCTGTCACACCTCCACTACCCCAGACCAATCTCGCTCCCGTCCCACCACACGCGGCAGATCTGCCACACATCCTTCTCCTACCGCAGGTCGTGATCCAACTAGCGCCCGACGGAACAGACAATCTTCGATTCTTTGCTGGTACTGTGGTCATCCTGGACATCGAGCATCCAGTTGCGACAGTACATACAAACGTCCTCACTCCCAAACCAGACAGCGTACGCCTTCCCGCTCACGTCGTCCACACTGCAAATACCACCAATCAAGCACGACTCACACCACTGAGGAATGTCGTTACCTCAACCGCCAACAGTCGGGGGAAGCGCCGCGCCCGTATCGGACCAATATCACGTAGTACCAGAAACCCAACTCCCCATCCGCCATGTAGGTCCCATAACATCCTCGGGTTTAGTCATTCTCGGCAGCAGTCATGACATACCAACGTCATTCTTCTTGGACACAGGATCTATAGTAAATCTCATCTCCGAAAATTCCTTACAAATTATTCATCGCCATCACAACCACGTCAGTTTCCTAGAACCACCAGACATTCGCCTATGTGGTGTTGACGGCTCAGAGTTTAAGGTTAAGGGAAGAGTCACCCTTGAAGTCAAACTCCACAGAGATTTGCCCCCTATCCCAATTGAATTTCATGTCACTAATGACTTGCAGTATCCCGCAGATGCCCTTATTGGTTTCTCCACCATGGCACAACACTCCATTGCATTATTACCTGCTTGTGGTAGTATAGACATTTCTGGATTCCCGGTTTACACTATGGAATGTCCCCGTCCTGTTCTTAAGATCAAATCAGTCCTTCAATTACCTCTGTCCCTATCTCTACCAAAAAGTCCAACCCAGCCCAAACCACCACTATCATCATTTGAGAATACAGAGATCATTCCCTTACTGACTGCGAGCAAGGACATAAATTCCTCAATGACTCCTGATACATCATCTCAGCCCTCGAACATGGCTCTTACCTCCTCTCCCGACAACACTATCGCTGACTCAGACATGTCTCAGTTACCTTCCTCACACAGCCTGAATGATCTTCTCCAACACGCAGAGACGAAACGTGCAGTAACGAATACGTGCACAATTTTGTTACCGCATGAGTTCACCAAAGTCTCTGTCTGTGTTGCCGGTGCGAAAGAAGGAGTGGATGTACTAACCCTACGTGAGTCCTGTTGTGTGACTGGCTTGACTTATGAGTCAGTGTGGTGTACAGTCTTAGAGGACAGTTTATGCTACCTGTACTTGCTCAATGTCACAAATGCTCCACTAAAACTTAAAAGTGGTGTAAAGATTGGAGACTTCCTAGTATACCCAGCGGCTGTAAAGGTGTGCCAGGATTCCTCAATTCCTACTATTCAGACTGATGATACGCCAATCGGTGTATGTACTATTAACTCTACGGGATCTGCGCCGACATATTCACCCGATATGCTCTCACATCTCACTTGCACAGATTTCCCAGAAAATACGCCTCAACTCCTCGACCTTCTGACCTCGTACAGAAACGTGGTTGCCTTACCCGGTGAACCGATGCGTAGAACAGACCTTGTCAAACATACGATTGAACTACCACCAGGAACTCAGCCGATTTACATACCAGCTTTTCGATTTCCTCACAGCCAGGGAAAGCAGACAGACCAAATGGTACAGAACATGTTAGACCAAGACATTATTGAACCCTCCGTCAGTTCATGGAATAGCCCACTTTAGACCAGTAGTCGACTATCGTAAGGTCAATTCTGTCACCATTCCAGACCGTTTCCCGTTACCCGTCCTCACTGATTTGCTAGAATCCCTTGGTGACAATAACGTAGTCTTTTCATCTTTAGACCTCCTCAGCGGGTACTGGCAGGTCGAAATGGAAGAGTCCTCTCGCCCAGTTACAGCCTTTAGCACCCCTTCCGGACATTTTCAGTTTAAGAGACTCTCTTTTGGTCTGAGAAATGCTCCTTCCGTGTTCATGCAACTTATCCATTCAGTCTTCAGCGGTATGATGGGACACTCTCTTTTTGTTTACCTGGATTATATCATTGTTGTGAGTAAATTCATCCCTGATCATTTTACCAAACTCCAGCAAGTCTTTGAAGGCGTCCAGCTTGCAGGCCTGAAAATCAATCTCAATAAATGTGACTTCCTGCGCAAGGAAATCAAATTCCTAGGCCATGTCGTCTATGCACAAGGCATTCATACTAATGAGGATAAAACTAAGGCGATTATTAACTTCCCAGAACCCACCACTACCGAAGCTGTACGAATTTTCATGGGCCTCAGTGGCTATTATAGTCGCATTATCTGTGATTATGCAAAGATCGCTGCTCCTCTGACCCACTTACTGAAGCAGAATGTGCCCTTTGTTTGGACTAACGACCAGTCACAAGATTTCCAAAAGCTACAGACAGCTCTTGTAAATGCCCCTGTTCTAGCGTTCCCTGATTATACCACACCCTTCCTTCTCTGCACAGACGCCTCAGGCACTGGACTTGGTGCCGTTTTGATGCAACTCGATGAAGCATCAAGGAAGCGCGTAATGGCGTATGCTAGTCGCACCCTTACAACCGCTGAACGTAACTACAGTGTAACAGATCTCGAAATGCTAGCAGTAATCTGGTCCTTGAAACATTTCAGAGATATAGTCTATGGTTATCCAGTGCATATCCAAACAGACCACCTTCCACTATGTGATTTGTTAAAGAATCGCAACCTAACAGTTAGACCAGCTAGATGGTCTGTCATCATCCAGGACTTTAATCCCACTTTTCAATATGTACCAGGCAACAGAGAAATTACCAATATGCCGGGAATCGAACCCGGGACTCTCAGGTGTAAAAAATACAGGTTCTCTCTTCATGTACCAGGCAAGTTTAATGTAGTTGCAGACGCACTCTCACGTCACGTAGCAGCAGCTATAACATCATTGCAGCCTGAAGTAACTGAAAATACTACACTAACGTCAGAAGTTGTTCGAAACTTTCAGTGCCAAGACCCCATGTGGTCCAAAGTCATTTATTTCCTAGAATCTGGCGATGCCTCGACCTTACCTACTCTGCCAGTATCACTAGATGAGTTCATGCTAGATGATGATCTCTTGTACAGGAAAACACTGCTAACAGGCAAAGATATGCCCAATCGCAAAGTACGCCAACTTGTTGTCCCCGCTGCCCTGATACCAAAGGTTCTTCATATTGTTCATAATACTCCTCCAGCTTCCCATCCAGGTAAAGACCGATGCTTGCGCCAAGCACGTCTCAAATACTATTGGCTAAACATGCGCCGCGATATCAATGCCCACTGTGACTCTTGCCTCTCCTGCCACCGCCACATAGTATCCACCGGTTTACCAGCACCTCTCTTACAATAACCAATCCCATAATGACCATGGGAAACTGTCTCAATCGATCTCTTAAAACTACCTCTCACAGAATCTGGCGCTGAGTACTTGTTCGTAGCGGTCGACTACTTCCCCCGCTACTGTGTCCTCGTACCCCTCTCCGACAAGACCGCGAAGAGCGTTGCACATGCCCTTGTAGATCACGTAATTTGCCCGTTCAGTACCCCTTATAACATTCTTAATGACAATGGTACGGAATTCAACAATAGACTTCTAGATGAGATCTGTTGCCGCTTTCATATCAGTAGGTGCAATGTCATGCCTAAGCATCCGGCTTGCAATGGCCTTGTAGAACGCCACAACCGTAAAATCTTAGAGTGCCTCAGACATCTAGGCTCCCATAGTTCGTCCTGGGATAACTGGATTCCTCAAGTGGCATCCTCCATCAATAGGTCCATCAATGCATCCATTGCTGAATCTCCCTTCTTCGTCCTCTTTGGCTTTGACAAGGACCTCCCATACTCTCTCTTATCCTCAAAGCCAGAACCCATCTACAACATGGATTATTATGTTAAACTAAAATTGGCAAACTTCCAGACAGTCCACCAGTATATCCAATCCACTTTGGCTTCCTCTCAGGAGGACATGCTGCAGCGCCAACATAAGTCCGCCTCTCCTATCACTATCAATGTATGCGATCTTGTCTTTGCTCATTCCCATACGCATTCCTCTAAGTTGGATGACAAATTTACAGGGCCCCACCGCGTCCTCACTCAACAAGACATCAAATTTCATCTCCAGGACATGTCCACTAGGGAAACCAGATGGGTCCACGTTGATGACTTAAAGCGAGCACCCCGTGGCCTCGTCTTGGAAGAGTCACTTACACAACCTCTTGCCCCCTCTTCCCCTCCTCCCATCCCTCAGTCTACCTTGTCTCCACCTATCCCTCAGTCTCCTTCCTCTCCACCTCCACCTGCTCATTCATCAACCAATCACTATCGGTCCAAACTGCGCTCTGCCCATCAACCTCTTCACGACCTCTCCCATTAACTCTATTCTGATTTTCTAGGTACGATGTTAGCGATCTCCCTGCTGGCAGTGCTGACCCTCCTGGGGTCTGGGTCAGGTCAGGACGATGGTGGAGTACGTCCCGGGGTCTTGGTCGGCTCAGGAGGCGAGGTCTCCTTGCGCTACGATCTTGCGCCCCCGGCCGACGTAGCCATTGCCCTACCTGCCTACGCGAACCAGCTCCACGCAATCAGGACCCATCTCACGGCCCTCATGGGGACACACAACCCGAATGAGTATCTCTATAACCTTTTCCTCCCACTCTCCTGGCAATTGCAATACATAAGTAACAGATTCACTGAGCTCAACGACACATTTTCCATTCAGACACCCGTGGGTCGTTCTCGTGTGAAACGAGGTCTCTTCGACTTCGGCGGTGAGATTCTGAGTGGCTTGTTTGGCGTTCCTACAGCCCGTGACATTTCTGGCTTCAAATCTGATCTCACTCAATTAGCTTCAGCCCTAGAAACACAACGCCGAGTCAGTAAAATCTAACACACTATGTTACAGAAGCTCACAACCCAACTCAATGAAGTCACGTCCACTCTAAACAATTTCACAGATATCTTACAACGCCACCTTTCAGATCTCAACGTTATCTCTCAGTTCTTCTACCTCAAACTCAACATGGATAATCTCCAACTAGCCATTGACTCTCTCTTGTCTCAAGTCTCTGCCTTGGTTCGTATCCTGGTCGATGCTATCAATGGACATGTCACTACCTGTCTCAGCTCTCCGTTCTGTCCTGGAATGGGCTCACTCCACCTTCGGTCTCTCCCCAGTCCTCCCTTACTCCTCCCTTGAATATTATTATCCTGTTCTCAAAGCCACTCTCCTCACCACATACGTCGTCGTCCATATTCCTCTCCGTTCTGCCATACCCTTTAACCTTTTCCACATCATTCCCTTCCCTTTCTGCCTCAGCAACTCCTTGTTACAGGTATCTGTTCCTTCAGAATATTTCCTCCTCTCCCATGATCATCTTTCCGTTGCCTTCCTTTCTTCCACAGACCTCCAGAAATGTTCCTCCCTTACTCCGACCTCTCGTCTCTGTGCTGCCCACCTTTTCGCTATCTTCCCTAGCAGTGCCACACCCTGTGAGTCTGCTTTAGTTCACAACCATTCCATCTACTCGGCCTGTTCTTTTGTCCCAGCTCCTGACCTCCCGGTCCACCATGCTCACCTCAACCATGTCCAGTACTTCTTCTTTGCTGTTCCCATCTCTGTCACAATCATGTGTCCTGGTTCTTCGGTTCGATCAGTCCCCGCTAGTGGTCTCTACAAAGCACCTGACTATTGTACTGTCAAATCAGAGTCCGTCATCACTTACGCCACTCGCTATCACCAAGCTGTCCGTAATCACTCCTATGACATCTTTCAACCACTCGACATGCCTTCCACCCTACAATCTGCCAACATTACCATCACCTCCCCTAACTTGCGCATGCTCACCTTCCTCAATGACAGTGATTTCATTATGGATCAATTTTCTCTGGCCTTCAGCCGTTCATGGGTTCATCCAACAGTTGTGTTTCCCCCTGTGGTTATCGCTTTCATAGGTTTTCTACTCATCATCTGTGCAGTGCATTGTTGTGTCAGAAAAATGGAACGTCGACTCCAGGAAATCAGAGTCGCTACAGGCATAGTACGCCCTACACACGACGTAGAAACTCCCCGTACTTAGTGCCCTCACATTCAGTGACTACCAATGCCATCTGACAATTAACCAACCTGTGAACAGAACTCTGCCTACTAGAAAATGATGGTATTTCTTTAATGCATTACTGAGTGCCAGTGTATCCTACAGAAAATACAAAAAAAAAAAATGAAGGAAGAACAACAATAGAACTCTCATATCTACTCCTTGTTTATCATGTCTCAATCTATTATTGTGTAATTCCCATTACGTTTATGTATACCTTCGCCCCTTACTGGATTTGTACCTATTAATCCTTGTATATCTTATATGTATATATCCTTCTAATTCCCTCCCCTCAACATGGCCATGTCTCCCCTACTACCCCTGTATCATACTTCTCCCTTGTACACACCTCCCAGTCCTGCCTTACTACCATAATCAAACACCATTTAAATCCCGGTGTCAGGAGACACCGTCTCAGCTACCCGGGGGAGTAGTGTACCCCCTCCACAATATGTCTACCCCCGATGTATATATGTCCCCCCCCAATGCATACATGCCCCCACTAAACTTGCTAGGTCAGCACGCTTTCCCACGCCTGAAGACGGCGTTATTGCATCAGTTCTTAGCAGGCAGCCAAATCGGGCAGACTATTTTACTGTGAGCTTGTAATAAACTCCTTATCTAGCTGTTTGTACACGGAGTTTCTATCACCAAAGTATTGCAAGTTACATTTGGTAGCAGCGGTGTTTCGAACCATCAGATTCTGACCGCCTCCACTGCCTTTTAATGACATCACATGATACACGATGTCTCACATCCGCCAGCCTCGTCCCTCCTCAGTGCCTCTAGTGGTGTAATACCTGGGTGTGCTTTCCGAGTGTACAATTTTTCTCACCAGTGCTCACCTCTCAAACAACCGCACCCATACCCTCTTTTCTGACAGCACATGTCACCGTCGCCGACCTACGCACCTGTTGCACCTGTTCCCAACACCTATTCGGAACTCATCATAACTCCTGCCCCCACGGTGCCACTTATCACTGTATGCCCACTGCCTGCCCACCACCATTCTCTGCATTTGCAACTCAACAGCTCTACACCTGCCTTGCACCAACATCTGCTCTCACCACCCACCACCGGCCTCCGCCGTCGCCTGCATCTGGTCTGCATTACGGAGCCTCCGACGACCGGCACTCCCTGCCGGTGATTCATCGCGCCGTCTCTTTCCCTCTCCGCCCAGCTGTCTCTCCACCGCCGCCCCGCCCCGCCCCGCCCCGCCCCGCCCCGCCCCGCCTCAACCCAGCTACACCCAGTCACCCCTGCACGTCATACATCTCAACAGTCCCATCTCTAATGTGTAACAATAGTATATCTTTCCTTTCTATAGAGATTGTCCTCGATTTTCTCTACAGATTGGTTATTGTAAATATTCCATCTCATTTCCATTACCCCGTTTTCATCTTCACCTACGTTATTTATACTCCATCTCATCCTTCGCCTTTTATTTAAACCATCCATCCCCACACGCTCCTTCATTTTCACGCCTACTCGTGTATTCCATTCTCTCATTGTTATTTATATATTTCCACCTACGTATCCATCTTCATCCTTTCATCTTCCATTGCCGCATTAAATGCCATACTATGCACGTCAACCGCTTACCACCAGCCCTCTCGACCCGGAAACATCACCTGCTCATACCCCGTCTGCCGACTCTAAAACAATCACTCATTTACGAAGTGACCACCACCCTGTACCTGGGACTCCCGTTTCACTTCCCGCAGAATCACTTCCTACCCATCCTACACTCGTAAATCCAGATACCTCCTTTTCTACTCCTGCCTCTCCACTCCCTTCTTCTTCCTCTACTCCTTCCCCTGTCGTTCCCTCTCCTGCCTCCCTTCATACCCCGTCTTGCTCGCCCTTAACTGCCACTACCTTCTCTCTCTCCCACACCTCTCCTGCCGCCACTTCTACACTTCCAGCCATGGCCAACCCTCCACAGTCTATCTATCTCGACGATGCCAATCGTCCCAAATTTACCGGCCAGGACCCAACTTGGTCTGTCTATGATTTCCTCAGAGAAGTCGACACAGAAATACACAATAGACAAATAACCGATGAATCGCTCAAAGTAGCCTACCTCCTCGGTCGCTTGCACCACGGCAAATCGGACATCGGATCCGAGATCTGTGCAGGACATTTCGATAGCATTCGTACCTTTGCTGATTTTCGTACGGAATTCATCAGCCTTTATTGCCAGCATTCAAATACCGCTTCTCTCATGGGATTCATTAATCTCCTAAACCAACTAGATGAGGACTTGTGCATCCCAGCGCAACATGCCAAGCTCCGTGAAGCTGCTGCCTCCAAGAAAGCAACTAGTACCCAGATGCTCCAATTACTGGTAGGCACGAAATGGTTAGAAGACAAGAATGGCGTTCCAATGCTTTCACACACCAACTTTGCCGACTTAATTGGTTACCTGAGATTCCTTCACTGGCTTACTCCTAAACAGCGAGAGCTAGCCTTGGAAATCGGTTTCAATCCAGGAGATAAAATTATTCAGGTCACTAAAGCCATTCATGAAAGAACAGGTTCGAACTACATGCGTCAGGGCACCACCCAAGCCTTGGCCTCCTCAGTCTGTCACACCTCCACTACCCCAGACCAATCTCGCTCCCGTCCCACCACACGCGGCAGATCTGCCACACATCCTTCTCCTACTGCAGGTCGTCATCCATCTAGCGCCCGACGGAACAGACAATCTTCGATTCTTTGCTGGTACCGTGGTCATCCTGGACATCGAGCATCCAGTTGCGACTGTACATACAAACGTTCTCACTCCCAAACCAGACAGCGTCCGCCTTCCCGCTCACGTCGTCCACACTGCAAATACCACAAATCAAGCACGACTCACACCACTGAGGAATGTCATTACCTCAACCGCCAACAGTCGGGGAAAGCGCCGCGCCCGTATCGGACCAATATCACGTAGAACCAGAAACCCAACTCCCCATCCGCCATGTAGGTCCCATAACATCCCCGGGTTTAGTCATTCTCGGCAGCAGTCATGACATACCAACGTCATTCTTCATGGACACAGGATCTATAGTAAATCTCATCTCCGAAAATTCCTTACAAATTATTCATCGCCATCACATCCACGTCAGTTTCCTAGAACCACCAGACATTCGCCTATATGGTGTTGACGGCTCAGAGTTTAGGGTTAAGGGAAGAGTCACCCTTGCAGTCAAACTCCACAGAGATTTGCCCCCTATCCCAATTGAATTTCATGTCACTAATGACTTGCAGTATCCCGCAGATGCCCTTATTGGTTTCTCCACCATGGCACAACACTCCATTGCATTATTACCTGCTTGTGGTAGTATAGACATTTCTGGATTCCCGGTTTACACTATGGAATGTCCCCGTCCTGTTCTTACGATCAAATCAGTCCTTCAATTACCTCTGTCCCTATCACTACCAAAAAGTCCAACCCAGCCCAAACCACCACTATCATCATCTGAGAATACAGAGATCATTCCCTTACTGACTGCGAGCAAGGACATAAATTCCTCAATGTCTCCTGATACATCATCTCAGCCCTCGAACATGGCTCTTACCTCCTCTCCCGACAACACTATCGCTGACTCAGACATGTCTCAGTTACCTACCTCACACAGTCTGAATGATCTTCTCCAACACACAGAGACGAAACGTGCAGTAACGAATACGTGCACAATTTTGTTACCGCATGAGTTCACCAAAGTCTCTGTTTGTGTTGCCGGTGCGAAAGAAGGAGTGGATGTACTAACCCTACGTGAGACGTGTTGTGTGACTAGCTTGACCTATGAGTCAGCGTGGTGTACAGTCTTAGAGGACAGTTTATGCTACCTATACTTGCTCAATGTCACAAATGCTCCACTAAAACTTAAAAGTGGTGTAAAGATTGGAGACTTTCTAGTATACCCAGCGGCTGTAAAGGTGTGCCAGGATTCCTCAGTTCCTACTATTCGGACTGATGATATGCAAATCAGTGTATGTACTATTACCTCTACGGGATCTGCGCCGACATATTCACCCGATATGCTCTCACATCTCACTTGCACAGATTTCCCAGAAAATACGCCTCAACTCCTCGACCTTCTGACCTCGTACAGAAACGTGGTTGCCTTACCCGGTGAACCGATGGGTAGAACAGACCTTGTCAAACATACGATTGAACTACTACCAGTAACTCAGCCGATTTACATACCAGCATATCGATTTCCTCACAGCCAGCGAAAGCAGACAGATCAAATGGTACAGAACAAGTTAGACCAAGACATTATTGAACCGTCCGTCAGTCCATGGAATAGCCCACTTTAGACCAGTAGTCGACTATCGTAAGGTCAATTCCGTCACCGTTCCAGACCGTTTCCCGTTACCCGTCCTCACTGATTTGGTAGAATCCCTTGGTGACAATAACGTAGTCTTTTCATCTTTAAACCTCCTCAGCGGGTACTGGCAGGTCGAAATGGAAGAATCCTCTCGCCCAGTTACAGCCTTTAGCACCCCTTCTGGACATTTTCAGTTTATGAGACTCCCTTTTGGTCTGAGAAATACTCCTTCCTTGTTCATGCGACTTATCCATTCGTTCGTCAGCAGTATGATCGGACACTCTCTTTTTGCTTACCTAGATGATATCATTGATGTGAGTAAATCCATCCCTGATCATTTTACCAAACTCCAGCAAGTCTTTGAACGCCTCCAGCTTGAAGGCCTGAAAATCAATCTCAGTAAATGTGACTTCCTGCGAAAGAAAATCAAATTCCTAGGCCATGTCGTCGATGCACAATGCATTTATACTAATGAAGATAAAACTAAGGCGATTATTAACTTCCCAGAACCCACCACTACCGAAGCTGTACGAAGTTTCCTGGGCCTCAGTGGCTATTATTGTCGCTTCATCCGGGATTATGCAAAGATCGCTGCTCCTCTGACCCACTTACTCAAGCAGAATGTGCCCTTTGTTTGGACTAACGACCACTCACAAGCTTTCCAAAAGCTAAAGACAGCTCTTGTAAATGCCACTGTTCTAGCGTTCCCTGATTATAGCAAACCATTCCTTCTCTGCACAGACGCCTCAGGCACTGGACTTGGTGCCGTTTTGATGCAACTCGATGAAGCATCAAGGAAGCGCGTAATAGTGTATGCTAGTCACACCCTTACAACCGCTGAACGTAACTACAGTGTCACAGATCTCGAAGTGCTAGCAGTAATCTGGTCCTTCAAACATTTCAGAGATATAGTCTATGGTTATCCAGTGCATATCCAAACAGACCACTTTCCACTGTGTGATTTGTTCAAGAATCGCAACCTAACAGGTAGACTAGATAGATGGTCTGTGATCATCCAGGACTTTAATCCCACTTTTCAGTATGTACCAGGCAAGTTGAATGTAGTTCCAGACGCACTCTCACGTCACGTAGCAGCAACTATAACATCATTGCAGCCTGAAGTAACTGAAAATACTACACTAACGTCAGAAGTTGTTCGAAACTTTCAGCACCAAGACCCCATGTGGTCCAAAGTCATTTATTTCCTAGAATCTGGCGATGCCTCGACCTTACCTACTCTCCCAGTATCACTAGATGAGTTCATGCTAGATGATGATCTCTTGTACAGAAAAACACTGCTAACAGGCAAAGATATGCCCAATCGCGAAGTACGCCAACTTGTTGTCCCCGCTGCCCTGATACCAAAGGTTCTTCACATTGTTCATAATACTCCTCCAGCTTCCCATCCAGGTAAAGACCGATGCTTGCGCCAAGCACATCTCAAATACTATTGGCCAACCATGCCCCGCGATATCAATGCCCACTGTGACTCTTGCCTCTCCTACCACCGCCACAAAGTATCCACCGGCTTACCAGCACCTCTCTTACAATTCCCAATCCCATCACAACCATTGGAAACTGTCTCAATCGATCTCTTAAAACTACCTCTCACAGAATCTGGCGCTGAGTACTTGTTCGTAGCGGTCGACCACTTCTCCCGCTACTGTGTCCTCGTACCCCTCTCCGACAAGACCGCGAAGAGCGTTGCACGTGCCCTTGTAGATCACGTAATTTGCCCGTTCAGTACCCCTCATACCATTCCTAATGACAATGGTACAGAATTCAACAATAGCCTTCTAGATGAGATCTGTCGCTGCTTTCATATCAGTAGGTGCAATGTCGTGCCTAACCATCCGGCTTGCAATGGCCTTGTAGAACGCCACAACCATAAAATCTTAGAGTGCCTCAGACATCTAGGCTCCCATAGTTCGTCCTGGGATGACTGGATTCCTCAAGTGGCATCCTCCATCAATAGTTCTATCAATGCATCCATTGCTGAATCTCCCTTCTTCGTCCTCTTTGGCTTTGACAAGGACCTCCCATACTCTCTCTTATCCTCAAAGCCAGAACCCATCTACAACATGGATGATTATGTTAAACTAAAATTGGCCAACTTCCAGACAATCCACCAGTATGTCCAATCCACTTTGGCTTCCTCTCAGGAGGACATGCTGCAGCGCCAACATCAATCCACCTCTCCTATCACTATCAATGTAGGCGATTTTGTCTTTGCTCATTCCCATACACGTTCCTCGAAGTTAGGTGACAAATTTACAGGGCCCCACCGCGTCCTCACTCAACAAGGCAACAAATTACACCTCCAGGACCTGTCCACTAGGGACACCAGATGGGTCCACGTCGATGACTTAAAGCGAGCACCCCGTGACCTCGTCTTGGAAGAGTCACGTACACAACCTCTCGACCCCTCTTCCCCTCCTCCCATCCCTCAGTCTACCTTGTCTCCACCTATCCCTCAGTCTCCTTCCTCTCCACCTCCACCTGCTCATTCATCAACCAATCACAATCGGTCCAAACTGCGCTCTGCCCATCAACCTCTTCATGACCTCCCCCATTAACTCTACCCTGATTTTCTAGGTACGATGTTAGCAATCTCCCTGCTGGCAGTGCTGACCCTCGTGGGGTCTGGGTCAGGTCAGGACGATGGTGGAGTACGTCCCGGGGTCTTGGTCGGCTCAGGAGGCGACGTCTTCTTGCGCTAGGATCTTGCGCCCCCGGCCGACGTAGCCATTGCCCTACCTGCCTATGCGCACCAGCTCCACGGAATCAGGACCCATCTCACGGCCCTCATGGGGACACACAACCCGAATGAGTATCTCTATAACCTTTTCCTCCCACTCTCCTGGCAATTGCAATACATAAGTAACAGATTCACTGAGCTCAATGACACATTTTCCATCCAGACACCCGTGGGTCGTTCTCGTGTGAAACGAGGTCTCTTCGACTTCAGCGGTGAGATTCTGAGTGACTTGTTTGGCGTTGCTACAGCCCGCGATATTTCTGGCTTCAAGTCTGATCTCACTCAATTAGCTTCAGCCCTAGAATCACAATGCCGAGTCATTAAAATCCAACACACTATGTTACAGAAGCTCACAACCCAACTCAATGAAGTCACGTCCACTCTAAACAATTTCACAGATATCTTACAACGCCACCTTTCAGATCTCAACGTTATCTCTCAGTTCTTCTACCTCAAACTCAACATGGATAATCTCCAACTAGCCATTGACTCTCTTGTCTCAAGTCTCTGCCTTGGTTCGTATCCTGGTCGATGCTTTCAATGGACGTGTCACTACCTGTCTCAGCTCTCCGTTCTGTCCTGGAATAGGCTCACTCCACCTTCGGTCTCTCCCCAGTCCGCCCTTACTCCTCCCTTGAATATTATTATCCTGTTCTCGAAGCCACTCTTCTCACCACATACGTCGTCGTCCATATTCCTCTCCATTCTGCCATATTCTTTAACCTTTTCCACATCATTCCCTTCCCTTTCTGCCTCAACAACTCCTTGTTACAGGTATCTGTTCCTTCAGAATATTTCCTCCTCTCCCATGATCATCTTTCCGTTGCCTTCCTTTCTTCCACAGACCTCCAGAAATGTTCCTCCCTTACTCCGACCTCTCGTCTCTGTGCTGCCCACCTTTTCGATATCTTCCCTAGCAGTGCTACTCCCTGTGAGTCTGCTTTAGTTCACAACCATTCCATCTACTCGGCCTGTTCTTTTGTCCCAGCTCCTGACCTCCCGGTCCACCATGCTCACCTCAACCATGTCCAGTACTTCTTCTTTGCTGTTCCCATCTCTGTCACAATCATGTGTCCTGGTTCTTCGGTTCGATCCGTCCCCGCTAGTGGTCTCTACAAAGCACCTGACTATTATACCGTCAAATCAGACTCCGTCATCACTTACGCCACTCGCTATGACCAAGCTGTCCGTAATCACTCCTATGACATCTTTCAATCATTCGACATGCCTTCCACCCTACAATCTGCCAACATTACCATCACGTCCCCTAACTTGCGCATGCTCATCTTCCTCAAGGACAGTGATTTCATTATGGATCAATTTTCTCTGGCTTTCAGCCGTTCATGGGTTCATCCAACAATTATGTTTCCCCCTGTGGTTATCGCTTTCATAGGTTTTCTACACATCATCTGTGCAGTGCATTGTTGTGTCAGAAAAATGGAACGTCGACTCCAGGAAATCAGAGACGCTACAGGCATAGACGCCCTACACACGACGTAGAAACTCCCCGTACTTAGTGCCCTCACATTCAGTGACTACCAATGCCATCTGACAATTAACCAACCTGTGAACAGAACTCTGCCTACTAGAAAATGATGGTATTTCTTTAATGCAGTACTGAATGCCAGTGTATCCTACGGAAAATACAAAAAAAAAAAAAATGAAGGAAGAACAACAATAGAACTCTCATATCTACTCCTTGTTTATCATGTCTCAATCTATTATTGTGTAATTCCCATTACGTTTATGTATACCTTCGCCCCTTACTGGATTTGTACCTATTAATCCTTGTATATCTTATATGTATGTATCCTTCTAATTCCCTCCCCTCAAAATGGCCATGTCTCCCCTACTGCCCCTGTATCATACTTCTCCCTTGTACACACCTCCCGGTCCTGCTTTACTACCATAATCAAACACCATTTAACTCCCGGTGTCAGGAGACACCGTCTCAGCCACCCGGGAAAGTAGTGTACCCCCTCCACAATATGTCTACCTCGATGTATATATGTCTCCCCCCAATGCATACATGCCCCCACTAAACTTGCTAGGTCAGCACGCTTTCCCACGCCTGAAGACGGCGTTATTGCATCAGTTCTTAGCAGGCAGCCAAATCGGGCAGACTATTTTACTGTGAGCTTGTAATAAACTCCTTATCTAGCTGTTTGTACACGGAGTTTATATCACCAAAGTATTGCAAGTTACATTTGGTAGCAGCGGTGTTTCGAACCATCAGATTCTGACTGCCTCCACTGCTTTTTAATTACATCACAAGATACACGATGTCTCGCATCTGCCAGCCTCGCCCCTCCTCAGTGCCTCTAGTGGTGTAATACCTGGCTGTGCTTCCCGAGTGTACAATTTTTCTCACCAGTGCTCACCTCTCAAACAACCGCACCCATACCCTTGTTCCTGACCGCACGTGTCACCGTCGCCGACCTACGCACCTGTTGCACCTGTTCCCAGCACCTGTTCCGAACTCATCATAACTCCTGCCCCCACTGTGCCACTTATCACTGTCTGCCCACTGCCTGCCCACCACCATTCTCTGCATTTGCAACTCAACAGATCTACACCTGCCTTGCACCAACATCTGCCCTCACCACCCACCACCGGCCTCCGCCGTCGCCCGCATCTGGTCTGCATTACGGAGCCTCCTACGACCGCCACTCCCTGCCAGTGATTCATGGCGCCGTCTCTTCTCCTCTCCGGCGAGCTGTCTCTCCACCGCCGCCCCGCCCCGCCCCGCCCCGCCCCGCCCCGCCCCTCCCCAGCCCAGCTACGCCCAGCCACCCCTGCACGTCATACATCTCAACACTCCCATCTCTACTATGTAACTATAGTATACCTTTCTTTTCTATAGAGATTATCCTCGGTTTTCTCTACAGATTGGTTATTGTAAATATTCCATCTCATTTCCATTACCCCGTTTTCATCTTCACCTACGTTATTTTTACTTCATCTCGTCCTTCGCCTTTTATTTAAACCATCCATCCCCGCACCTTCATTCATTTTCACGCCTACTCGTGTATTCCATTCTCTCATTGTTACTTATATATTTCCACCTACTTATCCATCTTCATCCTTTCATCTTCCATTGCCGCATTAAATGCCATACTTTCCACGTCAACCGCTTACCACCAGCCCTCTCGACCCGGAAACATCACCTTCTCATACCCCGTCTGCCGCCTCTAACACAATCACTCATTTACGAACTGGCAAAGAGTACCACCGCCCTGTACCTGACACTCCCGTTTCACTTCCCGCAGAATCACTTCCTACCCATCCTACACTCGTAAATCCAGATCCCTCCTCTTCTACTCCTGCCTCTCCACTCCCTTCTTCTTCCTCTACTCCTTCCCCTGTCGTTCCCTCTCCTGCCTCCCTTCATACCCCGTCTTGCTCGCCCTTAACTGCCACTACCTTCTCTCTCTCCCACACCTCTCCTGCCCCCACTTGTACACTTCCAGCCATGGCCATCCCTCACAGTCTATCTATCTCGACGATGCCAATCGTCCCAAATTTACCGGCCAGGACCCAACTTCGTCTGTCTATGATTTCCTCAGAGAAGTCGACACAGAAATACACAATAGACAAATAACCGATGAATCGCTCAAAGTAGCCTACCTCCTCGGTCACTTGCACCACGGTAAATCGGACATCGGATCCGAGATCTGTGCAGGACATTTCGGTAGCATTCGTACCTTTGCTGATTTTCGTACTGAACTCATCAGCCTTTGTTCCCCGCATTCAAATGCCGCGTCTCTCATGGGATTCATTAATCTTCTAAACCAACTAGATGAGGACTTGCGCGTCCCAGTGCAATATACCAAGCTCCGCGAAGCTGCCGCCGCCATAAAAGCAACTAGTAGCGATGTGCTCCAATTAATGGTAGGCACGAAATGGTTAGAAGACAAGAATGGCGTTCCAATGCTTTCACTCACCAATTTTGCTGACTTAATTGGTTACCTGAGATTCCTTCACTGGCTTACTCCTAAACAGCGAGAGCTAGCCTTGGAAATCGGTTTCAATCCAGGAGATAAAATTATTCAGGTCACTAAAGCCATTCATGAAAGAACAGGTTCGAACTACACGCATCAGGGCACCACCCAACCCTTGGCCTCCTCAGTCTGTCACACCTCCACTACTCCAGACCAATCTCGCTCCCGTCCCACCACACGCGGCAGATCTGCCATACATCCTTCTCCTACCGCAGGTTGTGATCCATCTAGCGCCCGACGGAACAATCTTCGATTCTTTGCTGGTACTGTGGTCATCCTGGACATCGAGCATACAGTTGCGACCGTACATACAAACGTCCTCACTCCCAAACCAGACAGTGTACGCCTTCCCGCTCACGTCGTCCACACTGCAAATACCACCAATCAAGCACGACTCACACCACTGAGGAATGTCATTACCTCAACCGCCAACAGTCGGGGGAAGCGCCGCGCCCGTATCGGACCAATATCATGTAGAACCAGAAACCCAACTCCCCATCCGTCATGTAGGTCCCATAACATCCTCGTGTTTAGTCATTCTTGGCAGCAGTCCTGACATACCAACGTCATTATTCTTGGACACAGGATCTATAGTAAATCTCATCTCCGAAAATTCCTTACAAATTATTCATCGCCATCACAACCACATCAGTTTTCTAGAACCACCAGACATTCGCCTATGTGGTGTTGACAGCTCAGAGTTTAAGATTAAGGGAAGAGTCACCCTTGAAGTCAAACTCCACAGAGATTTGCCCCCTATCCCAATTGAATTTCATGTCACTAATGACTTGCAGTATCCCGCAGATGCCCTTATTGGTTTCTCCACCATGGCACAACACTCCATTGCATTATTACCTGCTTGTGGTAGTATAGACATTTCTGGATTCCCGGTTTATACTATGGAATGTCCCCGTCCTGTTCTTACGATCATATCAGTCCTTTAATTACCTCTGTCCCTATCACTACCAAAAAGTCCAACCCAGCCCAAACCACCACTATCATCATCTGAGAATACAGAGATCATTCCCTTACTGACTGCGAGCAAGGACATAAATTCCTCAATGTCTCCTGATACATCATCTCAGCCCTCGAACATGGCTCTTACCTCCTCTCCCGACAACACTATCGCTGACTCAGACATGTCTCAGTTACCTACCTCACACAGTCTGAATGATCTTCTCCAACACACAGAGACGAAACGTGCAGTAACGAATACGTGCACAATTTTGTTACTGCATGAGTTCACCAAAGTCTCTGTTTGTGTTGCCGGTGCGAAAGAAAGAGTGGATGTACTAACCCTACCTGAGACGTGTTGTGTGACTGGCTTGACTTATGAGTCAGGGTGGTGTACAGTCTTAGAGAACAGTTTATGCTACATATACTTGCTCAATGTCACAAATGCTCCACTAAAACTTAAAAGTGGTGTAAAGATTGGAGACTTCCTAGTATACCCAGCGGCTGTAAAGGTGTGCCAGGATTCCTCAATTCCTACTATTCAGACTGATGATACGCCAATCAGTGTATGTACTATTAACTCTAAGGGATCTGCGCCGACATATTCACCGATATGCTCTCACATCTCACTTGCACAGATTTCCTAGAAAATACGCCTCAACTCCTCGACCTTCTCACCTCGTACAGAAACGTGGTTGCCTTACCCGGTGAACCGATGGGTAGAACAGACCTTGTCAAACATACGATTGAACTACTACCAGGAACTCAGCAGATTTACATACCAGCGTATTGATTTCCTCACAGCCAGCGAAAGCAGACAGATCAAATGGTACAGAACATGTTAGACCAAGACATTATTGAACAGTCCGTCAGTCCATGGAATAGCCTACTTTAGATCAGTAGTCGACTATCATAAGGTCAATTCTGTCACCGTTCCAGACTGTTTCCCGTTACCCGTCCTCACTGATTTGCTAGAATCCCTTGGTGACAATAACGTAGTCTTCTCATCTTTAGACCTCCTCAGCGGGTGCTGGCAGGTCGAAATGGAAGAGTCCTCTCGCCCAGTTCCAGCCTTTAGCACCCCTTCCGGACATTTTCAGTTTAAGAGACTCCCTTTTGGTCTGAGAAATGCTCCTTCCGTGTTCATGTGACTTATCCATTCAGTCTTCAGCGGTATGATGGGACACTCTCTTTTTGCTTACCTAGATGATATCATTGTTGTGAGTAAATCCATCCCTGATCATTTTACCAAACTCCAGCAAGTCTTTGAACGTCTCCAGCGTGGAGGCCTGAAAATCAATCTCAGTACATGTGACTTCCTGCGAAAGAAAATCAAATTCCTAGGCCATGTCGTCGATGCACAATGCATTCATACTAATGAGGATATAACTAAGGCGATTATTAACTTCCCAGAACCCACCACTACCGAAGCTGTACGAAGTTTCCTAGGCCTCGGTGGCTATTATCGTCGCTTCATCCGGGATTATGCAAAGATCGCCGCTCCTCTGACCCACTTACTCAAGCAGAATGTGCCCTTTGTTTGACTAACGACCAGTCACAAGCTTTCCAAAAGCTAAAGACAGCTCTTGTAAATGCCCCTGTTCTAGCGTTCCCTGATTATACCACACCCTTCCTTCTCTGCACAGACGCCTCAGGCACTGGACTTGGTGCCGTTTTGATGCAACTCGATCAAGCATCAAGGAAGTGCGTAATAGCGTATGCTGGTCACACCCTTACAACCTCTGAACATAACTACAGTGTCACAGATCTCGAAGCGCTAGCAGTAATCTGGTCCTTGAAACATTTCAGAGATATAGTCTATGGTTATCCAGTGCATATCCAAACAAACCACCTTCCACTATGTGATTTGTTCAAGAATCGCAACCTAACAGGTAGACTAGCTAGATGGTCTGTCATCATCCAGGTCTTTAATCCCACTTTTCAGTATGTACCAGGCAAGTTGAATGTAGTTGCAGACGCACTCTCACGTCACGTAGCAGCAGCTATAACATCACTGCAGCCTGAAGTAACTGAAAATACTACACTAATGTCAGAAGTTGTTCGAAACTTTCAGCGCCAAGACCCCATGTGGTTCAAAGTCATTTATTTCCTAGAATCTGGCGATGCCTCGACCTTACCTACTCTGCCAGTATCACTAGATGAGTTCATGCTAGATGATGATCTCTTGTACAGGAAAACACTGCTAACAGGCAAAGATATGCCCAATCGCGAAGTACGCCAACTTGTTGTCCCCGCTGCCCTGATACCAAAGGTTCTTCACATTGTTTATAATACTCCTCCAGCTTCCCATCCAGGTAAAGACCGATGCTTGCGCCAAGCACGTCTCATATACTATTGGCCAACCATGCGCCGCGATATCAATGCCCACTGTGACTCTTGCCTCTCCTGCCACCGCCACAAAGTATCCACCGGCTTACCAGCACCTCTCTTACAATACCCAATCCCTTCACGACCATGGGAAACTGTCTCAATCGATCTCTTAAAACTACCTCTCACAGAATCTGGCGCTGAGTACTTGTTCGTAGCGGTCGACCACTTCTCCCGCTACTGTGTCCTCGTACCCCTCTCCGACAAGACCGCGAAAAGCGTTGCACGTGCCCTTGTAGATCACGTAATTTGCCCGTTCAGTACCCCTCATACCATTCTTAATGACAATGGTACAGAATTCAACAATAGCCTTCTAGATGAGATCTGTCGCTGCTTTCATATCAGTAGGTGCAATGTCGTGCCTAACCACCCGGCTTGCAATGGCCTTGTAGAACGCCACAACCGTAAAATCTTAGAGTGCCTCAGACATCTAGGCTCCCATAGTTCGTCCTGGGATGACTGGATTCCTCAAGTGGCATCCTCCATCAATAGTTCCATCAATGCATCCATTGCTGAATCTCCCTTCTTCGTCCTCTTTCGCTTTGACAAGGACCTCCCATACTCTCTCTTATCCTCAAAGCCAGAACCCATCTACAACATGGATGATTATGTTAAACTAAAATTGGCCAACTTCCAGACAATCCACCAGTATGTCCAATTCACTTTGGCTTCCTCTCAGGAGGACATGCTGCAGCGCCAACATAAGTCCGCCTCTCCTATCACTATCAGTGTAGGCGATCTTGTCTTTGCTCATTCCCATACGCATTCCTCTAAGTTGGATGACAAATTTACAGGGCCCCACCGCGTCCTCACTCAACAAGGCAACAAATTCACCTCCAGGACCTGTCCACTAGGGACACCAGATGGGTCCATGTCGATGACTTACAGCGAGCACCCCGTGGCCTCGTCTTGGAGGAGTCACTTACACAACCTCTTGCCCCCTCTTCCCCTCCTCCCATCCCTCAGTCCACCTTGTCTCCACCTATCCCTCAGTCTCCTTCCTCTCCACTTCCACCTGCTCATTCATCAATCAATCACTATTGGTCCAAACTGCTCTCTGCCCATCAACCTCTTCACGACCTCCCCCATTAACTCTACCCTGATTTTCTAGGTACGATGTTAGCGATCTCCCTGCTGGCAGTGCTGACCCTCCTGGGGTCTGGATCAGGTCAGGACGATGGTGGAGTACGTCCCGGGGTCTTGGTCGGCTCAGGAGGCGAGGTCTCCTTGCGCTACGATCTTGCGCCCACGGCCGACATAGCCATTGCCCTACCTGCCTACGTGCACCAGCTCCACGGAATCAGGACCCATCTCACGGCCCTCATGGGGACACACAACCCGAATGAGTATCTCTATAACCTTTTCCTCCCACTCTCCTGGCAATTGCAATACATAAGTAACAGATTCACTGAGCTCAATGACACATTTTCCATCCAGACACCCGTGGGTCGTTCTCGTGTGAAACGAGGTCTCTTCGACTTCGGCGGTGAGATTCTGAGTGGCTTGTTTGGCGTTGCTATAGCCCGCGACATTTCTGGCTTCAAATCTGATCTCACTCAATTAGCTTCAGCCCTAGAATCACAACGCCGAGTCATTAAAATCCAACACACTATGTTACAGAAACTCACAACCCAACTCAATGAAGTCACGTCCACTCTAAACAATTTCACAGCTATCTTACAACGCCACCTTTCAGATCTCAACGTTATCTCTCAGTTCTTCTACCTCAAACTCAACATGGATAATCTCCAACTAGCCATTGACTCTCTCTTGTCTCAAGTCTCTGCCTTGGTTCGTATCCTGGTCGATGCTATCAATGGACGTGTCACTACCTGTCTCAGCTCTCCGTTCTGTCCTGGAATGGGCTCACTCCACCTTCGATCTCTCCCCAGTCCGCCCTTACTCCTCCCTTGAATATTATTATCCTGTTCTCGAAGCCACTCTTCTCACCACATACGTCGTCGTCCATATTTCTCTCCGTTCTGCCATACCCTTTAACCTTTTCCACATCATTCCCTTCCCTTTCCGCCTCAACAACTCCTTGTTACAGGTATCTGTTCCTTCAGAATATTTCCTCCTCTCCCATGATCATCTTTCCGTTGCCTTCCTTTCTTCCACAGACCTCCAGAAATGTTCCTCCCTTACTCCGACCTCTCGTCTCTGTCCTGCCCACCTTTTCGCTATCTTCCCTAGCAGTGCTACACCCTGTGAGTCTGCTTTAGTTCGCAACCATTCCATCTACTCGGCCTGTTCTTTTGTCTCAGCTCCTGACCTCCCGGTCCACCATGCTCACCTCAACCATGTCTAGTACATCTTCTTTGCTGTTCCCATCTCTGTCACAATTGTCTTAAATTTAGGAATAATTCCTCCCATTTTCTATTTTAGTTGGTGATGGGTAGTCGTATTTTGGAAGTATAATGTATTATACGTAACCCAGGGTGATGGGTATATAGGATTACGTATATTTATACTATGGTTCATAATTTAGTCTTTTTCCCAGCCATGGATGGAATGTGCACATATGCATTTTTAGTTATTTGATTGGTGGATCGCCTCTGTTCTTCTCTCCAGAGGTCTAAGTTTTAGTCTCGGCTAGGCCTCGGTCAATTACGAGTCTCGAGACCTCAGTTGCTCGGGCTCTCGACCACGCTCTCAGTCCTAATTCATTGAGTCTTAGTCTCAGATGATCTCGAGTCGAGTCAGAGGCAGTCCCAGTGATGCCTTAGTCACGCTTGGAAGCAGTCTAACCACTCTCGTGGTATTGAGAGAGAATTCGGTTGGGACAGACTGGACTGATTAATTAATTTACGACAGTGCTTCCTCCTAGATGGGAATGAACATTATCAATTCACTTTAATTTATAAATAGTGTAAATAGTAATGCTTACGTAAAAAGTACGTATTTGGTCCAGGCCGTAACCTCCAGTAATCCGCCAAGCACTAGCAACAAGCAACATCTTCAACAACTCCGACCATATGGCAACAACCTACAAGCCTCTCCATTGCTACTCTTAAGCTAAATAACTAAATGACCCTTAGTGGCGAAAGACTGGGCGAATAATATTTCACCAGGGTTTCCAGCTTTTATTTGAGGATCCTTAAATCGATCGTTTAGTTGCTTAGTAGGGAACACAACCTACACGTCATTACGATCCAGGTGAGTCCTGGGAGTAAGACATATATATCCGGACAAATTATGTAGTGTTGTAGGCCTATTTTTGTCTTTAGTGCGAGTGATTAGCCAGTTAAATATTTACGACACTACCGGGGGTATATTCTAAATTTTTCTAATTTTTCCCCCACAAAGTGGTCCTTCGAACCGGATTGTTAACACTCCAACATGGCGACTGCTCTGGAATTAAATTATTATCGGGTGGCTTATATAGGCCACTCTCTGGTCACCTGTGACACCTTGATGTCTATGCCTTCACCATGGCCCTTGGTGACCATGGAGATGATCAGAGTAGGGGGTGGCAGAGCAGACAAGTTTTTTGAGTACGAGGAATTTGCAGAAGTACTTAGACCTGGCTATAATTTGGTTATAGTCATGTTGGGGGGAAACGATATTAATGAGTCAACTGACGTGCAGGAGTTAGTGGCTACACTACTACAAATTAATGAGGCTATAGAAGATGCAGGTGCTAAATGTGTGATATGCACTATAGAAAAGAGGGAATATCCACATAATCATCCTCGATATGTGGATCCCATTGTTTACAATAAGATCATGAACGCGGTTAATAAGAAAATAACCAAGGAACTAAAAGGGAAAATTATTTTGCTTGGTGGTAAGACCTATCCTCTGGAGGTACGAGTCATGGACCAAATTCACCCTACTTGGGAAGGAAGACGTAGAATTTGGGCCAAGGTGCGAGGAGCTATTAAATTTCATTATGATCAGTGGGTTGCTAAAGGCCCGTCCAGACGATCGAGCACAGCTCGACGGGCACTGCTCGAAACCGGGCTAAGTCCGCGGACACAACTGTTGTGTTGTCCACACGGTGCCTATCCGGCCCAGTCAAACCCGGGCAACAGCCAGAGCGAGTGGTCGTCCAAGCTGTGTGCGGTACGACAACTACAGTATGGTGCAGAGTAAGAAGGATAGGAAGAGGATAGCATTGTATAGCATAATAATTGCTATGTGTGTGAAAAAGAAAAAGAACAAATTGCAAAAAGACAATTGGTGTAAAGACTGGCTAATCAAAAGAAGACAATTGGGAAGTCATGTCACTATATTACGTGAATTAGAAGTTGGGAGTAGAAACGACTTTATAACTACATGAGAATGGACCCGAATACATTCCATACACTTCTTGCTAAGGTGACCCCCTTTATAAGCAAGCATGATACCAATATAAGGGATAGTATACCTGCAAAAGCTCGACTAGAGGCTACCCTCGTATTTCTTTCAACTGGATGTAGCTACACGTTTCTGCAGTATACCACAAGAATATCCAAGCAGAGCTTGTCAGAAATAATACCCGAAACGTGTCAAGCAATATATCAAGTGCTACGAGAAGAGTACTTGCAGGTGAGACAATGTTTGTAGTCTGACCTAATTAATATTTATTCTACATAAATCATTTATATGTTAGTAATATAACCACGAAGTTAGGACAAGATTAAGAATACTGGCAAGAAAAAAAAACGCACAATGCTAATGTCGTATATTATACAACCCACCGTAGCTTATCACTGACTCATTGCAACAGTGGTCACGGGGATAGTCCGGTGCACTTGGCGTAGCTATCAGCCGTTTCCAATAATCCTCCATGAATTCCGGTATTAAATGCGTACTCTAATAAGTGTGTTCTATGTTCACATCATGGTGGATAATGATAGCTTAGGCACTGTTGGACTTTTTAATGTATATCATTTTTATGGTAATTATAACAAATAAGTTGAAAGATATTACATAAGACATGTTGCAAATTAATATGCACTGTGCATGACCGTCACCACATTGTCCTTCAGTATTTGAATATCATCCGTATATCTTACCCATATAGGAAGCAGGACTGTATTATACAGTACGTAAATCACCATGAATGTAAACATTATAGCAAGAACTCAGACAATTATTTTCCCTGTGGGACTCAAAATTACTATACCTTTACATGCAGATATACAGTATGTAATAATTACAACTCATCACTTTATTTTCGAAATCAAACAACGGTATTGATGCTATTATTGCTATGTTATTTGTGACAAAGCTCAGTCGTTATGCAATGAAGAAAGTCATTATATTATCTTAGTACACGAGGAAAGCTTCCCTAATTTACCCAAAAAAAGAATGTCACTGATTAGCTTCTGAGCATATATTTTGTTATCATCAGACATCTGACTAAGATCATTCGCTACAACATTAGCAAAATCCGTATTTGTAGTGCTAACTTCCGTGGATGAAGACAGCTTCCGTAGTTGGTCCAGTGCTTCTTGTAGAACATTGTCAGTTTCATCACAAACCTTTTTCTTCGCTCTTGTTTGACTTTTTGCAGACTGGGTTGAAC
>NC_136988.1:21986710-22081131 GCF_032717465.1 Coenobita brevimanus
TAAACTACCCGAGTTTGATGGCTCTTCGGCTAATTGGAATTCCTTCTGGGATCAATTTGTTGCCAGTATTGATTCCAGAAAAGATCTTAGTCCAGTAGACAAATTAAATTATTTAAGAGGAGTGTTAAAAGGTGACGCGAAGAAACTCATCGATGGTTTCAGTATAGAAAGTGATGGATATAGCAGTGCAGTGCAGCTACTTAAGGCAACTTTTGATAATCCTAAGAGAAAACAGCACGAACTTGCAATGCGACTGCTACACCTTAAAGCTCCTATTCATACTTGTAATTCCTTGGCCGAATTTAGGGCTAATCTAGAATGCACCCTTAGGAAATTGGAAAAAATGGGGTGTGATTTAAGTAGTTCCAGTTGGCTTATCTCTCCACTAGTAATGAAAAAGTTACCCAGTAAAACTATTGAGAGAATCCAGCATGTAACAAATGAAGATTATCCCCAGCTACAGGAAATTAGGGACTCATTATTAAAAGTTATTAATCATTTAGAGTCCAAAGGGCCTGAAGCTAAATCAGATCCAGTACTAAAGGTGCTTTAACTAAAGAGAAGCCTGATAAAGTCAAATTATCTCCTAAATCAATTCCTAAGATTTACCACACTTCAGAACAAGTATCTTCACCTACATCTCCCAAGAATGCTCAGTCACAAACCTCTGCATCGGCTAGTCAGCAGCCAGCTCAGCAGCTGAAGTGTATTTTGTGTGATGGAGCACATCTGTCCAAGAGATGTGAGGCGTATTCAGGTCGTTCTACTCGTGTAGAAAGACTCGAACAGATAGGACGGTGTGGTAGATGTACTTGTAGGCACAAGACTGATCAATGTAACTTCAATTTGAAAAGATGTGACCTTTGTAAAAAAGGGTTTCATCACAATGTCTTGTGTGATAAGCTGAATACACTTAATTCACAAATTTGCTCAGTCACTCCAACAAATCAACATACCATCTCAACTGCTTTACCGGTTGGAGCTGTTCATATTATTAAGAATAAATCTCAAATTAAAGCAAAAGTTCTTTATGACCAAGGATCACAGAGGACATTCATTTCTCAGGACCTAGTAAACAAGCTTAAATTAAAGCCTAGTGGTACGATTAATTTACAGCTGTCCGGCTTCATTAGTGAAGATCAGAGAAGAGAATATCAGCTAGTTAAGATTACTGTTAAAGCTGGCAGGAAGTACACTAGACTAGAGGCTGTGGTTAGAGACACCTTACCTAACAACATAAGAACAGATGGTCTAGAGAAGTGTTTGACCTATTTGAAAGATCAACAAATTAAAGTATCTGATCCTGGTTTGACTGATCACATAGATAAAATAGATCTCCTTATTGGTGCTGATTTCTATCCTAAATTAGTTTATGATCTCATTAAATTCAAGGGCATACATTTCCTAAAAGTACAAGGAGGATTAGTTGTATATGGCAATATTCCTGACAAGTTTGTAAGTACAAGGAAAGCAATTCAGGTTGCTATGGTAACGAATATATGCTTGCAGCCCTCACTAAATTCAGAAGAGCCTGACATTTCCAATTTGTGGAAAATGGATAGCATTGGCATTAAACCTGAACAGGTAACTCACGAAGAAGCTTTTGTGCTTGAAAATTATAAAAAGACTGTTCAGTACTATGATGACCAATATTGGGTAAAACTTCCTTGGAAAGTCAATCGACCTAGTTTGCCCACAAATTATAAATTAGCTCTTAATCGCCTAAATTCAAATTTAAAGAGACTTAAAGGTGAAGGAGATTTACTAGATAAATATGATCAGTTAATCAAGAGTCATTTAGAAAAGGGATTTATCGAGGAAGTTAAGCAGGCACAGGTTGGACAAAATACTCATTATATTCCTCATTTGGCAGTAATGAGAGACAGTAAGACTACACCTGTGCGAATAGTATTTGATTGTAGTGCCAAATTAGGCTCCCACACTAACAGCTTGAACGATTGTTTGTACACTGGTCCAACTCTAACCAAAAATCTATTAGATGTGCTGCTAAAATTCAGAACTAATGAATATGCCTTTACAGCAGACATCAGCAAAGCTTTTTACGGATAGGACTTCAAGAAGAAGACAGGGATTTCACCAGATTTTTGTGGCCAAGTAATCCTCATGATGATAACAGTTCTCTGGTAACTTACAGATTTAAATCAGTCCTTTTTGGAGCCACTAGCTCACCCTTCTTGTTGCAAATGACGCTAAATTATCACTTAGAGCAGCAAAAAGAAAATATAGAAGTGGCTAACCAAATTAAAGATTCGCTATATATGGACAATCTTCAGGGGACTGTAAATACTGAGGAGGATCTAAAGAAATTTCATCTGATAGCCAACAAGATTATGCAAGAGGCTAACATGCCATTGCAGGAGTGGACATCTAACTCCACTGAAATAAATTCTGATTCTGAAGTCTGTAATAAAATATTAGGATTGTGGTGGGATCCAGACATTGATGTCCTTAATGTAAAAAATGTAGAGTGGGATACAGTTGATAGCAAAAGATCTTTATTAAGTAACATTAGTAAAATTTTTGATCCCCTAGGACTAATTCCTCCCCTAACTATTCCTTTAAAAATTCTAATTCAACAAACATGGACCAGAAAATTAGGCTGCGATGACCCTTTACCTACAGACTTGCTGGAGAGTTGGGAAACCCTCTCAAAAGAATGCAACAACCTAGCAAGTGTTAAATTTCCGAGAATGGTGGGAAAAGAAGGTTCTTCCTATGATTTACATCTGTTTTGTGATGCTTCACCCAAGGCTTATGGAGTAGATGCTTACATCAGTAATTATGAGGATGTTCCTATAATTTTAACTTCTAAGGCAAGAGTAGCTCCTCTAAAAGGTAAAACTTTACCTCAGTTAGAACTAACGGCCATGTATGTAGCAGTCCATTTTGGGGTGTATATCAGGAAGACCTTAAGTAATATAAAGATTAATACCACCTATATATGGTCAGACAGGGAAGTAGCCCTTCAATGGGTAGTGAACAATAAAAGTAACATCTTGTATGTCAAAAATCGAGTACAAGATATGAGAGATGCTGATCCTGACTGTTATTATCTCCATCTCACAACTAAAGATAACCCAGCTGATTAGTTAACTAGAGGCCTAACTTATGATAAATTTATAAATAGTGACTCCTGGTTTCATGGTCCGGAATGGTTGAATAATAAAGATCTTTGGCCAGAACAGAAATCTAAGACGAAGATGGAGCCTAATGCGCTGACTGTCCTAGAAGGTCAGGAAAAAGAACTTGAACCCTTGTTTGATCCGGAAAGAGTTGCTAGTTGGAAGAAGTTAATAAAGATCACCAGTTTGGTTTTCCAATTTTTGCAAAAGATTAGGGGGAACAAAACTCTAAACCTAATGAAACCCCAACAATATTGGTTGCTATACTTACAGAAGAGTAGCTTCCCCGAAGTTTACCAATTTTTCAGAAACCACTTGTAACGAGGATGCCAGATTTGGTTAAGAGTTTAAACTTATTTGAGCACAATGATTTGATCAGATATAGTGGTAGGCTGGACCAACCTGGTCTCCCCTTTCACACTAAATTTCCACTGTTGTTGCCTAGACAGCAACATTTGACGAAATTATTGGTCCCATATGCTCATGAAACCACTTTGCATGGTGGTGTTTCTGATACATTGTGCAAATTGCGAGAAAACTTCTGGATCCCTAAAGGCCGACAAGTTGTGAAATCTACAATTAAATCCTGCTATACATGTAAGAGGTTAGAAGGACGACCGTATCATTATCCTTCACCACCACCCTTACCTAAAGAGCGGGTGGAAGAAGCTAGACCCTTTGAAATAATCGGTTGAGATTATATAGGCTATATGGAAGTCTTGAAACCAGACACCCTACAAGAGTAAAAGGTGTATGTGGTACTGTTTACTTGCGCTGTCACCATGGCAGTTCACTTGGAGTTGGTCACAGATTTAACTGCCGAAACTTTTTTGAATGCTTTTAGGAGATTTGTGTCGAGAAAATCTTGCCCAAAATTAATTATCAGTGACAACGCTTCTAATTTTAAATTAGGATCCGAACTTCTACATCAGGTTGAAGTCCAAGATGAATTCACCAGCAGAGAATGTGAGTGGAAATTCATACCGCCGAGAGCTCCATGGTTTGGTGGTTTCTATGAGAGACTAATATGCATAGTAAAAGGGTGTCTTAAAAAGGTATTATTCAGAAAACCAGTAAACATGGATGATTTACACACTATAATTACGGAAGTGGAATGCCGTGTTAACAACCGCCCCTTAACGTATGTCCTTAACAGCCTCGATGAGCCAGAAGCCCTCACTCCTTCTCATCTTATTTGTGGATTTCGATTGGACTCCTTGCCTGCAATAACTACGGCACCCTATGATTTGGATCCCTCTTACGTTGAAGCTGATAAATTGAACACTAAGTACCATCAGTTATCCAAATTGATTAATAAATGGCAGGATTCATGGAAAACTCAATATTTGTCATCCCTTCTCGATAGACATGTACGCCAAAAGTCGGCTAATAAAACGGATGTTGATATTACGGAGGGGGATGTAGTGTTAATTCACACTAATAAGTCAAGGAATAGTTGGCCATTGGGGAAAGTTATTGAATGCTATCCGGATAAGCAAGGGATAGTTCGTACAGTGAAGTTAAAGACGGTCCAAGGCCTTGTACTCAGGACTATCAATAAATTATATCCATTAGAAACAGCTGTGAGTTCCCGTCCGGAGGCGCTTAATACAGCACTCAGGGACGTTACTCATGGCCGTAGGGATACAGATGCGGGAAGCTCAGATAGACCACAGCGGGGAGCCGCACAACGGTTCCGAGCTCACCTGGGGGAGTTAATTAAACGGGGTGATGTTTAGATTTCTTGGCCCCCAGGATGTCGGAAATTTAGGAATAATTCCTCCCATTTTCTATTTTAGTTGGTGATGGGTAGTCGTATTTTGGAAGTATAATGTATTATACGTAACCCAGGGTGATGGGTATATAGGATTACGTATATTTATACTATGGTTCATAATTTAGTCTTTTTCCCAGCCATGGATGGAATGTGCACACATGCATTTTTAGTTATTTAATTGGTGGATCGCCTCTGTTCTTCTCTCCAGAGGTCTAAGTTTTAGTCTCGGGTAGGCCTCGGTCAATTACGAGTCTCGAGACCTCAGTTGCTCGGGCTCTCGACCACGCTCTCAGTCCTAATTCATCGAGTCTTAGTCTCAGATGATCTCGAGTCGAGTCAGAGGCAGTCCCAGTGATGCCTTAGTCACGCTTGGAAGCAGTCTAACCACTCTCGTGGTATTGAGAGAGAATTCGGTTGGGACAGACTAGACTGATTAATTAATTTACGACAGTGCTTCCTCCTAGATGGGAATGAACATTATCAATTCACTTTAATTTATAAATAGTGTAAATAGTAATGCTTACGTAAAAAGTACGTATTTGGTCCAGGCCGTAACCTCCAGTAATCCGCCAAGCACTAGCAACAAGCAACATCTTCAACAACTCCGACCATATGGCAACAACCTACAAGCCTCTCCATTGCTACTCTTAAGCTAAGTAACTAAATGACCCTTAGTGGCGAAAGACTGGGCGAATAATATTTCACCAGGGTTTCCAGCTATTATTTGAGGATCCTTAAATAGATCGTTTAGTTGCTTAGTAGGGAACACAACCTACATGTCATTACGATCCAGGTAAGTCCTGGGAGTAAGACATATATATCCGGACAAATTATGTAGTGTTGTAGGCCAATTTTTGTCTTTAGTGCAAGTGATTAGCCAGCTAAATATTTACGACACTACCGGGGGTATATTCTAAATTTTTCTAATTTTTCCCCCACAACAATCATGTGTCCTGGTTCTTCTGTTCGATCCGTCCCCGCTAGTGGTCTCTACAAAGCACCTGACTATTGTACTGTCAAATCAGAGTCCGTCATCACTTAAGCCCACTCGCTATCACCAAGCTGTCCGTAATCACTCCTATGACATCTTTCAACCACTCGACATGCCTTCCACCCTACAATCTGCCAACATTACCATCACCTCCCCTAACTTGCGCATGCTCACCTTCCTCAATGACAGTGATTTCATTATGGATCAATTTTCTCTGGCCTTCAGCCGTTCATGGGTTCATCCAACAGTTGTGTTTCCCCCTGTGGTTATCGCTTTCATAGGTTTTCTACTCATCATCTGTGCAGTGCATTGTTGTGTCAGAAAAATGGAACGTCGACTCCAGGAAATCAGAGTCGCTACAGGCATAGTTCGCCCTACACACGACGTAGAAACTCCCCGTACTTAGTGCCCTCACATTCAGTGACTACCAATGCCATCTGACAATTAACCAACCTGTGAACAGAGCTCTGCCTACTAGAAAATGATGGTATTTCTTTAATGCATTACTGAGTGCCAGTGTATCCAACAGAAAATACAAAAAAAAAAAAAAAAAAATGAAGGAAGAACAACAATAGAACTCTCATATCTACTCCTTGTTTATCATGTCTCAATCTATTATTGTGTAATTCTCATTACGTTTATGTATACCTTCGCCCCTTACTGGATTGGTACCTATTAATCCTTGTATATCTTATATGTATATATCCTTCTAATTCCCTCCCCTCAACATGGCCATGTCTCCCCTACTGCCCCTGTATCATACTTCTCCCTTGTACACACCTCCCGGTCCTGCCTTACTTCTATAATCAAACACCATTTAACTCCCGGTGTCAGGAGACACCGTCTCAGCTACCTGGGGGAGTAGTGTACCCCCTCCACAATATGTCTACCCCCGATGTATATATGTCCCCCCCCATTGCATACATGCCCCCACTAAACTTCCTAGGTCAGCACGCTTTCCCACGCCCGAAGACGGCGTTATTGCATCAGTTCTTAGCAGGCAGCCAAATCGGGCAGACTATTTTACTGTGAGCTTGTAATAAACTCCTTATCTAGCTGTTTGTACACGGAGTTTCTATCACCAAAGTATTGCAAGTTACATTTGGTAGCAGCGGCGTTTCGAACCCTCAGATTCTGACCGCCTCCACCGCCTTTTAATGACATCACAAGATACACGATGTCTCGCATCTGCCAGCCTCGCCCCTCCTCAGTGCCTCTAGTGGTGTAATACCTGGCTGTGCTTTCCGAGTGTACAATTTTTCTCACCAGTGCTCACCTCTCAAACAACCGCACCCATACCCTTGTTCCTGACCGCACGTGTCACCTTCGCCGACCTACGCACCTGTTGCACCTGTTCCCAGCACCTGTTCTAAACTCATCATAACTCCTGCCCCCACGGTGCCACTTATCACTGTCTGCCCACTGCCTGCCCACCACCATTCTCTGCATTTGCAACTCAACAGCTCTGCACCTGCCTTGCACCAACATCTGCCCTCACCACCCACCACCGGCCTCCGCCGTCGCCCGCATCTGGTCTGCATTATGGAGCCTCCTACGACCGCCACTCCCTGCCGGTGATTCATCGGGCCATCTCTTCTCCTCTCCGCCCAGTTGTGTCTCCACCGCCGCCCCGCCCCGCCCCGCCCCAGCCCAGCTACGCCCAGCCACCCCTGCACGTCATACATCTCAACACTCCCATCTCTACTGTGTAACTATAGTATATCATTCCTTTCTATAGAGATTATCCTCGATTTTCTCTACAGATTGGTTATTGTAAATATTCCATCTCATTTCCATTACCCCGTTTTCATCTTCACCTACGTTATTTATACTCCATCTCATCCTTCGCCTTTTATTTAAACCATCCATCCCCGAACCTTCATTCATTTTCACGCCTACTCGTGTATTCCATTCTCTCATTGTTATTTATATATTTCCACCTACGTATCCATCTTCATCCTTTCATCTTCCATTGCCGCATTAAATGCTATACTTTTCACGTCAACTGCTTACCACCAACCCTCTCGACCCGGAAACATCACCTGCTCATACCCCATCTGCCGACTCTAACACAATCACTCATTTACGAGGTGGCAAAGAGTACCACCGCCCTGTACCTGACACTCCCGTTTCACTTCCCGCAGAATCACTTCCTACCAATCCTACACTCGTAAATCCAGATACCTCCTCTTCTACTCCTGCCTCTCCACTCCCTTCTTCTTCCTCTACTCCTTCCTCTGTCGTTCCCTCTCCTGCCTCCCTTCATACCCCGTCTTGCTTGCCCTTGACTGCCACTACCTTCTCTCTCTCCCACACCTCTCCTGCCACCACTTCTAAACTTCCAGCCATGGCCAACCCTCCAGTCTATCTATCTCGACGATGCCAATCGTCCCAAATTTACCGGCCAGGACCCAACTTGGTCTGTCTATGATTTCCTCAGAGAAGTAGACACAGAAATACACAATAGACAAATAACCAATGAATCGCTCAAAATAGCCTACCTCCTCGGTCGCTTGCACCACGGCAAATCGGACATCGGATCCGCGATCCGTGCAGGATATTTCGATAGCATTCGTACCTTTGCTGATTTTCGTATGGAACTCATCAGCCTTTGTTTCCAGTATTCAAATATTGCGTCTCTCATGGGATTCATTAATCTTTTAAACCAACTAGATGAGGACTTGCACGTCCCAGCGCAATATGCCAAGCTACGCGAAGCTGCCGCCGCCATGAAAGCAACTAGTAGCGAGATGCTCCAATTACTGGTAGGCACGAAATGGTTAGAAGACAAGAATGGCGTTCCAATGCTTTCACTCACCAACTTTGCTGACTTAATTGGTTACCTGAGATTCCTTCACTGGCTTACTCCTAAACAGGGAGAGCTAGCCTTGGAAATCGGTTTCAATCCAGGAGGTAAAATTATTCAGGTCACTAAAGCCATTCATGAAAGAACAGGTTCGAACTACACGTGTCAGGGCACCACCCAACCCTTGGCCTCCTCAGTCTGTCAAACCTCCACTGCCCCAAACCAATCTCGCTCACGTGCCACCACAGGCGGCAGATCTGCCACACATCCTTCTCCTACCGCAGGTCGTGATCCATCTAGCGCCTGACGGAACAGACGATCTTTGATTTTTTGCTGGTACTGTGGTCATCCTGGACATCCAGCATCCAGTTGCGACCGTACATACAAACGTCCTCACTCCCAAACCAGACAGCGTACGCCTTCCCGCTCACGTAGTCCACACTGCAAATACCACCAATCAAGCACGACTCACACCACTGAGGAATGTCGTTACCTCAACCGCCAACAGTCGGGGGAAGCGCCGTGCCCGTATCGAACCAATATCATGTAGAACCAGAAACCCAACTCCTCATCCGCCATGTAGGTCCCATAACATTCTCGGGTTTAGTCATTCTCGGCAGTAGTCATGACATACCAACGTCATTCTTCTTAGACACAGGATCTATAGAATATCTCATCTCCGGAAATTCCTGACAAATTATTCATCGCCATCACAACCACGTCAGTTTCCTAGCACCACCAGACATTCGCCTATGTGGTGTTGACGGCTCAGAGTTTAAGGTTAAGGGAAGAGTCACCCTTGAAGTCAAACTCCACAGAGGTTTGCCCCCTATCCCAATTGAATTTCATGTCACTAATGACTTGCAGTATCCCGCAGATGCCCTTATTGGTTTCTTCACCATGGCACAAAACTCCATTGCATTATTACCTGCTCGTGGTAGTATAGACATTTCTGGATTCCCGGTTTACACTATGGAATGTCCCCGTCCTGTTCTTACGATCAAATCAGTCCTTCAATTACCTCTGTCCCTATCACTACCAAAAATTCCAACCCAGCCCAAACCACCACCATCATCATCTGAGAATACAGAGATCATTCCATTACTGACTGCGAGCAAGGACATAAATTCCTCACTGTCTCCTGATACATCATCTCAGCCCTCGAACATGGCTCTTACCTCCTCTCCCGACAACACTATCGCTGTCTCAGACATTTCTCAGTTACCTACCTCACACAGTCTGAATGATCTTCTCCAACACGCAGAGACGAAACGTGCAGTAACGAATACGTGCACAATTTTGTTACTGCATGAGTTCACCAAAGTCTCTGTTTGTGTTGCCGTGCGAAAGAAGAAGTGGATGTATTAACCCTACGTGAGACGTGTTGTGTGACTGGCTTGACTTATGAGTCAGCGTGGTGTACAGTCTTAGAGGACAGTTTATGATACCTGTACTTGCTCAATGTCACAAATGCTCCACTAAAACTTAAAAGGGGTGTAAAGATTTCAGACTTCCTAGTATACCCAGCGGCCGTAAAGGTGTGCCAGGATTCCTCAATTCCTGCTATTAAGACTGATGATATGCCAATCGGTGTATGAACTATTAACTCTACGGGATCTGCGCCTACATATTCACCCGATATGCTCTCACATCTCACTTGCACAGATTTCCCAGAAAATACGCCTCAACTCCTCGACGTTCTGACCTCGTACAGAAACGTGGTTGCCTTACCCGGTGAACCGATGGGTAGAACAGACCTTGTCAAACATACGATTACACTACTACCAGGAACTCAGCCGATTTACATACCAGCGTATCGATTTCCTCATAGCCAGCGAAAGCAGACAGATCAAATGGTACAGAACATATTAGATCAAGACATTATTGAACCCCCCGTCAGTCCATGGAATAGCCCATTTTAGACCAGTAGTCGACTATCGTAAGGTTAATTCTGTCACCGTTCCAGACCGTTTCCCGTTACCCGTCCTCACTGATTTGCTAGAATCCCTTGGTGACAATAACGTAGTCATTTCATCTTTAGACCTCCTCAGCGGGTACTGACAGGTCGAAATGGAAGAGTCCTCTCGCCCAGTTACAGCCTTTAGCACCCGTTCTGGACATTTTCAGTTTAAGAGACTCCCTTTTGGTCTGAGAAATGCTCCTTCCGTGTTCATGCGACTTATCCATTCAGTCTTCAGCGGTATGATGGGACACTCTCTTTTTACTTACCTAGATGGTATCATTGTTGTGAGTAAATCCATCCTGATCATATTACCAAACTCCAGCAAGTCTTTGAACGCCTCCAGCTTGCAGGCCTGAAAATCAATCTCAGTAAATGTGACTTCCTGCAAAAGAAAATCAAATTCCTAGGCCATGTCGTCGATGCACAAGGCATTTATACTAATGAGGATAAAACTAAGGCGATTATTAACTTCCCAGAACCCACCACTACCGAAGCTGTACGAAGTTTCCTGGGCCTCAGTGGCTATTATCGTCGCTTCATCCGGGATTATGCAAAGATCGCTGCTCCTCTGACCCACTTACTCAAGCAGAATGTGCCCTTTGTTTGGACTAACGACCAGTCACAAGGTTTACAAAAGCTAAAGACAGCTCTTGTAAATGCCCCTGTTCTAGAGTTCCCTGATTATACCACACACTTCCTTCTCTGCACAGACGCCTCAGGCACTGGACTTGGTGCCGTTTTGATGCAACTCAATGAAGCATCAAGGAAGCTCGTAATAGCATATGCTAGTCGCACCCTTACAACCGCTGAACGTAACTAGAGTGTCACAGATCTCGAAGCGCTAGCAGTAATCTGGTCCTTGAAACATTTCAGAGATAAAGTCTATGGTTATCCAGTGCATATCCAAACAGACCACCTTCCACTATGTGATTTGTTCAAGAATCGCAACCTAACAGGTAGACTAGCTAGATTGTCTGTCATCATCCAGGACTTTAATCCCACTTTTCAATATGTACCAGGCAAGTTGAATGTAGTTGCAGACGCACTCTCACGTCACGTAGCAGCAGCTATAACATCACTGTAGCCTGAAGTAACTGAAAATACTATAATAACGTCAGAAGTTGTTCGAAACTTTCAGCTCCAAGACCCCATGTGGTCCAAAGTCATTTATTTCCTAGAATCTGGCGATGCCTTGACTTACCTACTCTGCCAGTATCACTAGATGAGTTCATGCTAGATGATGATCTCTTGTACAGGAAAACACTACTAACAGGCAAAGATATGCCCAATCGCGAAGTACGCCAACTTGTTGTCCCCGCTGCCCTGATACCAAAGGTTCTTCATATTGTTCATAATACGCCTCCAGCTTCCCATCCAGGTAAAGACCGATGCTTGCACCAAGAACGTCTCAAATACTACTGGCCAACCATGCGCCGCGATATCAATGCCCACTGTGACTCTTGCCTCTCCTGCCACCGCCACAAAAGATCCACCGGCTTACCAGCACCTCTCTTACAATACCCAATCCCATCACGACCATGGGAAACTGTCTCAATCGATCTCTTAAAACTACCTCTCACAGAATCTGGCGCTGAGTACTTGTTCTTAGCGGTCGACCACTACTGTGTCCTCGTACCCCTCTCGGACAAGACAGCGGAGAGCGTTGCACGTGCCCTTGTAGATCACGTAATTTGCCCGTTCAGTGCCCCTCATACCATTCTAACTGACAATGGTACAGAATTCAACAATAGCCTTCTAGATGAGATCTGTCGCCGCTTTCATATCAGTAAGTCCAATGTCGTGCCTAACCATCCGGCTTGCAATGGCCTTGTAGAAGGCCACAACCGTAAAATCTTAGAGTGCCTCAGACATCTAGGCTCTCATAGTTCGTCCTAGGATGACTAGATTCCCCAAGTGGCATCCTCCATCAATAGCTCCATCAATGCATCCATTGCTGAATCTCCCTTCCTCGTCCTCTTTGGCTTTGACAAGGACCTCCCATACTCTCTCTCATCCTCAAAGCCAGAACCCATCTACAACATGGATGATTGTTAAACTAAAATTGGCCAACTTCCAGACAATCCACCAGTATGTCCAATCCACTTTGGTTTCCTCTCAGGAGGACATGCTGCAGCGGCAACATAAGTCCGCCTCTCCTATCACTATCAATGTAGGCGATCTTGTCTTTGCTCATTCCCATATGCGTTCCTCTAAGTTGGATGACAAATTTACAGGGCCCCACCGCGTCCTCACTCAACAAGGCAACAAATTTCACCTCCAGGACCTGTCCACAAGGGACACCAGATGGGTCCACGTCGATGACTTAAAGCGAGCACCCCGTGGCCTCGTCTTGGAAGAGTCACTTACACAACCTCTTGCCCCCTCTTCCCCTCCTCCCATCCCTCAGTCTACCTTGTCTCCACCTATCCCTCAGTCTCCTTCCACTCCACCTCCACCTGCTCATTCATCAACCAATCACTATCGGTCCAAACTGCGCTCTGCCCATCAACCTCTTCACGACCTCCCCCATTAACTCTACCCTGATTTTCTAGGTACGATGTTAGCGATCTCCCTGCTGGCAGTGCTGACCCTCCTGGGGTCTGGGTCAGGTCAGGACGATGGTGGAGTACGTCTCGGGGCCTTGGTCGGCTCAGGAGGCGAGGTCTCCTTGCGCTACGATCTTGCGCCCCCGGCCGACGTAGCCATTGCCCTACCTGCCTACGTGCACCAGCTCCACGGAATCAGGACCCATCTCACGGCCCTCATGGGGACACACAACCCGAATGAGTATCTCTATAACCTTTTCCTCCCACTCTCCTGGCAATTGCAATACATAAGTAACAGGTTCACTAAGCTCAATGACACATTTTCCATTCAGACACCCGTGGGTCGTTCTCGTGTGAAACGAGGTCTCTTCGACTTCGGCGGTGAGATTCTGAGTGGCTTGTTTGGCGTTGCTACAGCCCGTGACATTTCTGGCTTCAAATCTGCTCTCTCTCAGTTAGCTTCAGCCCTAGAATCACAACGCTGAGTCATTAAAATCCAACACACTATGTTACAGAAGCTCACAACCCAACTCAATGAAGTCACGTCCACTCTAAACAATTTCACAGATATCTTACAACGCCACCTTTCAGATCTCAACGTTATCTCTCAGTTCTTCTACCTCAAACTCAACATGGATAATCTCCAACTAGCCATTGACTCTCTCTTGTCTCAAGTCTCTGCCTTGGTTCGTATCCTGGTCGATGCTATCAATGGATGTGTCACTACCTGTCTCAGCTCTCCGTTCTGTCCTGGACTGGGCTCACTCCACCTTCGGTCTCTCCCCAGTCCTCCCTTACTCCTCCCTTGAATATTATCATCCTGTTTTCGAAGCCACTCTTCTCACCACATACGTCGTCGTCCATATTCCTCTCCGTTCTGCCATACCCTTAAACCTTTTCCACATTATTCCCTTCCCTTTCCGTCTCAACAACTCCTATTACAGGTATTTCTTCATTCATAATATTTTCTCCTCTCCCATGATCATCTCTCCATTGCCTTCCTTTCTTCCACAGACCTCCAGAAATGTTCCTCCCTTACTCCGACCTCTCGTCTCTGTCCTGCCCACCTTTTCGCTACCTTCCCTAGCACTGCTACACCCTGTGAGTCTGCTTTAGTTCGCAACCATTCCATCTACTCGGCCTGTTCTTTTGTCCCAGCTCCTGACCTCCCGGTCCACCATGCTCACCTCAACGTTGTCCAGTACTTCTTCTTTGCTGTTCCCATCTCTGTCACAATCATGTGTCCTGGTTCTTCGGTTCGATCCGTCCCCGCTAGTGGTCTCTACAAAGCACCTGACTATTATACCGTCAAATCAGAATCTGTCATCACTTATGCCACTCGCTATCACCAAGCTGTCCGTAATCACTCCTATGACATCTTTCAACCACTCGACATGCCTTCCACCCTACAATCTCCCAACATTACCATCACGTCCCCTAACTTGCGCATGCTCACCTTCCTCAATGACAGTAATTTCATTATGGATCAATTTTGTCTGACCTTCAGCCGTTCATGGGTTCATCCAACAGTTGTGTTTCCCCCTGTGGTTATCGATTTCGTGGGTTTTCTACTCATAATCTGTGCAGTGCATTCTTGTGACAGAAAAATGGAACGTTGACTCCAGGAAATCAGAGTCGCTACAGGCATAGTACGCCCTACACACGACGTAGAAACTCCCCGTACTTAGTGCCCTTACATTCAATGACTACCAATGCCATCTGACAATTAACCAACCTGTGAACAGAACACTGCCTACTAGAAAATGATGGGATTTCTTTAATGCATTACTGACTGCCAGTGTATCCTACAGAAAATAAAAAAATAAAAAAAATGAAGGAAGAACAACAATAGAACTCTCATATCTACTCCTTGTTTATCATGTCGCAATCTATTATTGTGTAATTCCCATTACGTTTATGTATACCTTCGCCCCTTACTGGATTTGTACCTATTAATCCTTGTATATTTTATATTTATATATCCTTCTAATTCCCTCCCCTCAACATGGCCATGTCTCCCCTACTGCCCCTGTATCATACTTCTCCCTTGTACACACCTCTCGGTCCTGCCTTACTACTATAATCAAACACCATTTAACTCCCGGTGTCAGGAGACACCGTCTCAGCTATCCGGGGCAGTAGTGTACCCCCTCTACAATATGTCTACCCCCGATGTATATATATCCCCCCCCAATGCATACATGCCCCCACTAAACTTGCTAGGTCAGCAAGCTTTCCCACGCCTGAAGACGGTGTTATTGCATCAGTTCTTAGCAGGCAGCCAAATCGGGCAGACTATTTTACTGTGAGCTTGTAATAAACTCCTTGTCTAGCTGTTTGTACACGGAGTTTCTATCACCAAAGTATTGCAAGTTACATTTGGTAGCAGCGGTGTTTCGAACCATTTGATTCTGACCGCCTCCATCGCCTTTTAGTGACATCACAAGATACACGACGTCTCGCATCTGCCAGCCTCGCCCCTCCTCAGTGCCTCTAGTGGTCTAATACCTGGCTTTTCTTTCAGAGTGTACAATTTTTCTCACCAGTGCTCACCTCTCAAACAACCGCACCCATACGCCTTTTTCCTGACCGCACGTGTCACCGTCGCCGACCTACGCACCTGTTGCACCTGTTCCCAGCACCTGTTCCAAACTCATCACAACACCTGCCCCCACGGTGCCACTTATCACTGTCTGCCCACTGCCTGCCCACCACCATTCTCTGCATTTGCAACTCAACAGCTCTACACCTGCCTTGCACCAACATCTGCCCTCACCACCCACCACCGGCCTCCGCCGTCGCCCGCATCTGGTCTGCATTACGGAGCCTCCTACGACCGCCACTCACTGCCGGTGATTCATCGCACCGTCTCTTCTCCTCTCCGCCCACCTGTCTCTCCACCGCCGCCCTGCCCCGCCCCGCCACGCCCCGCCCCGCCCCAGCCCAGCTACGCCCAGCCACCCCTGCACGTCATACATCTCAACACTCCCATCTCTACTGTGTAACTATAGTATATCTTTCCTTTCTATAGAGATTATCCTCGATTTTCTCTACAGATTGGTTATTGTAAATATTCCATCTCATTTCCATTACCCCGTTTTCATCTTCACCTACGTTATTTATACTCCATCTCATCCTTCGCCTTTTATTTAAATCATCCATCCCCGCACCTTCATTCATTTTCACGCCTACTCGTGTATTCCATTCTCTCATTGTTATTTATATATTTCCACCTACGTATCCATCTTCATCCTTTTATCTTCCATTGCCGCATTAAATGCCATACTTTTCACGTCAACTGCTTACCACCAGCCCTCTCGACCCGGAAACATCACCTGCTCATACCCCGTCTGCCGACTCTAACACAATCACTCATTTACGAAGTGGCAAAGAGTACCACCACCCTGTACCTGAGACTCCCGTTTCACTTCCCGCAGAATCACTTCCTACCCATCCTACACTCGTAAATCCAGATACCTCCTCTTCTACTCCTGCCTCTCCACTCCCTTCTTCTTCCTCTACTCCTTCCTCTGTCGTTCCCTCTCCTGCCTCCCTTCATACCCCGTCTTGCTCGCCCTTAACTGCCACTACCTTCTCTCTCTCCCACACCTCTCCTGCCGCCACTTCTACACTTCCAGCCATGGCCAACCCTCCACAGTCTATCTATCTCAACGATGCCAATCGTCCCAAATTTACCGGCCAGGACCCAACTTGGTCTATCTATGATTACCTCAGAGAAGTCGACACAGAAATACACAATAGACAAATAACCGATGAATCGCTCAAAGTAGCCTACCTCCTCGGTCACTTGCACCACGGTAAATCGGACATCGGATCCGCGATCCTTGCAGGACATTTCGATAGCATTCGTACCTTTGCTGATTTTCGTACGGAACTCATCAGCCTTTGTTTCCAGTATTCAAATACCGCGTCTCTCATGGGATTCATTAATCTCCTAAACCAACTAGATGAGGACTTGCGCGTCCCAGCGCAATATGCCAAGCTCCGCGAAGCTGCCGCCACCATGAAAGCAACTAGTAGCGAGATCCTCCAATTACTGGTAGGCACGAAATGGTTAGAAGACAAGAATGGCCTTCCAATGCTTTCACTCACCAACTTTGCTGACTTAATTGGTTACCTTAGATTCCTTCACTGGCTTACTCCTAAACAGCGAGAGCTAGCCTTGGAAATCGGTTTCAATCCAGGAGGTAAAATTATTCAGGTCACTAAAGCCATTCATGAAAGAACAGGTTCGAACTACACGTGTCAGGGCACCACCCAACCCTTGGCCTCCTCAGTCTGTCACACCTCCACTACCCCAGACCAATCTCGCTCCCGTCCCACCACACGTGGCAGATCTGCAACACATCCTTCTCCTACCGCAGGTCGTGATCCATCTAGCGCCCGACGGAACAAACAATCTTCGATTCTTTGCTGGTACTGTGGTCATCCTGGACATCGAGCATCCAGTTGCGACCGTACATACAAACGTCCTCACTCCCAAACCAGACAGCGTACGCCTTCCCGCTCACGTCGCCCACACTGCAAATTCCACCAATCAAGCACGACTCACACCACTGAGGAATGTCATTACCTCAACCGCCAACAGTTGAGGGAAGCTCCGCGCCCGTATCGGACCAATATCAAGTAGAACCAGAAACCCAACTCCCCATCCGCCATGTAGATCCCATAACATCCTCGGGTTTAGTCATTCTCGGCAGCAGTCATGACATACCAACGTCATTATTCTTGGACACAGGATCTATAGTAAATCTCATCTCCGAAAATTCCTTACAAATTATTCATCGCCATCACAACCACGTCAGTTTCCTAGAACCACCAGACATTCGCCTATGTGGTGTTGACGGCTCAGAGTTTAAGGTTAAGGGAAGAGTCACCCTTGAAGTCAAACTCCACAGAGATTTGCCCCCTATCCCAATTGAATTTCATGTCACTAATGACTTGCAGTATCCCGCAGATGCCCTTATTGGTTTCTCCACCATGGCACAACACTCCATTGCATTATTACCTGCTTGTGGTAGTATAGACATTTCTGAATTCCCGGTTTACACTATGGAATGTTCCCGTCCTGTTCTTATGATCAAATCAGTCCTTCAATTACCTCTGTCCCTATCACTACCAAAAATTCCACCCAGGCCAAACCACCACTCTCATCATCTGAGAATACAGAGATCATTCCCTTACTGACTGCGAGCAAGGACATAAATGCCTCAATGTCTCCTGATACATCATCTCAGCCCTCAAACATGGCTCTTACCTCCTCTCCCGACAACACTATCGCTGACTCAGACATGTCTCAGTTACCTATCTCACACAGTCTGAATGATTTTCTCCAACACGCAGAGACGAAACGTGCAGTAACGAATACGTGCACAATTTTGTTACTGCATGAGTTCACCAAAGTCTCTGTTTGTGTTGCCAGTGCGAAAGAAGGAGTGGATGTACTAACCCTACCTGAGACGTGTTGTGTGACTGGCTTGACTTATGAGTCAGCGTGGTGTACAGTCTTGGAGGACAGTTTATGCTACCTGTACTTGCTCAATGTCACAAATGCTCCACTAAAACTTAAAAGTGGTGTAAAGATTGGAGACTTCCTAGTATACCCAGCGGCCGTAAGGGTGTGCCAGGATTCCTCAATTCCTACTATTCAGACTGATGATACGCCAATCGGTGTATGTACTATTAACTCTACGGGATCTGCGCCGACATATTCACCCGATATGCTCTCACATCTCGCTTGCACAGATTTCCCAGAAAATACGCCTCAACTCCTCGACCTTCTGACCTCGTACAGAAACGTGGTGTCCTTACCCGGTGAACCGGTGGGTAGCACAGACCTTGTCAAACATACGATTGAACTACTACCAGGAACTCTGCCGATTTACATACCAGCGTATCGATTTCCTCACAGCCAGCGAAAGCAGACAGATCAAATGGTACAGAACATGTTAGACCAAGACATTATTGAACCCTCCATCAGTCCATGGAATAGCCCACTTTAGACCAGTAGTCGACTATCGTAAGGTCAATTCTGTCACCGTTCCAGACCGTTTCCCGTTACCCGTCCTCACTGATTTGCTAGAATCCCTTGGTGACAATAACATAGTCTTTTCATCTTTAGACCTCCTCAGCGGGTACTGGCAGGTCGAAATGGAAGAGTCCTCTCGCCCAGTTACAGCCTTTAGCACCCCTTCTGGACATTTTCAGTTTAAGAGACTCCCTTTTGGTCTGAGAAATGCTCCTTCCGTGTTCATGCGACTTATCCATTCAGTCTTCAGTGGTATGATGGGACACTCTCTTTTTGCTTAGCTAGATGATATTATTGTTGTGAGTAAATCCATCCCTGGTCATTTTACCAAACTCCAGCAAGTCTTTGAACGCCTCCAGCTTCCAGGCCTGAAAATCAATCTCAGTAAATGTGACTTCCTGCAAAAGAAAATCAAATTCCTAGGCCATGTCGTCGATGCACAAGGCATTCATACTAATGAGGATAAAACTAAGGCGATTATTAACTTCCCAGAACCCACCACTACCGAAGCTGTACGAAGTTTCCTGGGCCTCAGTGGCTATTATCGTCGCTTCATCCGGGATTATGCAAAGATCGCCGCTCCTCTGACCCACTTACTCAAGCAGAATGTGCCCTTTGTTTGGACTAACAACCAGTCACAAGCTTTCCAAAAGCTAAAGACAGCTCTTGTAAATACCCCTGTTCTAGCGTTCCCTGATTATACCACACCATTCCTTCTCTGCACAGACGCCTCAGGCACTGGACTTGGTGCCGTTTTGATGCAACTCGATGAAGCATCAAGGAAGCGCGTAATAGCGTATGCTAGTCGCACCCTTACAACCGCTGAACGTAACTAAAGTGTCACAGATCTCGAAGCGCTAGCAGTAATCTGGTCCTTGAAACATTTCAAAGATAAAGTCTATGGTTCTCCAGTGCATATCCAAACAAACCACCTTTCACTATGTGATTTGTTCAAGAATCGCAACCTAACAGGTAGACTAGCTAGATCAGGGGTTCTCAACCTTTATTTACCCATTACCCCATTTTCCACACCTCCCTTCACTCATTACCCCTCATTGCTTATGTTTCCACAATTGCATTTTAGCTGCTTAACATTTTGATGCCTAGATTTTAGGTTGAATGTAGGACTTAATTAAAGGTTAGGCTAAAACCAAGAGAGTTATTGCAAGGAGTAATTTATTTTTATTATTAACACTAATACCAAATAAACATGACTTTAAACATTCATCTCTGAATTTTAGTATAGGTCTGAAAGTCTATCACAACTGGTATGATTTTTAGATTTTTTTTTTTTTTGGTTACCTCCCCCATTACCCTTCACAAAAGACCAAATTACCCCACTTAGGGTAATTTACCCCAGGTTGGGAACCCCTGAGCTAGATGGTCTGTCATCATCCAGGACTTTAATCCCACTTTTCAATATGTACCAGGCAAGTTGAATGTAGTTGCAGACGCACTCTCACGTCACGTAGCAGCAGCTATAACATCGCTGCAGCCTGAAGTAACTGAAAATACTACAATAACGTCAGAAGTTAGAAACTTTCAGCGCCAAGACCCCATGTGGTCCAAAGTCATTTATTTCCTAGAATTTGGCGATGCCTCGACTTACCTACTGTGCCAGTATCACTAGATGAGTTCATGCTAGATCATTATCTCTTGTACAGGAAAACACTGCTAACAGGCAAAGATATGCCCAATCGCGAAGTACGCCAACTTGTTGTCCCAGCTGCCCTGATACCAAAGGTTCTTCATATTGTTCATAATACTCATCAAGCTTCCCATCCAGGTAAAGACCGATGCTTGCGCCAAGCACGTCTCAAATACTACTGGCCAACCATGCGCCGCGATATCAATGCCCACTGTGACTCTTGCCTCTCCTGCCACCGCCACAAAGGATCCACCGGCTTACCAGCACCTCTCTTACAATACCCAATCCCATCACGACCATGGGAAACTGTCTCAATCGATCTCTTAAAACTACCTCTCACAGAATCTGGCGCTGAGTACTTGTTCGTAGCGGTCGACCACTACTGTGTCCTCGTACCCCTCTCCGACAAGACCGCGGAGAGCGTTGCACCTGCCCTTGTAGATCACGTAATTTGCCCGTTCAGTGCCCCTCATACCATTCTTACTGACAATGGTACAGAATTCAACAATAGCCTTCTAGATGAGATCTGTCACCGCTTTCATATCAGTAAGTGCCTAAACATCCGGCTTGCAATGGCCTTGTAGAACGCCACAACCGTAAAATCTTAGAGTGCCTCAGACATCTAGGCTCCCATAGTTCGTCCTGGGATGACTGGATTCCCCAAGTGGCATCCTCCATCAATAGCTACATCAATACATCCATTGCTGAATCTCCCTTCTTCGTACTCTTTGGCTTTGAAAAAGGACCTCCCATACTCTCTCTTATCCTCAAAGCCAGAACCCATCCACAACATGGATGATTGTTAAACTAAAATTGGCCAACTTCCAGACAATCCACCAGTATGTCCAATCCACTTTGGCTTCCTCTCAGGAGGACATGCTGCAGCAGCAACTTAAGTCTGCCTCTCCTATCACTATCAATGTAGGCGATCTTGTCTTTGCTCATTCCCATATGCGTTCCTCTAAGTTGGATGACAAATTTACAGGGCCCCACCGCGTCCTCACTCAAAAAGGCAACAAATTTCACCTCCAGGACCTGTCCACTAGGGACACCAGATGGGTCCACGTCGATGACTTAAAGCGAGCACCCCGTGGCCTCGTCTTGGAAGAGTCACTTACACAACCTCTTGCCCCCTCTTCCCCTCCTCCCATCCCTCAGTCTACCTTGTCTCCACCTATCCCTCAGTCTCCTTCCTCTCCACCTCCACCTGCACATTCATCAACCAATCACTATCGGTCCAAACTGCGCTCTGCTCATCAACCTCTTCACGACCTCCCCCATTAACTCTACCCTGATTTTCTAGGTACGATGTTAGCGATCTCCCTGCTGGCAGTGCTGACCCTCCTGGGGTCTGGGTCAGGTCAGGACGATAGTGGAGTACGTCCCGGGGCCTTGGTCGGCTCAGGAGGTGAGGTCTCCTTGCGCTATGATCTTGCGCCCCCGGCCGACGTAGCCATTGCCCTACCTGCCTACGCGCACCAGCTCCACGGAATAAGAACCCATTTCACGGCCCTCATGGGGACACACAACCCGAATGAGTATCTCTATAACCTTTTCCTCCCACTCTCCTGGCAATTGCAATACATAAGTAACAGATTCACTGAGCTCAATGACACATTTTCCATTCAGACACCCATGGGTCGTTCTCGTGTGAAACGAGGTCTCTTCGACTTAGGCGGTGAGATTCTGAGTGGCTTGTTTGACGTTGCTACAGCCCGCGACATTTCTGGCTTCAAATCTGATCTCACTCAATTAGCTTCAGCCCTAGAATCACAATGCGGAGTCATTAAAATCCAACACACTATGTTACAGAAGCTCACAACCCAACTCAATGAAGTCACGTCCACTCTAAACAATTTCACAGATATCTTACAACGCCACCTTTCAGATCTCAACGTTATCTCTCAGTTCTTCTACCTAAAACTCAACATGGATAATCTCCAACTAGCCACTGACTCTCTCTTGTCTCAAGTCTCTGCCTTGGTTCGTATCCTGGTCGATGCTATCAATGGACGTGTCACTACCTGTCTCAGCTCTCCGTTCTGTACTGGACTGGGCTCACTCCACCTTCGGTCTCTCCCCAGTCCTCCCTTACACCTCCCTTGAATATTATTATCCTGTTCTCGAAGCCACTCTTCTCACCACATACGTCGTCGTCCATATTCCTCTCCGTTCTGCCATACCCTGTAAATTTTCCACATCATTCCCTTCCCTTTCTGCCTCAACAACTCCTTGTTACAGGTATCTGTTCCTTCAGAATATATCCTCCTCTCCCATGATCATCTTTCCGTTGCCTTCTTTTCTTCCACAGACCTCCAGAAATGTTCCTCCCTTACTCCGACCTCTCGTCTCTGTCCTGCCCACCTTTTCTCTATCTTCCCTAGCAGTGCTACACCCTGTGAGTCTGCTTTAGTTCGCAAACATTCCATCTACTCGGCCTGTTCTTTTGTCCCAGCTCCTGACCTCCCGGTCCACCATGCTCACCTCAGCCATGTCCAGTACTTCTTCTTTGCTGTTCCCATCTCTGTCACAATCATGTGTCCTGGTTCTTCGGTTCGATCCGTCCCCGCTAGTGGTCTCTACAAAGCACCTGACTATTATACCGTCAAATCAGAGTCCGTCATCACTTACGCCACTCGCTATCACCAAGCTGTCCGTAATCACTCCTATGACATCTTTCAAACGCTCGACATGCCTTCCACCCTACAATCTGCCAACATTACCATCACCTCCCCTAACTTGCGCATGCTCACCTTCCTCAATGACAGTGATTTCATTATGGATCAATTTTGTCTGGCCTTCAGCCGTTCATGGGTTCATCCAACAGTTGTGTTTCCCCCTGTGGTTATCGATTTCATGGGTTTTCTACTCATCATCTCTGCAGTGCATTGTTGTGACAGAAAAATGGAACGTCGACTCCAGGAAATCAGAGTCGCTACAGGCATAGTACGCCCTACACACGACGTAGAAACTCCCCGTACTTAGTGCCCTCATATTCAGTGACTACCAATGCCATCTAACAATTAACCAACCTGTGAACAGAACTCTGCCTACTAGAAAATGATGGGATTTCTTTAATGCATTACTGAGTTCCAGTGTATCCTACAGAAAATACAAAAAAAAAAAAAAATGAAGGAAGAACAACAATAGAACTCTCATATCTACTCCTTGTTTATCATGTCTCAATCTATTATTGTGTAATTCCCATTACGTTTGTGTATACCTTCGCCCCTTACTGGATTTGTACCTATTAATCCTTGTATATTTTATATGTATATATCCTTCTAATTCCCTCCCCTCAACATGGCCATGTCTCCCCTACTGCCCCTGTATCATACTTCTCCCTTGTACACACCTCTCGGTCCTGCCTTACTGCTATAATCAAACACCATTTAACTCCCGGTGTCAGGAGACACCGTCTCAGCTACCCGGGGCAGTAGTGAACTCCCTCCACAATATGTCTACCCCCGATATATATATGTCCCCCCCCAATGCATACATGCCCCCACTAAACTTGCTAGGTCAGCAAGCTTTCCCACCCCTGAAGACGGTGTTATTGCATCAGTTCTTAGCAGGCAGCCAAATCGGGCAGACTATTTTACTGTGAGCTTGTAATAAACTCCTTGTCTAGCTGTTTGTACATGGAGTTTCTATCACCAAAGTATTGCAAGTTACATTTGGTAGCAGCGGTGTTTCGAACCATTAGATTCTGACCGCCTCCATCGCCTTTTAGTGACATCACAAGATACACGACGTCTCGCATCTGCCAGCCTCGCCCCTCCTCAGTGCCTCTAGTGGTGTAATACCTGGCTGTGCTTTCCGAGTGTACAATTTTTCTCACCAGTGCTAACCTCTCAAACAACCGCACCCATACGCCTTGTTCCTGACCGCACGTGTCACCGTCGCCGACCTACGCACCTGTTGCACCTGTTCCCAGCATCTGTTCCAAACTCATCATAACTCCTGCCCCCACGGTGCCACTTATCACTGTCTGCCCACTGCCTGCCCACCACCATTCTCTGCATTTGCAACTCAACAGCTCTACACCTGCCTTGCACCAACATCTGCCCTCACCACCCACCACCGGCCTCCGCCGTCGCCCGCATCTGGTCCGCATTACGGAGCCTCCTACGACCGCTACTCCCTGCCGGTGATTCATCGCGCCGTCTTTTCTCCTCTCCGCCCACCTGTCTCTCCACCGCCGCCCCGCCCCGCCCCGCCCCGCTCCGCCCCGCCCCAGCCCAGCTACGCCCAGCCACCCCTGCACGTCATACATCTCAACACTCCCATCTCTACTGTGTAACTATAGTATATCTTTCCTTTCTATAGAGATTATCCTCGATTTTCTCTACAGATTGGTTATTGTAAATATTCCATCTCATTTCCATTACCCCGTTTTCAACTTCACCTATGTTATTTATACTCCATCTCATCCTTCGCCTTTTATTTAAACCATCCATCTCCGCACCTACATTCATTTTCACGCCTCCTCGTGTATTCCATTCTCTCATTGTTATTTATATATTTCCACCTACGTATCCATCTTCATCCTTTCATCTTCCATTGCCACATTAAATGCCATACTTTCCACGTCTACTGCTTACCACCAACCCTCTCGACCTGGAAACAGCACCTGCTCATACCCCGTCTGCCGACTCTAACACAATCACTCATTTACGAAGTGGCAAAGAGTACCACCGCCCTGTACCTGAGACTCCCATTTCACTTCCCGCAGAATCACTTCCTACCCATCCTACACTCGTAAATCCAGATACCCCCTCTTCTACTCCTGCCTCTCCACTCCCTTCTTCTTCCTCTACTCCTTCCTCTGTCGTTTCCTCTCCTGCCTCCCTTCATACCCCGTCTTGCTCGCCCTTAACTGCCACTACCTTCTCTCTCTCCCACACCTCTCCTGCCGCCACTTCTACACTTCCAGCCATGGCCAACCCTCCACAGTCTATCTATCTCGACAATGCCAATCGTCCGAAATTTACTGGCCAGGACCCAACTTGGTCTGTCTATGATTTCCTCAGAGAAGTCGACACAGAAATACACAATAGACAAATAACCGATGAATCGCTCAAAGTAGCCTACCTCCTCGGTCACTTGCACCACGGTAAATCGGACATCGGATCCGCGATCCGTGCAGGACATTTCGATAGCATTAGTACCTTTGCTGATTTTCGTACGGAACTCATCAGCCTTTGTTTCCAGTATTCAAATACCGCGTCTCTCATGGGATTCATTAATCTCCTGAACCAACTAGATGAGGACTTGTGCGTCCCAGCGCAATATGCCAAGCTCCACGATGCTGCCGCCGCCATGAAAGCAACTAGTAGCGAGATGCTCCAATTACTGGTAGGCACGAAATGGTTAGAAGACAAGAATGGCGTTCCAATGCTTTCACTCACCAACTTTGCTGACTTAACTGGTTACCTGAGATTCCTTCACTGGCTTACTCCTAAACAGCGAAAGCTAGCCTTGGAAATCGGTTTCAATCCAGGAGGTAAAAATATTTAGGTCACTAAAGCCATTCATGAAAGAACAGGTTCGAACTACACGCGTCAGGGCACCACCCAACCCTTGGCCTCCCCAGTCTGTCACACCCCCACTACCCCAGACCAATCTCGCTCCCGTCCCACCACACGCGGCAGATCTACCACACATCCTTCTCCTACCGCAAGTCGTGATCCATCTAGCGCCCGACGGAACAATCTTCGATTCTTTGCTGGTACTTTGGTCATCCTGGACATCGAGCATCCAGTTGCGACCGTACATACAAACGTCCTCACTCCCAAACCAGACAGCGTACGCCTTCCCGCTCACGTCGTCCACACTGCAAATACCACCAATCAAGCACGACTCACACCACTGAGGAATGTCGTTACCTCAACCGCCAACAGTCGGGGGAAGCGCCGCGCCCGTATTAGACCAATGTCACGTAGAACAAGAAACCCAACTCCCCATCCGCCATGTAGGTCCCATAACATCCTCCGGTTTAGTCATTCTCGGCAGCAGTCATGACATACCAACGTCATTCTTCTTGGACACAGGATCTATAGTATATCTCATCTCCGGAAATTCCTTACAAATTATTCATCGCCATCACAACCATGTCAGTTTCCTAGAACCACCAGACATTCGCCTATGCGGTGTTGACGGCTCAGAGTTTAAGGTTAAGGGAAGAGTCACCCTTGAAGTCAAACTCCACAGAGATTTGCCCCCTATCCCAATTGAATTTCATGTCACTAATGACTTTCAGTATCCCGCAGATGCCCTTATTTGTTTCTCCACCATGGCACAACACTCCATTGCATTATTACCTGCTTGTGGTAGTATAGACATTTCTGGATTCCCGGTTTACACTATGGAATGTCCCCCTCCTGTTCTTACGATCAAATCAGTCCTTCAATTACCTCTGTCCCTATCACTACCAAAAATTCCAACCCAGCCCAAACCACCACTATCATCATCTGAGAATACAGAGATCATTCCCTTACTCACTGCGAGCAAGGACATAAATTCCTCAATGGCTCCTGATACATCATCTCAGCCCTCGAATATGGCTCTTACCTCCTCTCCCGACAACACTATCGCTGACTCAGACATGTCTCAGTTACCTACCTCACACAGTCTGAATGATCTTCTCCAACACGCAGAGACGAAACGTGCAGTAACGAATACGTGCACAATTTTGTTACTGCATTAGTTCACCAAAGTCTCTGTTTGTGTTGCCGGTGCGAAAGAAGGAGTGGATGTACTAACCCTACCTGAGACGTGTTGTGTGACTGGCTTGACTTATGAGTCAGCGTGGTGTACAGTCTTAGAGGACAGTTTATGCTACCTGTACTTGCTCAGTGTCACAAATGCTCCACTAAAACTTAAAAGTGGTGTAAAGATTGGAGACTTCCTAGTATACCCAGCGGCCGTAAAGGTGTGCCAGGATTCCTCAATTCCTACTATTCAGACTGATGATACGCCAATCGGTGTATGTAGTATTAACTCTACGGGATCTGCGCCGACATATTCACCCGATGTGCTCTCACATCTCACTTGCACAGATTTCCCAGAAAATACGCCTCAACTCCTCGACCTTCTGACCTCGTACAGAAACGTGGTTGCCTTACCCGGTGAACCGATGGGTAGAACAGACCTTGTCAAACATACGATTGAACTACTACCAGGAACTCAGCCGATTTACATACCAGCGTATCGATTTCCTCACAGCCAGCGAAAGCAGACAGATCAAATGGTACAGAACATGTTAGACCAAGACATTATTGAACCCTCCATCAGTCCATGGAATAGCCCACTTTAGACCAGTAGTCGACTATCGTAAGGTCAATTCTGTCACCGTTCCAGACCGTTTCCCGTTACCCGTCCTCACTGATTTGCTAGAATCCCTCTGTGACAATAACGTAGTCTTTTCATCTTTAGACCTCCTCAGCGGGTACTGGCAGGTCGAAATGGAAGAGTCCTCTCGCCCAGTTACAGCCTTTAGCACCCCTTCCGGACATTTTAGGTTTAAGAGACTCCCTTTTGGTCTGAGAAATGCTCCTTCCGTGTTCATGCGACTTATCCATTCAGTCTTCAGCGGTATGATGGGACACTCTTTTTGCTTACCTAGATGATATCATTGTTGTGAGTAAATCCATCCGTGATCATATTACCAAACTCCAGCACGTCTTTGAACGCCTCCAGCTTGCAGGCCTGAAAATCAATCAGTAAATGTGACTTCCTGCAAAAGAAAATCAAATTCCTAGGCCATGTCGTCGATGCACAAGGCATTCATACTAATGAGGATAAACCTAAGGTGATTATTAACTTCCCAGAACCCACCACTACCGAAGCTGTACGAAGTTTCCTGGGCCTCAGTGGCTATTATCGTCGCTTCATCCGGGATTATGCAAAGATCGCCGCTCCTCTGACCCACTTACTCAAGCAGAATGTGCCCTTTGTTTGGACTAACAACCAGTCACAAGCTTTCCAAAAGCTAAAGACAGCTCTTGTAAATGCCCCTGTTCCAGCGTTCCCTGATTATACCACACCATTCCTTCTCTGCACAGACGCCTCAGGCACTGGACTTGGTGCCGTTTTGATGCAACTCGATGAAGCATCAAGGAAGCGCGTAAGAGCGTATGCTAGTCGCACCCTTACAACCGCTGAACGTAACTACAGTGTCACAGATCTCGAAGTGCTAGCAGTAATCTGGTCCTTGAAACATTTCAGAGATATAGTCTATGGTTATCCAGTGCATATCCAAACAGACCACCTTCCACTACGTGATTTGTTCAAGAATCGCAACCTAACAGGTAGACTAGCTAGATGGTCTGTCATCATCCAGGACTTTAATCCCACTTTTCAATATGTACCAGGCAAGTTGAATGTAGTTGCAGACGCACTCTCACGTCACGTAGCAGCAGCTATAATTTCACTGCAGCCTGAAGTAACTGAAAATACTACACTAACGTCAGAAGTTGTTCGAAACTTTCTGCGCCAAGACCCCATGTGGTCCAAAGTCATTTATTTCCTAGAATCTGGCGATGCCTCGACCTTACCTACTCTGCCAGTATCACTAGATGAGTTCATGCTAGATGATGATCTCTTGTACAGGAAAACACTGCTAACAGCAAAGATATGCCCAATCGCGAAGTACGCCAATTTGTTGTCCCCACTGCCCTGATACCAAAGGTTCTTCATATTGTTCATTATACTCCTCCAGCTTCCCATCCAGGTATAGACCGATGCTTGCGCCAAGCACGTCTCAAATACTATTGGCCAACCATGCGCCGCGATATCAACGCCCACTGTGACAATTAACCAACCTGTGAACAGAACTCTGCCTACTAGAAAATGATGGTATTTCTTTAATGCATTACTGAGTGCCAGTGTATCCTACAGAAAATACAAAAAAAAAATGGAAGAACAACAATAGAACTCTCATATCTACTTGTTTATCATGTCTCAATCTATTATTGTGTAATTCCCATTACGTTTATGTATACCTTCGCCCCTTACTGGATTTGTACCTATTAATCCTTGTATATTTTATATGTATATATCCTTCAAATTCCCTCTCCTCAACATGGTCATGTCTCCCCTACTGCCCCTGTATCATACTTCTCCCTTGTACACACCTCCCGGTCCTGCCTTACTACTATAATCAAACACCATTTAACTCCCGGTGTCAGGAGACACCGTCTCAGCTACCCGGGGGAGTAGTGTACCCCCTCCACAATATGTCTACCCCCGATGTGTATGTCCCCCCCCCCAATGCATACATGCCCCCACTCAACTTGCTAGGTCAGCACGCTTTCCCACGCCTGAAGACGGTGTTATTGCATCAGTTCTTAGCAGGCAGCCAAATCGGGCAGACTATTTTACTGTGAGCTTGTAATAAACTCCTTATCTAGCTGTTTGTACACGGAGTTTCTATCACCAAAGTATTGCAAGTTACACGTCTACTTAAGTTGGTGTGCAGCGGTTCAAACGAAACCTCACTTGCATTGGTTGCAGCGGTTCTCTTACGCCTTACGAGTTTATACTACATCTACCTCACTACGTTCTCTGAGAGTGGTGGCGAGCTGTAAAGGAAGCCGATTAACGTCTCAATCACAGCAATCTACGACAACGCACAAATTTCTTGGCTGTATTGTGGCACTGAGTTAGTATGCTTCGTGGATATTTTAGCTCCTTTCCAATACTCTGAATCATTTTTAGTTCATCATCTAAAAATCCTGGGTTTGAAATTTCATATGCTCTTAGGTACATGGATATGAACACAGATCTTTTTACATTAATATGATGGTTTGAATAGTAATACACATACGACATAATATTTGTAGGTTTTCTGTATACCTTTGTCTTCAAAACATATTGATCCCTGATAAATTTTACATCCAAAAATGGCAATTCATTATCCATTTCCATCTCATAATTAAACTTAATCGATGGAACTAACGAATTTAATTGCTGGAGAATTTCATCAATGGGAAGACTGTTAGGCCAGAAGCACAGGATATCATCAACGTATCGGAGCCAAACTGTTTTGCTCTTTTATAGAGGTCAGTAAATGTTTCTCAAAGTATTCCATGTAAATATTTGCCAGAACTGGAGAGAGGGGATTACCCATGGCCATACCAAATTTTTGTGTGTCAAATTGGCCTTCAAAGGTAAAAGAAGAGTTCACAATGCACAATTTAATTAGCTTGATAATGTTTTCAGAGGGAATACCGTCAATGTTATTACCCAGAATGCTTGGCAGGAAAGTTAAAACATCATCAATAGAGACATTTGTGAATAAAGACAACATCAAATCTGACTTATTTGTAGGGGTACATAACATTTAGAGATTTTAACTTTCTTACCAAATCCTCACTGTTTTGTACAAATGAATCAGAGATAGTGCCTACAACAGGGGACAACAGTGTTACAATCCACTTGGAGGGCTTGTATGTCGCAGAGCCTACAGAGCTTACAATTGGCCTGATGGGGTTGTTTGGTTTGTGAGTTTTAATCAAGCCATACATATGTGGTGCAGATGGATTTTGCACAGAGAACTGTTTCATCAAGTCATCCCTTCCTCTTAGCAAAGTCTTGATTTCTTTATGGAATTTTCTACTTTGTTTATCATTTGGAACACTTTTTAGTTCACTGTAGGTGTTGGTGTCACGCAACGGTTCACTCACTTTTTCTTTGTAGTCTCATTTGTTCATGATTATTACAGCGCTGCTTTTATCAGCTGTAGTTATATGCAGGGAGTCATCTTTTTTTCAATTTGTCCAAGGCATTCACAAATCTTTTAGGAGCAGAGTTGTTATTTTTCTTAAACATTGCCCCATATAAAATGCCACGAATAATCTCACTATTTTCACTTGACTTTTTCCAATTGAAACAAGGACTTTTCAGCCTGCATTGTGTTTATCTTCTTGCCATAAGAAAACGATAAACCATAACCTAGGTCACATAAGGTATCCAGATCTAATTCTTCAGATGACAGGTTTATGACGCAATCTGGATTCATTTGTATGTTCCAATTGCTGTTTTCAGTCAGTCCTTGTAATTTCTGTTCATGTTTACGTTTCACACTAATAGTTTCATTGGTGAGAAATTGATAACAGAGAGAAAACTATGTGCTGATTTTCCGGTATTAGTGTATTTGTAATACACTGTTTCTTGGTGTCCGAAATGTTAAATTTGCTGTTTGTTTCTCCTCTGGTTTTGGCAATGGATCTTGTTAGGGTAAATTTCTCGTAATCTCCAAATGGTTGTTCGTCCACGTTGATGACTCGATCCGGCAGAAGAGACTTAGGTATTACTTGCTCTTCTAGACACCTCTTAAGGAACTGCAACCTCTGCTTTGCTCGGTGTCCACGCAATAATGAAGAAAAAGTCATCCTTTGTTCTGTGTGCCACTACCTGCTGCGGGTGTGCATAAAAGACCTCTACCCTTTACGTTTCTGTATCACTCTGGAGATATAATATACGAAAGTACTCACTGTCGCTCCTTTCATTTCTCCTATGGTTATTTTGCATACATGTCTTCACGTTGAAGTCTCTATGTATATATATATATATATATATATATATATATATATATAGAGAGAGAGAGAGAGAGAGAGAGAGAGAGAGAGAGAGAGAGAGACTTCAACGTGAAGATATGTATATATATAGATGGCAATTCATTATCCATTTCCATCTCATGATTAAACTTAATCGATGGAACTAACGAATTTAATTGCTGGAGAATTTCATCAATGGGAAGACTGTTAGGCCAGAAGCACAGGATATCATCAACGTATCGGAGCCAAACTGTTTTGCTCTTTTATAGAGGTCAGTAAATGTTTCTCAAAGTATTCCATGTAAATATTTGCCAGAACTGGAGAGAGGGGATTACCCATGGCCATACCAAATTTTTGTGTGTCTTCCCATTGATGAAATTCTCCAGCAATTAAATTCGTTAGTTCCATCGATTAAGTTTAATCATGAGATGGAAATGGATAATGAATTGCCATTTATGTATATATATATATATATATATATATATATATATATATATATATTTATATATTTATATATGTCAATTCATAAATGGCAATATATATATATATATATATATATATATATATATATATATATATATATATATATATATATATATATATGTAAATTACAAACTACGCAGAGAGACAATTACACGATTTACACTTACATATGTGTTTTATAATTTTAATTTTATAAGCAATCAGGAGAAGAGTAAAATATGATTCATTGTGTAATCCCATTATGCTAAGTAAAGTTCCACAACTAGTGCCCAAAGGATCCACATTAACAGTGACAAATACCCTAACACAAACACCAGAAAACGAGCAACAAAATATAAATTCCGAAACACCATCAGAAACACAAGAACAAGCGGAAAACCAGACTCAGGAAACAAAACACACTATAGATAAAGAACAGAAAACAGATGCAATTTACGCTGAAGTAAATGACGATAACACTTGGTCAGAAATTTCAGATGCAAACAACGAACTTTAAAAAAATTCACTTCCGTTTTACTATAACAAAAATATAAATTGCCTGTAAACTGACGTTTGCAAGAAAAACACGGTAAAGACTGCTAACGTAGGTGAAGCAAGTACTAGTGCAATACCTTCTCCACAGAATTCTAGTAATACTCCATTTCCAGTGTATGTTTGTCATAAAGACAATGAACTACCAACATTTTCTGGTACGGAAAAAGACAAGATCGACATTAATACACTGATTGAACAATGTCAGCGTATTTCATTAGGAGACACGTTATAGATGAGAAAAGAGAAATAACTTTTTTCAGCTTGAAAGAAACCAGGAACGATGCCCAGCAGTAAATTTGTTACGGTCAGACAAGCTGTTGAGATCTTAAACATTCGAGCAGTTTAAGACAGAATTCCTTAGGAAATTCTCCGGAGGCAAGAATTTTTTTGGTGGTATAATCCCAGAATTACACAATATTGTAGACCTACTTAGGCAAACACAGGCTCAGATCTTGGGGACATTACAGCTGATATTTTCACAATTAAGAAGACCCTTTTATCTAGCCTAGAAAACTCAGACTGGGTCGCAGAGGATGGTTATATGTCACCCGTGCATGTCGTTGACATCATTGGATACATAGCAGCTCTAGACCAATTTCCTGACAGGATATTAAAAATCGCATAAACCATCCCATATAATCCAGGGATGAGTTTACATGATTTCATTTATGAGATGGAATTTAACTCCAGTAAAGCTGGTGTGACTGACACATCACAGGCAAACAGGACAGGGATCAAAGTGTCAGAAATCGTAGCAGGGATAAATAAGTCCCGGCAAGGACCAGAGACAATCTCGACCACTTCAGTAACAAGCATTAAGTCAGGTTAGCTCAAGGACACACCAGGTAACAGGGAGGTATGAGAGTCTGGCCGAAGTCCCAGTAGACATCGATCGGCACACAGACAAGCAAAAGGAACATCACCTCATAGGTCGAACTCAAGTAACACTCTGTTATTATTGTGCAAAGCCTGGTCACACAAAATCGGAGTGTTACATTAAAATGAAAGAATATAGGCAAAAGACAAAAGGTTTCGAGGCATTTTGCAGATATCATTGGTCCACTGGACATTGGACCTCAGATTGTAGAACGATAGAAGAAATGGTATCCATCTATAGGTCGGTGGAAGATCTTACCAGCACAAAAGACGACGTCACATGAAACACCCAAAAAACAAAAGTCAACATAGGAAGTCCCTTTGGAAACGGAAGCATTTTGGTCTCTGGAGGAAGAGATTTCATTATTTTTGGATTCTGACTCACCAGTGAATTTAATAACGCAAGATGAGATAAGACATTTTAGAAATAGAAGAAAAGTGACTTTTTTGGAAAACTCAGACAAATTTATACACAGTGGATGGTAAAGAAATACCAGTTATTTGTATGATTCGGTTAAACATGAATTTCACAGAGGCCACAAAATCATTCACTACCACCTTTTACATAGTAGAAAAATTATCAATTAGAGGATAAATGCTGCTTGGACTTAAAACAATGAGAACGCAAAATATAATATTGATGCCACGTTTCAATGGAAATCATTATGACAGCGAATTTATAGAGGAAATATCATCTGATAATACAACCAGCAATTATAGGAAAACTAGCGTCACAAGAACGATTACACACACAACCAAAATGGGGGAGTCCGACGTACAAAGACCAGCTGCCACAACCCAACCCCCACTCCTCACTCAATCACAGTACAAACGTGACTCAACAACTTACCCAGCCAGCATTAATTATGATATAAATTTACCGCCAAAACCATTCATGCAAGTTACGATTAAGAGTAAATTGAGAAATTGTAATGTCACAGCATTAGATGACACGGTTAGAATAAATGGCCTTTTGATAGACAGCGCCCTGTGCTGGATGAATGACAAGGGTGAATGTCATATTAGATAACACCATGAATGGAGATGTGAAGATTAAGAAAGGAACCTGTATTTGTAGGTTAGCAATTTGTCCAGCTCCTATACGCGAAGTGACAGTAGCAGGGGCGTCGAGCAGAGTAAACTCGTCAGACTGAGAGTGCATAAAGCAGAATTTGATTCACTCAGGTCAATTCACCGTAGAAAAAGATCTCTTAGATCTATTAATGAAACATAGGCAAACTGTAACATTACCTGAAGAAGAGTTAGGGTGTACTAACCTGCTTCTATCTACCTATCTATTGCCAGACGCCTCAATCCCGTTTGGGGTGGCCACAAACAAATCGCCTCCAAGTCGCCCTGTCCCCAGCCATTTCACTGCCCTGCTCCCAACTCACACCCCCCTCTCTCATATACCTCTCCACCCCATCCCTCCATCTCATCCTCGGCCTCCCCCTCCCTCTTCCCCCCTCCACCTCACTCACATACACTCTCTTCGTCAGTCTTTCACCCTCCATCCTCTCCACATGGCCAAACTACCTCAGTGTGTTCCTCATAACGCTTCCTATCACATCCACATCCACACCACAACGCTCCTTTATATCCTCATTCGTCAGCCTGTCTCTCCACGTGACTCCACAGGCTCCTCTTAAATAACTCATTTCCACTGCTCTCACTCTTGACTTGTGTCCTTCCAACAATGTCCAAGCTTCACTTCCGTACTGTCATGTAGTAACTTTTTCACTTCCATGCTCACTTCCCTGTTTCTTATCACTGCTTTCAAGGAACCAGCAACCTTTCTTCCCTGCTGTACCCTTTCAAGCACTTCACCCTCCAAACCTCCATCCTTACTCATCACACTACCCAAATACTTAAAAGTACTCACATTTTCCAATTCCTCACCATCTAACCTCGCTGTACATTCACTAATTTCACCTCTCTCAAAGACCATCACTTTACTCTTCCCTACATTCACCTTTAGGTTCCGTTTCTTACTCTCTCAAACTCATCCACCAAGCCTTGCAGCTCCCCTTCGTCTTCACTCAACAACACAGTATCATCTGCAAACAACAGTACTGGGAGTTTCCAAACACTATCCTCTCTCACCAGGGCCACTCCAACATCCACTACCCTACCTTGTACCTCTTTTATTACCCCATCCATGTACAGATTGAACAACCATGGAGACATGACACATCCCTGTTTCAAACCAACTTTCAAAGAGAAAAATTCACTTAGTTCACCATCCACACGCACTGCAGCCTTCGCACCATTGTACATACTCTTCACAGCATTCAACAACTTCCCATCTACTCCATATATTCTTAACACTTTCCACAATCCTTGTCTATCCACCCTGTCATATACTTTCTCCAAATCCATGAAACCCGCATACAACTTCTTTCCCTTCTCTAGAAACTTTTCCACTAAAGATCTAAGAATGAATATCTGATCTACACAACCTCTTCCCTTCCTAAAGCCTCCCTGTTCTTCTCCAACTAATTTCTCTGTTCTTTCTCTAACTCTGTCTATAAGTATCCTACCATACACTTTTCCTATTATACTAAGAAGACAAATGCCCCTATGATTACCACACACTTCTTTTTCCCCTTTTCCTTTGTACAAGGGAATAATTATACCTGACTTCCAATCCTCCGGGACTCTACCTTCCTCCCAGGCCAATCTGCACATCTTCCACATCCATTCTACTACTATCTCTCCCCCATGCTTCAGCATTTCACCACACACTCCATCAATTCCTGGGGCTTTCCCCGATTTAACTTTCTTCATTGCTTCCACAACTTCTATCCTACAGATTTCTTCCTGTCTTCTCACCTCCCTCCTTCTCCCAGCCATTCCCCAGCCACTTATACTCGCATTACTTCCATCCTCTACGTTCAACAATTCCTTAAAGTGTTCTCTCCATCTGCTCACTTTTTCTCCCTTCTCCACTAGTAATCTACCATTTTTATCATTCACTCCCCTGCTAACTTCGCTTCCACCCTGTCTTACTCTTTTCACTTCTCTCCAGAACATTTTCTTACAGTCCCTCCACTTTACACTCAAATCCCTTCCAAATTCCTCATCCACTCTCTTCTTACTCTCTCTTACTAATCTTTTCACCTCTCTCTTCCTTTCCACATATAACTCTCTCTTCCGCCTCTCAACTTCTTCCACGCCCCTATTTCTCACCCATTCATTATATGCTTTCTTCTTTTGTGCCACAGCCTGTTTCACCTCTTCAGTCCACCATGCTGTTCCTTGCACCCCCCTCCGCCTTCTCTTCCTTCCACACACCACATCACATGCTGCACATATTTCTTCTGTAAATATCTTACACACACCTTCCACATCTCCCATCTGCTCCAATTCATATTTGCCCAATCGTTCCTCCACTTCTCTCTTGTACTCTGCCTTTTTCTCATACTCTTGTAACCTTTCCACTCTCCTTGCAACTACTCCTTCCTCTCGTCTTTCTCTTCTTCTATTCCTCCATCTCACTTGCATCCTAATTCTGGCCACCACCAAGTAGTGGTCAGAAAGTCCACTCCCCCAACCCCTATACCTGCTTACACACAAGATTAACGTACATCCGGACACACCACCAGTATATATACCAGCTAACAGGGTTGCCCATTCTCAACGCACCCTGGCAAATCAATAAGTTGAGGAAATGTTAAAACTAGATATTATTGAACCATCTGTGTACCCGTGGAATGCCCCATTATTTTTCGTGCCCAACGAAACGGAGAAATGAGTGCGGTAGTAGATTACCGTAAGTTAAATCAGCACACAATCCCTGACCGGTTTCCTATGCCACTGTTAACTAACGTCAGAAAATAATGTATTTTCCACGATCGACTAGCTCAATGGATTAGCCTCGTGCAAGAATCACGGAAATACACTGCTTTCTCCACGAATACAGGGCACTACCAATATAAACGAATGCCTATGGGGTTGAAGACAGCACCAGCCACTTTCCAGAGACTGATGAATTACGTATTGTCTGGAATGCTGGAAAAAGGAGTATTTGTCTATCTAGATGACTACTATAGCTTCTCCAAGTATAGACGAACATCTACAGAAACTAGACCAGCTCCTACAAAAGCTTGCTGATGCTGGTTTAGAAATTAAGCCTTCTAAATGCAAATTTTGCTTTAAGGAAATAAAATTCTTAGGCCATAGATTAGATGCCCAAGGTATTCACACGTCTGAGGACAAAATAAAGGCAGTAAGGAATATCCCAAATCCCCCAAATACAGATTAAATAAGACAATTTTGGGGGCTAGCGGATTATTACCGCGCCATCATTAATCTATTCTCCCATATAGCACAACCGCTATTCATTCTACTAAAAAAGGATGCTGTATTCCATCGGAAAGAGGAATAAAAATTAACATTTCATGAATTAAAAGATAAACTTACATGCGCACCATGCCTTGCCTATCCTAATTTCATAAAACCATTCACAATTTGCATGGATGCTTCCCTCGAAGGTGCTGTATTGACGCAAGAGGATAAACGAGGAAAATATCAACCCATTGCCTTTGCCAGTAGACAAATAAAAGGAGCAGAGACAAATTACTGTAAAACAGACTTCGAAGCCCTAGCAGTAGTATTTGCTCTACAGAAATTTCGTGACCTCGTGTACGGATACGAAACTCACCTATACACAGACCACAAGCCTCTCGTGGGCATGTTCCAAAAAAAAAAAACTCTCTGGGATGAGAGCACGATAGAAAGGTAAAATCCAGAATTACAATGTAAATATTCTCTACATAAAAGGTAAAGAAACTTTAGCTGCCGATGCCTTATCACGAAACCCGTTAGCCAATGTTGCTACAATAAAAGGGGAATCATTCTCCAACAATGATAAAACGATCCCCACAAATCAAGAAATTTCACACGCACGAAGACAGGACCCAGTATGGTCTAAAGTAATACATCATCTCGAGTCAGGCGATGATGTACCATTACCCAAGTTACAGGTACACCCGAAAGCACTAATCTCTCCCCCCTAATAGCCGGAGTCTCGGCCAGTGAGCGACCAGGCGATCGAACACCCCACATCCACCGTCCCTACCCCAACCCCAAAGCGTTGTTGGATATATGTGGGACGGCCAGAGCTGGTGATGTTACAATGTGTCATGATTGTTTTTATATACAATCAGAACCAGTACGGGTAAGTATATAAAGGCATTTAATGTGTAATACTATGCTGGTATCCACAACATACGAAAAAGGCACGAAAATGAAAGAAGACACGACGTATTATGTGTTAGTGACTATATACTTACATAATATATTATAATGTAACTACAGATAAATATAGTATAGGATCTGATGAAAGATGTGATGTTTCTTATACATTCTCACTCCCACCTCCATCACCCTTCTCTCTGATTTGCTGTCTTCACCAAACGCCTCTCATACCCTGTCATCCCCATCCCCACCCATTGTTAACCAACATAAAGATAATGATGAAATGATCTGTAAAGTATTAATCATATTGTATTACCACACGCTTCTGCATTATCACCAACAAATAAAAAACATACAATACTCCGGTATACCTGCCAACCATTTCATCCTGTTGTAAGGTGTTACAACACACACTGCAAGTTGGACCTTGTGTTACAATGACATACGGTTGTTTATCGTTAACAGGTTGTGTGGTTTTGGACGTCCATTAATCCATATGAGCGTGGTAATTTAAGCCTTACATTATAAACTCGTAAGGATTATGTTCCTGTCATTATTAGATGAACGAAACGAATCAGGGATCGGCTCTGATGAACCACGAACTCTGCTTTAACACAACAGTGACACAATGTCGTTATGTATACGATTGACCCACATTCAGTCATATACATAATGACACTGTGTCACTGTTGTGACAAGTGGTCGGAATATTTTCGTTAAAACAGAGTTCGTGGTTCGTCAGAGCCGATCCCTGATATGTTTCGTTCATCCAATAATGACAGGAACATAATCCTTACGAGTTTATAATGTAAGGCTTAAATTACCACGCTCATATGGATTAATGGACGTCCAAAACCACACAACCTGTTAACGATAAACAACCGTATGTCATTGTAACACAATGTCCAACTTGCAGTGTGTATGTCATGTAACACCTTACAACAGGATGAAATGGTTGGCAGGTATACCGGAGTATTGTATTTTTTTTATTTGTTGGTGATAATGCAGAAGCGTGTGATAATACAATATGATTAATACTTTACAGATCATTTCATCATTATCTTTATGTATGTTAACAATGGATGGGGATGGGGATGACAGGGTATGAGAGGCGTTTGGTGGAGACAGCAAATCAGAGAGAAGGGTGATGGAGGTGGGAGTGAGAATGTATAAGAAACGACATCACATCTTTCATCAGATCCTATACTATATTTATCTGTAGTTACATTATAATATATTATGTAAGTATATAGTCACTAACACATAATACGTCGTGTCTTCTTTCATTTTCGTGCCTTTTTCGTATGTTGTGGATACCAGCATAGTATTACACATTAAATGCCTTTATATACTTACCCGTACTGGTTCTGATTGTATATAAAAACAATCATGACACATTGTAACATCACCAGCTCTGGCCGTCCCACATATATCCAACAACGCTTTGGGGTTGGGGTAGGGGCGGTGGATGTGGGGTGTTCGATCGCCTGGTCGCTCACTGGCCGAGACTCCGGCTATTAGGGGGGAGAGATTAGTGCTTTCGGGTGTACCACTTGAACAATTCACAGTGGTAAACAATGCCATATATAGGGTAAATCCAGAACAAATGAATCATAAAAAATATAATAGGCAGTTATTTATTCCTAGTACAATGATACCTCACATTTTAAGGGTAATACACATCAGTCCACATGCAGGGCATCCTGGCAAGGACAGGGCAGTCAGACAGGCCCGGATGTCATATTTTTGGCCAACGTTACGCAAAGACATAATCACAGACAGATGCGAGTCATTTGCCAGACATAAAGGTTACACGTTATCACCTGCACCTATACGACAATATCCAGTACCTAGACAACCGTGGGACACTATCACGGTTGATTTACATAAATTACCCTTAACTACCCATCACAATCAATATCTCTTCGTTGCAACTGATCACTTCTCACGATTTGTGATCATGGTTCCAATTAAGGATAAAACAGCAGAAACAGTCGCACGGGTATTCATTGATAGTGTGATCTGTAGGTTCACCACACCAAGGTGCTAATAAGCGACAATGGTGGTGAATTTAACTGCGACATTTTACAAGAACTATGTAAACAATACAATATAAAGAAAGTTAATATCTTGGCCTACCATCCAACTTCCAATGCATTGGTGGAAAGGCAGAATAAAAAAATATTAGATGTACTACGCAAACTGGGATGACTGGATCCAGCATCACCTATCTGTGCAATTAGCAAATCAATGGGAGATACACCTCATTTCATCATTTACGGGTCAGACAAACGTCTCCCTTATGAGACGTTAGAGGGCGAGCAAATTCCCATATATAATTGACAATTATCCTAAACGTCACATGTGAATTTCAAGAAATACACACAAAGGTAAAGAAACAGCAATGTCCAAGGAAGAAATGAGAGAATCATTTAATAAGGAAAAAAAATCAAATATCAGCATAGGTAATATTGCCTATAGCCTCATTCACACTACGATTGTCACCTAAATTTTAAGGCCCATACAGGGTACTTAAGAGAAAAGTCAATAAGGTAGTGATTGTCACTATCGAGTGACGAAGAAAAAAAAAACATGATCACTTGAAGAAGGTCTCAAGAAATTTAGCTTGCAACTATAAAACACAAGAAACGACCGAAAACCCTAGTACACACGGTGAAAATAAACCTGAAGCAATCAACACATCGGAATAAAATGCGGTCACATACCAAACAGACAAACATAGGTACAACCAATACGACTCTCACCATAACAAGGCATTGACATGACTTAGGAATCGATTTAGACTCCTTTTATAGGTAATAGGATTAAACAGGCCAAGATATCTGTATTATTCATCATCACTATCATCACCCTTAGCATAACTTGCTAACAATCGTGGATTAGATCTCTAATACAGTTGTTCTTTCTGTTGGTAAAGATGAGGAGAATAATTCCGTGGATATGTTCCTGTTAATATCAAGAGGATCACCTCACATCCTCAACATCTACTCCGACAGGGTTGCCTGATAGCCCCAACAGCCTCAACAGCAATGGTGCAGGACATAAGTACCGAAGTTAATTTGGACATACTGCAAGACATACCACGAATGTTACAGAAGATATCAGGACCACCTAGAAATCTGGAACCGGTATTATAACACCGTTCTTCGCATGATCACCCCTCACAGGAAGTAGCTGAATTAATTAAATTAACTGACTGGAAGCTAGAACAGGCTAGGCATGTGATGATCACCATGATCCAGGATATCCCATCAGCTGGGAGTAACACATTGGAGACAAGAAACGACTTCACAAATACAAGTAAGAGACGCGGTTTGTTAGACCTAGGTGGAGCAATTTTAGGCAAGATTATTGGACTAGCTACAGAAAATGATGTAGAGGAAATAAATAACAAACAACAAAATAGCACAAAATCTCTCACACCAACATAAGTTAGCTGACACTCAGAACACCTTAATGCTGACGATTGTAAAAAAATCCTAAGGAAGACAGAATTATCAACTCTAGGAATTGTGGAGAAAGTATATGCATTAGAAGGTAACAATACACTATTCCAACACCCCTCTGTGATCATAGAATATTTCGATGTAATAATCCTACAGTTAGACAATACTAGAGCTCAGTATCAGGCCTTCATGAAAGGAATTTTTAATTTACTACCCATTCACAACATCAAAAAATTAGACAATGCATACCTAAGCATGGATTGAACTTTTGAGGAAAAAAAATCTGATGTTATATCCATATTTCAGGACTCCATATTATAATTACAAATCATAATAGATAGATAGATAAATAGATAGACAGACAGAGCTCCAGGCAAGCCTGGGAAAGGGAAATGATCTTGCAAGTATAACTGAGGAAATGTCGACAATGCACAGGAAGTAGCAAGTCAGGGGATGATATAGGTAGTGTGTCAGCGAGATAGCATACGAACAAAGCCTAGTGACCATATACACACATACACACATACTCACACACAGGTTTCTAGAACTTTCCAACTACAGTGTAACACACGTGACACGACCCCTGCTACATCAGAATTTAGGAAGCAGAGCTCAGAAGGAGAACCGGCAGGTAGTAGGAAGAACGAGCCTAGCAACATGGGCTAGAGGGGAGAGAGAGAGAGAGAGAGACAAGGAGGTAGCTCGAGGAACTCTACTTATACTTCACTCGTGTGTGTGAGACTTTGTTAATATTCCAAGACAAATAAAAATAGTCCCATACTATTCTTTACCTCTCCTGTCATTGCATGACAAAAGGGAACCAAGATTATCTTACAAAACTAATCAAGTATAATAACCGCCCGTCCACAAGTCTAATGTATGTATAACTGATCTACAAAACAATCACTACAAGCACTTACAAAGTTATAGTGAGATATGGCGGCAGCGAACCTATGAACCCCGTCTACTAATCTACAGTGAATTCCTACAAAATATCAAGATTGAAAACAAAACATACCTCTCACAACCGACAACTCACAACCAGCTCCTGACAGTATTCTCTCCAACCCCCCCTCCATCTCCACGAAAATCACGCTGATGTAGAAGTGATCACACGACGTATTGTCAGTAGTTTAACAAAGTACTGATACAATCTTGCAATTTCTACGACGAACCAACGAACTACAACCATCTACAATCAACTACAAGTAACAACTCTACGAGTCGTCTGTATAATCTACAGGCACCTACAAGTAGCGAGTCTTCATCCCACAACGAGTAAATCACAAGAAAAAAGGAGCGAGAACACATCAAGAAAGAAAAACAAAAACAAACGAAGAATGAGACACGACTCACAACTCACAACCACAAGACCTCACCCTCCTTTCTCTCCTACCGTCCCCCAACCTCCACCGCTGACGCAGGAGTGAAGAGGTCAAGACAACGAAGCAAATACCAAGCCCATATTCACAACTCATCTTACTCACTCATCTTCACTCAAGTTACTCATCGCTACTCATTTACTCACCACAGCTACCAGTGTGGGAAGTCGACGTCACCATACGTGTGCTGAGACGACGCCAAGCCGTGTGTCTGACACCCCACAACACGTCAATCAACCCGTGAAGAACAACGCTATCACCATGTGCAGTGTAACACCACTCACATCATTTCCTCCACGGTAAAACTTAGTGAGTTACATAGTTACTTCATTTATACAATAGACAGTGATAGACAAAAGACTTCTGCACAAACATATAAAACGTGCTGTATAGTTACAACTTAAATACATATACCTACTTCAATTATCTTCATAATTCAATCATTAAATACTTGCACCAACAATAAATATTCTACACTGTATATATTTATTCATTTATTATAGCATTTATTTACTACCAACGAGTGTTACCATTTATACCTACATAAAATACGTGTTGCATACATACAGCTATATATTATTACATCTACAAAGTAATAAAGAAAATATACCATCACAGTTACTCAGTGAGCGATTAAAAGAACTGTATTAAACATTTAATAATTAAAGCTACCTTGTGGAAACAGGTAAATTAAGTTACAAGGAAAACCAGAAAAAAAAATTGGCCAACACAAATGACGTTAGCAAGAATGAACATCAACACAATCGTGAAGACAATGATTTCCACACAGTGCTGACACATATATTGCCCACGATAGGTACAAGTGAAGAACGTCAGTGTATATAAATACTGTATATAGTTTATATATATTTTTTATATAAAATAACAAAATATGGGACTATATAATATTATTTTCAATAATCTCTGTGCAATATAAACTAAACCTTAAAAAATGGTCTCAAGGGAATTAGCCAGCAATTATGCAACCTCGAGCAACACCGAAAAAACGTAGACAAACGAAGAAAAACAAACTATAGAAAATCAATACATAAAAAAAAAAAAAGAAAAGAAAGAAAGAAAAAGAAATAGAGTAAAATCACATAACAAACAAATGAAAATAAGTGTAAGTTTTACTACAAATGCCAAAATACCACATAAACTTCTATAAGTGAAACAAAAAACAAATTGTTGTCTCCACAAGTAAGTGCCATGGCACATCATCACATAAACTTCTTCTATAAGTGAAATAAAAAGCAAATTGTTGTCTCCACAATCTAGTGGCATGGCACATCATCGACCGCAGCATGACCGGATTCAGTGTCAGGACTGCAATTATTACAATTATGTAACTACAAACAATATGTAACAATTATGTAACAGTTGCATTAACAAGATGTAACTTTTATGTAACTAACTACAATTATAAGGCCAACACAATTATTTAACAATTGCATTAACAAAATGTAACTACAGTTATAAGGTCAACACAATTATGCATTACCACAATATTATGTAACAATTCATAAAATATATAACAATTACAATACAATTGTGTAACAATTCACAATGTTACAATAATGTATTTCCACAATGTTACTACAATATTATGTAAAATCATACAATTTTACCACAATTTTGTATTACCAGAATCATCATACAAGTTAGGTGAAATATTAGACATTACTAAAGGGATAACAATACGTAATGTAATAACCTAGCAGTATTACCATTGCACAATTACATGCGCGTTTTTTTTTTATGCGAGGAAGAAGGAACCAAAGGCCAAGAGCCCGCAGTAACAGTTCCCTTCAAGAGAAAAACAAAATACAATAGAGAGCCAAATTCAAGATCCGATCATTTTGAGATGCCTGGACACACTGCGTTTCAAAGACTGGAGATCATAGGCAGCAGGAAATACAAACAGAGGGAGACAGTTCCAGAGCTGACCTGTTGCATAAATGAAAGACTGGGAGTAACGGTTAACTCTTGCATTAGAGAGTTGGACAGAAAAGGGATGAGAGTTTGCTGCAAGACGGGTGCTACCCGCCCGTCGTAGAGGTGGAGGAATGCAAGCAGACAGTTCAGAGGAGCAGTGACCATTAAAGTAGCGATAGAAAAGAGATAAAGATGCAACAATGAGGCGAAGAGACAGAGGTTGAAGGGAGTCAGTAAGAGGAGAAGAGTTAATGAGACGAAAAGCCTTTGACTCCACCCTATTGAGAAGAGCTGTATGTGGGGAGCCTCCCCACACATGAGTTTTACTCCATACAGGGGCGGATAAAACCCCTGTATAGAGTCAACAATTGTGCAGGGGTAAAGAAAGAGCGGAGTCGGCTTAGCACACCCAATCTCTTGGAAGCAGATTTTACAAGAGATGCAATATGATCTTTCCAAGATAAGTCCCGAGTAAATGAAACCCCAAGCATGTTCAAGGATGATGCAGGATTAAGCTGAATATTATTAAATATTAGTGGGTATACCTGTGGAAGATTTTGTCGGGTCGATAGGTGTAAGAACTGAGTCTTAGATGCATTAAAAACAACCATATTATTTTTACCCCAGTCAGAGATACGAGCCAAGTCAAACATTAGGTGTGCCATAGCCTCATCCCTTGTTTCTTGAAGTAACTGTTGAGATTGGCGTTGAGGGAACAGAATGGAAAGGTGAAGGGTGGAGTCATCAGCGTATGAGTGGATATGGTTAGATGTACAGCTTAGAAGATCATTGATGAATAAAAGGAAAAGAGTTGGTGATAGGACAGAGCCCTGAGGAACACCACTGTTGATAGATCTAGGAGAAGAACGATGGCCGTCTACAACAGTGGCTATAGAACGACCAGAAAGGAAGCTATCGATGAAGGCACAGATAGAATGATAGAAGCCGTAGGAGGGCAGTTTGGAAATTAAAGATATATGCCAGACTCGATCGAAAGCCTTTGAGATGTCAAGTGCAATGGCAAAGCTTTCGCCAAAGTCCCGAAAGGAAGATGACCAGGAGTCTGAAAGGTAGGTGAGAAGATCGCCAGAGAGTCCCTGACGGAACCCATACTGACGATCGGAAAGAAGGTTGTGATAGGAAAGATGCTTTAAAATTTTTCTTTTGAGAATTGACTCGAAAACTTTTGAAATACAGGACGTTAAAGCAATTGGACGATAGTTGGAGGGTTGGGAGTGGTCACCCTTCTTTGGGACTGGCTGAATGAGAGCAAACTTCCAGCAAGAAGGAAAGGTACAAGTTGACAGACAAAGGCGAAAGAGTTTGCCTAGGCAGGGTGTAAGCACAGAAGCACAGTTCTTAAGAACAACAGGAGGGACCCCATCAGGCCCATATGCCTTGTTAGTACTGAGGCCAGTGATGGCAGAAAATACATCAACTGAAGAAATTTTAATGTCAGCCATGAGGAAGTCAGAGGGGGGAAGTGATGGAGGAATAGCACCGGAATCGTCTAAGGTGGAATTGGAGGAGAAAGTCTGTGCGAAGAGATCTGCTTTATCAGTAGAAGAAATAGCTACAGAACCATCAGAGTAGAAAAGAGGGAAGGATGATGAGGTAAAGTTGTTAGAAAGATTTTTGGCAAGGTGCCAGAAGAAGCGGGAAGAATTCGAGTTGGAGAGTTGAGAGCATTTAGTATGGATGAAATTATTTTTAGTAGAGCGAAGAAAAGACTTAGCACGATTCCGGGCAGAAACGTAAAGAACAACCATTGCATTTATTCAAATATGTATACAACTTGTTTAAAATAGATCAGAACAATATTAACATGAATATTATATGTACACAATATTATTATCAATATTATGTACTAATAGATTAGCATGTGTCAATAATGATTGCTATTGGAGGACCTCCAGTACGTGGCAGAGCAGTGTCAGTACTCCATATTATAATTACAAATCATAATAGCTAGATAGATAAATAGATACACAGAGCTCCAGGCAAGCCTGGGAAAGGGAAATGATCTTGCAAGTATAACTGAGGAAATGTTGACAATACACAGAAAGTAGCATTCAGAGGATGATATAGGTAGTGTGTAAGCGAGATAGCATACGAACAAAGCCTAGTGACCATACACACACACACACATACTCACACACAAGTTTCTAGAACTTTCCAGCCACAGCGTAACACACGTGACACGACCCCTGCTAAATCAGAATTTAGGAAGCAGAGCTCAGAAGGAGACAGGCCATAGACCCGGCAGATAGTAGGGAGAACGAGCCTAGCAACATGGGCTAGAGAGAGAGAGAGAGAGAGAAGGAGGTAGCTCGAGGGACTCTACTTATACTTCACTCGTGTGTGTGAGACTTTGTTAATATTCCAAGACAAATAAAAATAGTCCCATACTATTCTTTACCTCTCCTGTCATTGCATGACAAAAGGGAACCAAGATTACTTACAAAGCTACTCACGTATAACAACTGCTCGTCCACGAGTCTAATATATATATATATATATATATATATATATATATATATATATATATATATATATATATATATAACTAATCTACAAAACTCCACTACAAAGAACTTACAAAGTTATTGTGAGACACGTACTGTAACATTCGTAACGGATGATATTTTCACAGTCTATCAGAAATACTCTTTTCCTTCTGAGAAAGATGACTCATTAGTCACCATCAACATCAAAACAGAAATCATCATGGTCTCCAAGAAACAGGACACTGTCACTTTCTTTAGTGAAACAACAATTGAACACAAATGTTGCACATCATTACATGCATTTCACCTTTGTCCTGCGTACATCACGTTTCAGCCAGCTGAGACAGTTCCTTGTGAAATAGCCATCATAAAGGATCATGACATCCCTCATCATTGCAACTTCACATTTGCTCCAGATAAACTCATCCATCATCAACGCAATGGACATTCACAGTTCTTCTACTTCACTCAAAATACATCAGTTTTTGTGACTTGCCCAGACACACCTCCAGCCCATACACCAGCATCTGGTTTATATATCTCACCAGATTAATGTGCGGTCCTAACACCTACACTGTCTACCTTGCCCACTAAAAACCATTATTCCTTTCTCAACCACACACACAAAAACTTCGAGCCACTGCCTAGGATGAAAAATGTAAGTGCACACATTAAGTTGACTTCCAAGTATTTTTTTTTTTTTTTATGTCCGACTCTGGGTAAAGGCTCAGGGCCTATTTCTTGGGGGCAGTTGCCTATCCCAAGGCCCGGTAGTCCTCCCGGTAGTCCTCTATATATATATAGAGAGAGAGAGAGAGAGAGAGAGAGAGAGTCTGGAAAGTGGTCCTGTCCAGATAGTGGGTACCAGCCTCCTGGACTTGTACTTATGGACCCTAACTCAGAAAAACACCTATACAACTCCCTCTGGACATGCATAGCATCTATTTAAGACCCAAATCACAGCAATAAGGGACATAAAAGACTGAAATAAATGCAAAAGAACCACAAAATGAGGTTTTAGAGGTGAGGATATACAATATTAAACATTCTGGGTATTTACAAGAAGTCCCTGGCTCCTGGACTGGTACGTATTAATTTTGAAAGCCACCTAAATAACTCCCTTCTGGACATGCATAGCACATATTTTAAACCTATTTAAGACCCTATTCACACCAATAATGGACATAAAGCTTGAAATAAATGAAAAGGAACCAAAGAATTAGGAATTAGAAGTGACTGTACCTCATCCAGGGTAATTACAGCACGTTTGTGGCTGCCTATTGTAAGGTTTTGGCAGTGGTGAAAATGCTATTGAAGCACGTACAGTAATCCTGTGTTGTGCTCCACTTACAGTAATTCTTTGCACTGTGAGTTATAACTGTTTAACACTGCACATTGTTAATTGCACCAGGCCAGTCCAAGCGCCATTTGCACTCCACAGCTAATTCTTTGCACTCTAAATTCTAATTTCTTAACACTGCACAACATTGTAAATTCCCGTGTGGTCTAGTGGCGAGGTATTGCAGTTTATTCACTGTTTATTCACAAAAAAAAATGAGCACGTGTGGCTCCCATTACAACATGCTACCACTCGCGATCGAAGTTAGGCAATGTTTCGGTGTTGGTGTGTGAGGGGGAAACAGAGTTGCCAGATCGCAACGGCCACATTACCAAACACCTCAGTTTTCATTACCAAATTTAACTTTTTATTACCAAATTCGTAATGCTACCATTTATTCTTCACTAATTATATATACAAGTGGAAATACATGTAATCACTCTTTGTATAATTAACAGCATGTTGGTTATTTTCACACAATGTACTTTAGCAGATTAATCAGAGAGAGCAAACAATCCCCCATCTCCATCCTGTGTATCCTCATACATGTGAAAAATCCGTTTGGTAATGCATTACTCTGATTCATTACCAAACGAATTTTTTATGACCAAATTGGCTAACATTTGGTAATGAAAAATATTAAACGGCAACCCTGACAGGGGAGGGGGGAGGGGGGAGGAAGGAAGGGGTGAGGGTCTGTGGTGTAAGAGCTGTTCGGCGCCACGCGGCAATTTCAAATAACGGGTGGGAAAAAATTCGGATTTTAGGGGGGATTTTTTTTTTTTAAGGGCGGCCATTATTGGGTTCCGAAGGTCCAGGCCCACAATGTCCGGTAAGTGGGAATGTCCGAAAAGTGGGCGTCCCAATAGTACGGGGATTACTGTATATACAGCAAGTCCATCTCACATATATTATATAATTGAATATATATATATATATATATATATATATATATATACAGCAAGTCCATCTCACATATATAATTGAATATATATATATGTATATATATATAGAGAGAGAGAGAGAGAGAGAGAGAGAGAGAGAGATAATATATATATATATATATATATATATATATATATATATATATATATATATAGCAAGTCCTTCTCATATATATTATATAATTGACTACGGTAGACTTTTCATTGTATTATTTTAATATTACTCATATTATACATGTATAGTTTCATAACTATAATAACTACATTATCCCAGTTATGTAACCTTCACAATATTATGTATTTCACTTACAAATTGACTGTAATGTGTATCTTGTATCCATTAATATGTTATGACTATTTACTGTCGATCGTACACCAGTTTCGCGTGACAGAGCGATGTGTAGGCATAATATAACACAATGCTATATGTAAATACTGTATATTGCTATAGGTAACAATATGTAGAGCAGGTAGTTATATCTTAGTCCTACAGGAAGAGTTAAAGAACACATCCCCTTGCCTAGATGAACCAGGAATGTCAATTCACACAACGTATATCCACAATCCTTGTTGTCCCAGACCACTAAGAAAAGAATTCTTAAGCCATACGATGTATCTCAAACTTCCTCGTAGGCCAGACGAACAAGAATTTCATGACGTCTCCATAACACGTGGAGTAACCAGCCCTAGCCAGTTAGTCCACTTGATAGGAAATTTACCATACACATCCTCCCCACGCTCTATTTAATGTCGGAGAGATTCCCTTCAGATCAGAACAAGCCTACATCTTTTCTATCCTTAATGACCTACAGCAGCTTGTATAGCACCCTACCCGTATCCCAGACTGCCTTGGAGAGAGCTCCAACATACTTGACCTCTTCCTTACAACAAATCCTTATGATTTACACTGTTAATCTTTTCTCTCCGTTGGGCTCTTCTGATCAGAACTTTATCACCTTAACCTGTCCTATCACTTCGGTACAGCCTGTGGACCCACCAGGGAAACGTCGTCTGTGGCATTTTGGAGCCACGGACTGGGAGGCCCTCAGGCAGTACCTCTTTGATTTTCCCAGGAATGATCATTGCTTCCATGGCCGAGAGCCATCTGAGTGTGCCTTGCGCATTACGGAGGTTATTCTCTCGGGCATGGAAGCATACATTCCTTTCTCATATTCTTTGACTAACTCAAGAATGTCTTGGTTTAATCACGTTTGTTCTAATGCTGTCTGCAACAAGGAGAGGGCCTACAAAAGGTACCGGAGCCAACCCACCCCTGAATCACATGATCTTTACGTTTCTGCACGGAATCGTGCTGTCTGTTCTTCGCTCTGCTAAAAATAATTTCATTCGTACTAAATGCTCTCAACTCTCCAACTCGAATTCTTCCCGCTCCATCTGGCACCTTGCAAAAAACCTTTCTAACAACTTTACCTCATCATCCTTCCCTCTTCTTTTCTATTCTAATGGTTCTGTAGCTATTTCTTCTACTGATAAAGCAGATCTCTTCGCACAGACTTTCTCCTCCAATTCCACCTTAGACATTTCCGGTGCTGTTCCTCCATCACTTCCCCCCTCTGACTTCCTCAAGGCTGACATTAAAATTTCTTCAGTTGATGTATTTTCTGCCATCACTGGCCTCAGTACTAACAAGGTATATGGGCCTGATGGGGTCCTTCCTGTTGTTCTCAAGAACTGTGCTTCTGTGCTTACACCCTGCCTAGGCAAACACTTTCGCCTTTGTCTGTCAACTTGTACCTTTCCTTCTTGCTAGAAGTTTGCTCTCATTCAGCCAGTCCCAAAGAAGGGTGACCACTCCCAACCCTCCAACTATCGTCTAATTGCTTTAACGTCCTGTATTTCAAAAATTTTTGAGTCAGTTCTCAATACAAAAATTTTAAGGCATCTTTCCCATCAAAATCTTCTATCTGATCGTCAGTAGGGGTTCCGTCAGGGACTCTCCACTGGCGATCTTCTCACCTACTTTTCAGACTCCTGGTCATCTTCCTTTCGGGACTTTGGCGAAAGCTTTGCCATTGCACTTGACATCTCAAAGGCTTTCGATAGAGTCTGGCACAAATCTTTAATTTCCAAACCGCCCTCTTACGGTTTCTATCCTTCTATCTGTGCCTTCATCCATAGCTTCCTTTCTGGTCGTTCAATAGCCGCTGTTGTAGACGGCCATCGTTCTTCTCCTAGATCTATCAACAGTGGTGTTCCTCAGGGCTCTGTCCTATCACCAACTCTCTTCCTTTTTTATTCATCAATGACCTTCTAAGCTGTACATCTAACCCTATCCACTCATACGCTAATGACTCCACCCTTCACCTTTCCATTCGGTTCCCGCAACACCCATCTTAGCAGTTACTTCAGCAAACAAGGGATGAGGCTATGTCACACCTAATGTTTGACTTGGCTCGTATTTCTGACTGGGGTAAAAATAATATGGTTTTTAATGCATCTAAGACTCAGTTCTTACACCTATCAACCCGACAGAATCTTCCATAGGTATACCCACTAACGTTTAATAATATTCAGCTTAATCCTGTATCATCCTTGAACATGCTTGGGGTTTCATTTACTCGGGACTTGGAAAGATCATAATACATCTCTTGTAAAATCAGCTTCCAAGAGATTTGGTGTGCTAAGCCGACTCCGTTCTTTCTTTATCCCTCCACAGTTGTTGACTCTTTAACAAGGATTTTATCCGCCCCTGTGTGGAGTACAAATCTCATGTGTGGGGAGGCTCCCCACATACAGCTCTTCTCAATAGGGTGGAGTCAAAGGCTTTTCGTCTCATTAACTCTCCTCCTCTTACTGACTCCCTTCAATCTCTGTCTCCGCCACACTGTTGCATCTTTATCTCTTTTCTATCTTTACTTTAATGGTCACTGCTCCTCTGAACTGTCTGCATGCATTCCTCCACCTCTACAACGGTCGCGTAGCATCCGTCTAGCAGCAAACTCTCATCCCTTTTCTGTCCAACTCTCTAATGCAAAAGTTAACGGTTACTCCCAGTCTCTCATTTATGGAACAGGTCAACTCTGGAACTGTCTCCCTCTTTCTGCATTTCCTGTTGCCTACGAACTCCAGTCTTTCAAACGCAGTGTCCAAGCATCTCGAAATCATCAGACCTTGAATTTAGCTCTATATTGTATTTTGTTTTTCTCTTGGAGGGAACTGTTATTGCGGGCTCATGGCTTTTGGTTCCTTCTTCGGCGCATAATATATATATATATATATATATATATATATATATATATATATATATATATATATATATATATATATATATATATATATATATATATATATATATATATATATATATATATATATATATATATATATATATATATATATATATATATATATATATATATATATATATATATATATATATATCGTAAATATTAAAAATTACGCAGAGAGACAATTACACGATTTACACATGTTTTATCATTTTTATTTTATAAACAATCAAGAGAAAAGTAAAATATGATTCATTGTGTAATCCCATTATGCTAAGTAAAGTTCCACAACTAGTGCCCAAAGGATCCACATTAACTCTGACATACCCTGACACAAACACCAGAAAACGAGCAACAAAATATAAATTCCAAAACACCATCAGAAACCCAAGAACAAGCGGAAAACCAGGCCCAGGAAACAAAACACACTATAGATAAAGAACAGCAAACAGATGCAATTTACGTTGACGTAAATGACGATGGCATTTGGTCAGAAATTTCAGATGTAGACAGTGAACTTTATAAAAATTCATTTCTATTTTACGATAACTTAGACCATAGAGTATTAATACTCTAGGAAAAAAAATATATAAATTGCTTGTAAATGACGATAACAAGAAAAAAACTGTATAGATGGCTAATGTGGGTGAAGCAAGTACTAGTGCAATATCTTCACAGAATTCTAGTAGTACTCCATTTCCAGTGTATATTTGTCATGAAGACAATGAACTACCAACATTTTCTGGTACGGAAAAAGACAAGATTGACATTAGTTTTAATGTCAATCTTGTCTATTGAACAATGTCAGCAGTATTTCATTAGGAGACACGTTATAGATGAGAAAAGAGAAATAACTTTTTTCAGCTTGAAAGAAACCAGGAACGATGCCCAGCAGGAAATTTGTTACGGTCAGACAAGCTGTTGAGATCTTCAACATTCGAGCAGTTTAAGACAGAATTCCTTAGGAAATTCTCCGGAGGCAAGAATTTTTTTGGTGGTATAATCCCAGAATTACACAATATTGTAGACCTACTTAGGCAAACACAGGCTCAGATCTTGGGGACATTACAGCAGATATTTCCACAATTAAGAAGACCCTTCTATCTAGCCTAGAAAACTCAGACTGGGTCACAGAGGATGGTAATATATCACCAGTGCATGTCGTTGACATCGCTGGATACATGGCAGGATATTAAAAATTGCATAAACCATCCCATATAATCCAGGGATGAGTTAACATGATTTCATTTATGAGATGGAATTTAACTCCAGTAAAGCTGGTGTGACTGACACATCACAGGCAAACAGGACAGGGATCAAAGTGTCAGAAATCGTAGCAGGGATAAATAAGTCCCGGCAAGGACCAGAGACAATCTCGACCACTTCAGTAACAAGCATTGTCAGGTTAGCTCAAGGACTCGTTCCCGCACACCAGGTAACAGGGAGGTATGAGAGTCTGGCCGAAGTCCCAGTAGACATCGATCGGGACAAAGACAAGCAAAAGGAAGATCACCTCAATTCAAGTAACACTCTGTTATTATTGTGCAAAGCCTGGTCACACAAAATCGGAGTGTTACATTAAAACGAAAGAAAATGGCAAAAGGCAAGAGGTTTCAAGGCATTTTGCAGATATCATTGGTCCACTGGACATTTGGCCACAGATTGTAGAACGATAGAAGAAATGGTATCCATCTATAGGTCGGTGGAAGATCTTACCAGTACAAAAGACGACGACACATGAAACACCCAAAAAAACAGTCAACAAAGGAAGTCTCTTTGGAAACGGAAGCATTTTGGTCTCTGCTTTATGTGAGGAGGAAGAGATTTCATTATTTTTGGATTCTGGCTCACCAATGAATTTAATAACGCAAGATGAGTTATCGACTTTTTAGAAATAGAAGAAAAGTGACGTTTTTGGAAAACTCAGACAAATTTATACACAGTGGATGGTAAAGAAATACCAGTTATTGGTATGAGTTAAACATGAATTTCACAGAGATCACAAAATCATTCACTACCACGTTTTACGTAGTAGAAAAATTATCATTTAGTGGAGAAATGCTGCTTTGACGCAAAATATAATATTGATGCCACGTTTCAATGGAAATCATTATGACAGCGAATTTATAGAGGAAATTTCATCTGAAAATATAACCAGCAATTATAGGAAAACTAGCGTCACAAGAACGATTACACACACAACCAAAATGAGGGAGTCCGACGTACAAAGACCAGCTGCCACAACCCAACCCCCACTCCTCACTCAATCACAGTACAAACGTGACTCAACAACTTACCCAGCCAGCATTAATTATGATATAAATTTACCACAAAAATCATTCATGCAAGTTACGATTAAGAGTAAATTGAGAATTTGTAATGTCTGCATTAGAAGAGACGGTTTGGATAAATGGCCTTTTGATAGAGAGCGTCCTGTGCTGGATGAATGACAAGGGTGAATGTCATATTAGCTAACACCATGAATGGAGATGTGAAGATTAAGAAAGGAACCTGTATTTGTAGGTTAGAAATTTGTCCAGCTCCTATACGCGAAGCGACAGTAGCAGGGGCGTCGAGCAGAGTAAACTAGTCAGACTGAGAGTGCATAAAGGAGAATTTGATTCACTCAGGTCAATTCAACGTAAAAGAAACATAGGCAAACGGTAACACCAGTATGCAGGTATATACCAGCTTACAGGGTCGCCATTCTCAACGCACCCTGGCAAATCAGTATGTTGAGGAAATGTTCAAACAAGGTATTATTGAACCATCTGTGTACCCGTGGAATGCTCCATTATTTTTCGTGCCCAAACGAAACGGAGAAATGCGTGCGGTAGTAGATTACCGTAAATTAAATCAGCACACAATCCCTGACCGGTTTCCTATGCCATTGTCACGTGACGTCTTACAAAATATTGAATCAGAAAATAATGTATTTTCCACATTCGATGTGCTCAATGGCTATTACCAAATTAGCCTCGTGCAAGAATCACGGAAATACACTGCTTTCTCCACGAATACAGGGCACTACCAATATAAACGAATGCCTATGGGGTTGAAGACAGCACCAGCCACTTTCCAGAGACTGTTGAATTACGTATTGTCTGGAATGCTGGAAAAAGGAGTATTTGTCTATCTAGATGACTATTATAGCTTGTCCAAGTATAGACGAACATCTACAGAAACTAGACCAGCTCCTACAAAAGCTTGCTGATGCTGGCTTAAAAATTAAGCTGTCTAAATGCAAATTTGCTTTAAGGAAGTAAAATTCTTAGGCCATAGATTAGATGCCCAAGGTATTCACACGTCTGAGGACAAAATAAAGGCAGTAAGGAATATCCCAAATCCCACAAATATAGATTAAATAAGACAATTTTTGGGGCTAGCGGATTATTACCGCGCCATCATTAATCTATTCTCTCATATAGCACAACCGCTATTCATTCTACTAAAAAAGGATGCTGTACTCCATTGGGAAGAGGAATAAAAATTAGTATTTCATGAATTAAAAGATAAACTTACATGCGCACCATGCCTTGTCTATCTTAATTTCAAAAACCATTCACAATTTGCACTGATGCTTCCCTCAAAGGTTTAGGTGCTGTATTGACGCAAGAGGATAAGCGAGGATAATACCAACCCATTGCCATTGCCAGTAGACAAATAAAAGGAGCAGAGACAAATTACTGTACAACAGACTTAGAAGCCCTAGAAGTAGTATTTGCTCTACAGAAATTTCGTGACCGTGTACGGATAGGAAATTCACCTATACAGAGACCACATGCCTCTCGTGGGTATGTTTCAAGAAAAACTCCTCTCTGGGAGTAGAGCACGACAGAAAGGTAAAATCCAGAATTACAATGTAAATATTCTATGTAGAGAATATTTACATTGTAAAAGTAAAGTAAATTTAGCTGCCGATGCCTTACCACGAAACCTGTTAGCCAATGTTGCTACAATAAGTCAGGGGAATCATTCTCCAACAATGATAAAACAATCCCCACAAATCAAGAAATTTCACACTCACAAAGACAGGACCCAGTATGGTCGGAAGTAATATATCATCTCGTCAGGCGATGATGTACCATTACCAAAGTTACAGGTACCACATGAACAATTCACAATGGTAAACAATGCCTTATATAGGGTAAATCCAGAATAAATGAATCATAAAAAAAATAATAGGCAGGTAGTTATTCCGAGTACAATGATACCTCACATTTTAAGGGTAATACACGATAGTCCACATGCAGGGCATCCTGGCAAGGACAGGGCAGTCAGACAGGCCCGGATGTCATTATTGGCCAACGTTACGCAAAGACATACATAATCATATAGACAGATGCGAGTCATGTGCGAAACATAAAGGTTATAGGTTATCACCTGCACTTATAGGACAATATCCTGTACCTAGACAACCGTGGGACACTGTCTCGGTTGATTTGCTTAAATTACCCTTAACTGCCAACTGATCACTTCTACCAACTTGCAAATGATCACTTCTCACGATTTGTGATCTTAGTTCCAATTAAGCATAAAACAGCAGAAACAGTCGCACACTATCAATGAATATTAATAGTGTGATCTGTAGGTTCACCACACAAGAGGTGTTAATAAGTGACAATGGTGGTGAATTTATCTGCGACATTTTACAAGAAATATGTAACCAATACAATATAAAGAAAGTTAATATCTTGCTTTCCAATGCATTGGTGGAAAGGCAGAATAAAAAAATATTAGATATACTACGGCATATTCTCGATGAATAGTACGCAAACTGGGATGACTGGATCCCCAGAGTTGAAGTATCACCTATCTGTGCAATTAACAAATCAATGGGAGATACACCTCATTTCATCATTTACGGGTCAGACAAACGTCTCCCATATGAGACGTTAGAGGGCGAGCAAATTCCCATATATAATTATGACGATTATCCTAAACGTCGCTGATGTGAATTTCAAGAAATTCACACAAAGGTAAAGAAACAGCTATGTCCAAAGAAGAAATGACAGAATCATTAAATAAGATGCAAAAGAATCAAATATCAGCATAGGTGATATTGCCTTTAGCCTCACTCACACTAGAAATTACAAACTTTCACTTAAATTTGAAGGCCCATACAGGGTAATTAAGAGAAAAGTCAGTAAGGTAGTGATTAAGTCACTATAGAGTGACGAAGAAAAAGAAACATTGATCACTTGAAGAACGTCTCAAGAAATTTAGCTTGCAACTGTAAAACACAAGAAAAGACCGAAAACCCTAATACACACGGTGAAAATAAGCCTGAAGCAATCAACACATATTGGAATAAACTTCGGTCGCATACCAGACAAACATAGGTACAACCAATACAACTCTCACCATAACAAGGCATTGACATGACTTAGGAATCGATTTAGACTCCTTTTATAGGTAATAGGATTAAACAGGCCAAGATATCTGTATTATTCATCATCACATAACTTGCTAACCATCGTGGATAAGATCTCTAAAACAGCTGTTCTTTCGGTAGGTAAAGATCTATTTATCTATCTATCTATAGCCCGACGCCCTAATCCCGCAAAGAATGGCCGCAGACAAAACGCGTCCAAATCACTCTGTCACCCACCATTTGACTACCCTCCCCCCAACTCATCCCTCCCTCCCTCATATACCTCTCAACTCCATCCCTCCACCTCATCCTCGGTCTACCCCTCCCTCTCCCTCCCTCCACCTCACCTACATACACCCTTTTAGTCAGTCTTTCATTCTCCATTCTCTCCACATGTCCAAACCACCTCAGTGTATTTCTCCTAATCTTTTCAACCACATCCACATCTACCCCACAACGTTCTTTCACTTCTTCATCCGTCAGCCTGTCCCTCCACGTCACTCCACATGCTCCTCTCAAGTAACTCATTTCCACTGCTCTCACTCTTGACTTGTTCCCCTCTTGCAAGGTCCACGCCTCGCTTCCATACGTCAGGGTAGGGATCACAATACCATCATGCAGTTACTTCTTAACTTCCATACTCACCTCCCTATATCTCATCACTGCTTTCAGTGTACCAACAACCTTCCTTCCCTGCTCTACCCTTTCACGTACTTCATCCCCCAAAGTTCCATCCTTACTCATCACACTACCCAAGTACTTGAATGCACTCACATTCTCCATATCCTCACCATCCAACCTCACTGCACACTCTGTGACTTCATTCCTCTCAAACACCATAACTTTACTTTTGTTTACATTAACTTTCAGCTTCCTCCTCCTACACACTGTCTCAAATTCATTCACCAAACCTTGCAACTCCCATTCATCTTCACTCAACAATACTGTATCATCAGCAAACAGCAACACCGGAAGCTTCCAAATCTCACCCTCACTCATTAGGGCCAGCCCCACATCCACTGCCCTACCTTGTACCTCCTTTACAACCCCATCCATATATATATTAAACAGCCATGGAGACATCACACACCCCTGTTTCAGTCCCACATTGAGATCAAAGAACTCACTCAGCTCACCATCCACCCGCACCGTAGCCCTAGCTCCCTCGTACATACTCTTCACAGCACTCAACAATTCCCCTCCACTCCATATATTCTTAATACCTTCCACATACCTTGCCTATCTATTCTGTCATAAGCTTTCTCCAAGTCCATGAAGGCAGCATACACTTTCCTTCCCTTCTCTAGATGAGGCGAATAATTCCATGGATCATGTTCCTGTTGATATCAAGAGGATCACCTCACATCCTCAACATCTAGTCCGACAGGGTTGCCTGATAGCCCCAACAGCCTCAACAGCAATAGTGCAGGACAATAAGTACCGGTTAGTTGGGACACACTGCAAGACATACCAAGAATGTTACAGAAGATATCAGGACCACTTACAACTCTGGAAGCGGTATTAAAACACCTTCTTCACATGATCACCCTACACATGGAAGTAGCTGAATTAATTAAATTAATTGACTGGAAGCTAGAACAGGATAAGCCGTGATGATCACCATGATCCAGGATATCCCATCAGCTGGGAGTAACACACTGGAGACAAGAAACGACATCAGAAATACAAGTAAGAGACGCGGTTTGTTCGACCTAGGTGGAGCAATTTTAGGCCAGATTATTGGACTAGCTACAGAAAATGATGTACAGGAAATAAATAACAAATTTAACTAAATAGCATAAAGTCTCTCATACCAACACAAGTTAGCTGATACTCAGAACACCTTGATGCTGAAGATTATAAAGAACCTAAGGAAGGCAGAAGCATCAACTCTAGGAATTGCGGAGAAAGTAAATGCACTAGAGAGTAACAAGACACTATTCCAACACCTTTCTGTGATCATAGAACATATTGATGTAATAATACTACAGTCAGACAATACTAGAGCTCAGTATCAGGCCTTCATGACAGGAATTGCTAATGCTGGTAATGATCACCATTAATTTACTACCCATTCACAACCTCCGTCAAAAAATTAGTCAAGGCATACATAAGCATGGATTGAAACCTTTGAGGAAAAAATCTGTTACTATATTATCCATATTTGGAAGCAACATTCACAATATCAATAGTAGTTCGTGTACCATTCGTAGCGGATGATTTTTCACAGTTTATCAAATATACCTTTTCCTTCTGAGCAAGATGACTCAGTCAAAATCAACATCAAAACAGAAGTCATCATGGTCTACAAGAAACAGGACGCTGTCACTTTCACTAGTGAAACAACAATTGAACACAAATGTCGCACATCATTACATGCATTACACCTTTGTCCTGCGTACATCTTCACGTTTCAGCCAGCTGAGACAATCACTTGTGAATTGGCCATCATAAAAGATCATGACATCCCTCATCATTGCAACTTCACATTTGCTCCAGATAAACTCATCCACCATCAACGCATTGGACATTCACAGTTCTTCTATTTCACTCAAAATACATCAGTTTTTGTGACGACCAGACACACCTCCAGCCCATACACCAGCATCTGGTTTATATATCTCACCAGATAATGTGCGGTCCTGACACCTACACTGTCTACCTTGCCCACTAAAAACCATTATGCCTTTCTCAACCACACACACACAAACACTTCCAGCCACTGCCTAGGATGAACTTAAATGTAAGTGCACACATTAAGTTGACTTCACCCAAGTATGAAACCATGCACTTAATAAATCAGACAATACAACCTTGGGAAGAATACAGTAGGATTATATTTAACCCATATTATATATACAGCCCAACTCATCTTTGTAATTTTTTCCATCATATTTACTGTATTAATTTTTGGCCATGTAAAGAATGCAAGAAAGGATTGCTAACCTGGAATCAATGTTTAAGATCGGTTCTGTACAAGACAAAACTGAGTAAATATTTTAAATATTGTATATATATTTTATATAAAATAACAAAATATGTTACACATAATATAGGCTTACTTTAATTGCACTATTCTCTCTCTCTCTCTCTCTCTCTCTCTCTCTCTCTCTCTCTCTCTCTCTCTCTCTCTCTCTCTCTCTGTATATCTATCTATCTATCTATCTATAATATATATATATATATATATATATATATATATATATATATATAGAGATATATATATATATATATATATATATATATATAACAAATGTGGATGTGTGTATGCAAAAGTTTCAAAAGGAATAAGAGAGTGTTTTTGATCGGTGATATGAATGGTAAAGTAGGGAATGTGAAAGTGGATGGAATAATTGGTGAGTGGGGTGTGCCTGCTGAGATAGATGAGAATGGCAGTGCGTTAGTGGACATTTGTACTGGGAGGGGGTTGGTGATGGCCAATACCCTCTTCAGGCACAAAATGATCCACAGGTATTCATGGCGAGTGATGAGAGGGGTGGGTGGTGAACTGAATGAAAGGAAGGCAATGATTGATTATGTGTGTGTGGATGAAAGGATGCGAAGATGTGTAATGGATGCAAGAGCTTATAGAGGTTGGGGGAGTGGACTTTCTGACCACTACTTGGTGGTGGCCAGACTCAAGATCCAAATAAGATGGAGAAATTGAAATAGGGAAGGATGGGAAGAAGGAGTATTTGCAAGGAGAGTGGAAAGGTTACAAGAGGATGAGAAAAAGGCAAAATATGTGAGAGAAGTGGAGGAACGATTGAGCAAATATAAATTGGAGCAGATGGGGGACGTGGAAGGTGTGTGCAGGATATTCACAGAAGAAATATGTGCAGCATGTGATGTGGTGTGTGGGATAAGAAGACGGAGGGGTGTGCAAGGAACAGTGTGGTGGAAAAAAGATGAGACAGGCTATGGCACAAAAGAAGAAAGCATACAATGAATGGATGAGAAATAGGGGCGTGGAAGAATTTGAGACGGAAGAGTTATATGTAGAAAGAAAGAGGTGAAAAGATTAGTAAGAGAGGGTAAGAAGGTAGTAGATGAGGAATTTGGAAGGAATGACTGAAAAGTTGAGGGACTATATGAAAATGTTCTGGAAAGAGGTGAAGAGAGTAAGACAGGGTGGAAGTGAAGTTAGCAGGGGAGTGAAAGATAAAAATGGTAGATTACTAGTGGAGAAGGGAGAAAAAGTGAGCAGATGGAGAGAACACTTTAAGGAATTGTTGAACATAGAGGGTGGAAGTAATGCGAGTATAAGTGGCTGGGGAATGGCTGGGAGAAGGAGGGAGGTGAGAAGACAGGAAGAAATCAGATAGAAGTTGTGGAAGCAATGAAGAAAGTTAAATTGGGGAAAGCCCCAGGAATTGATGGAGTGTGTGGTGAAATGCTGAAGCATGGGGGAGAGATAGTAGTAGAATGGATGTGGAAGATGTGCAGATTGGCCTGGGAGGAAGGTAGAGTCCCGGAGGGTTGGAAGTCAGGTATAATTATTCCCTTGTACAAAGGGGAAAAAGAAGTGTGTGGTAATCATAGGGGCATTTGTCTTCTTAGTATAATAGGAATAGTGTATGGTAGGATATTTATTGACAGAGAGAAAGAACAGAGGAACTAGTTGGAGAAGAACAGGGAGGCTTTAGGAAGGGAATAGGTTGTGTAGATCAGATATTCATTCTTAGATCTTTAGTGAAAAAGTTTCTAGAGAAGGGAAAGAAGTTGTATGCGGCTTTCGTGGGTTTGGAGAAAGCATATGACAGGGTGGATAGACAAGGATTGCTGAAAGTAGAATATATGGAGTAGATGGGAAGTTGTTGAATGCTGTGAAAAGTATGTATGATTGTGCTAAGGCTGCAGTGCGTGTGGATGGTGAACTGAGTGAATTTTTCTGTTTGGAGGTTGGGTTGAAACAGGGATGTGTCATTTCTCCATTGTTGTTCAATTTGTACGTGGATGGGGTAATAAAAGAGGTACGAGGTAGGGTAGTGGATGTTGGAGTGGGCCTGGTGAGAGAGGGTAGTGTTTGGAAACTCCCTGTACTGTTGTTTGCAGATGATACAGTGTTTTTGAGTGAAGACGAAGGGGAGCTACAAGGCTTGGTGGATGAGTTTAGAAGAGTGCAAGAAATGGAATCTAAAGGCGAATGTAAGGAAGAGTAAAGTGATGGTCTTTGAGAGAGGTGAAGTCAATGAATGTACAGCGAGGTTGGATGGTGAGGAATTGGAAAATGTGAATATATTTAAGTACTTGGGTAGTGTGATGAGTAAGGATGGAGGTTTGGAGGGTGAAGTGCTTGAAAGGGTACAGCAGGGAAGAAAGGTTGCTGGTTCCTTGAAAGCAGTGATAAGAAACAGAAGTGAGCATGGAAGTGAAAAAGCTACTACATGACAGTATTGTGATACCAACTCACGTATGGAAGTGAAGCTTGGACGTTGTTGGAAGGACACAAGTCAAGAGAGCAATGGAAATGAGTTATTTAAGAGGAGCCTGTGGAGTCACATGGAGACAGGCTAACAAATGAGGATATAAAGGAGCGTTGTGGTGTGGATGTGGATGTGGACGTGATAGGAAGAGTTAGGAGGAATGCAATGAGGTGGTTTGGCCATGTGGAGAGGATGGAGGGTGAAAGACTGAGGAAGAGAGTGTATGTGAGTGAGGTGGAGGGGGCAAGAGGGAGGGGGAGGCAGAGGATGAGATGGAGGGACGGGGTGGAGAGGTATATGAGGGGGGTGTGAGTTTGGAGCAGGGCAATGAAATGACGGGGGAAAGGGAGACGTGGAGGCGATTTCTTCGTGGCCACCCCGAACGGGATTTTGGCGTCTGGCAATATATATATATATATATATATATATATATAGATATATATATATATATATATATATATATATATATATATATATCCAGCCAGTCCTTCTTATATTTATTGTATAATTGACTACAGAAGACTTGTCATTGTATTATTTTAATATTACTATTATATTATACATGTACAATTTCATAACTATAAGAACTACATTATCCCAATTATGTAACCTTCACAATATTATGTATTTCACTTACAAATTGACTGTAATATGTATCTAGTATCCATTAAAATGTTATGACTATTGACTGTGGATGGTACGCCAGTTTCCCGTGACTGAGCGATATGTAGGCATAATATAACACAATGCTATATGTTACTACGGTATATAGCTATAGGTAACAATATGTAGAACAGGTGGTTATGTCTGAGTCCTACAGGAAGAGTTAAAGAACACATCCCCTTGCGTAGACGAATAAGGAATGTCAATTCACACAATGTATATCCACAACCCTTGTCCAAGACCACCAAGAATTCTTAAGCCATACGATGTATCTCAAACTTCCTCGTAGGCCAAACGAACAAGAATTTCATGACGTCTCCAAAACACGTGGAGTAACCAACCCTAGCCAGTTAGTCCACGTGATAGGAAATTTACCATACACATCCTCCCCACGCTCTATTTAATGTCGGAGAGATTCCCTTCAGATCATAAGGGGGTTAGAGAGAGACAGGGGAGAGAAGGCTGGTGAGAAGCTCCAACGTTACTATCACGCTCTACTAAACTGTAGCTTATCTCTATAACTTTGTGCAATAAATCTTGTAATCCGAGAGTACTGTAACTCACCTCGTTGACAATACGTCTCACTACTTAATTCGGGCTGAGCTTTACGATCCATAATCAACTGCCCTATCTCACTACAAGTACCTAAAACTACGCTATCGAGATTGGTGGCCAGATAACCTTCCCTGTATAATTACACCCCTCGGCTACGTCTAATTAGAAAAGTTCCTGTGGTGGGTTTTCCTCGTGTTGCTCCAAAACATTAACAAGGCTGACAAAAACATGTTTTATATATATATATATATATATATATATATATATATATATATATATATATATATGCAATAAAATTACATATTCAAATGAGGGAACAACCCCACGGCCGCCAGTGTTAACTGACACTTGTCAATCATTTGGTAAGCTCCTCATTCCACTGTTCGCATCGCTATCTTTTCTACCCTCTTTTCCTAACATTGTAGAGGAAGGATCGGTGTTGGTTAGGTGCTACAAATTTAAACTGGATATATGGTTACCTAGTCCTTGTTTGATGTTACAAAACGATGTTGTATGCACCTCATGGACGTGACAGTAATTAAGTGGAGCTGCTGGGAAGAATTTTAAGGTAACCGTCTCATAATATATGAATGTCACTGCTTATCTTACTGTATTTCTGCGTTTCTAAGGCAATGAGATGAACCCCTTAGGAGGGTATTGTCTGCAGAGATGTAGGCGATACTTAAAGGGTTTCTTGACGCCATTCAGTCCCTTGCACAACAAGGTATTTCTGGACCAGGGCAGTCCTCTTTCTTCCTATTTAAATATATTATATTGATAAGAAATATGAAAGGTAAAAAGGAAAAAAATAATTTAGTATTGAACTACTGCCTATGCATTTTAACATATATCATGTGTCATGGAGGGTAATAACACAAGAAATTGATATAATATCAATATTAGATTCCTTAATGAAAACATTGTCGGCTCTCTTCGATAGAGGTCAATATCAATTAGTCTGATTCACTAGACTTCGTTTCAGCAGCATCGAAGATCAGGAGTAAACGAACTACGAGCTGACATGCTGCTCTTCTGTACTATGTTGCCAGTTACTCTTTTATTCTCCACGTTCGTTCAGTATTCTATACAAATTTTTTTCTAACACTTTTTAGTTATTATCCTTCATTTAAGCATATGGTGAGAATAATTGCTTCACCACCACTGAAAATCGCAGCTAATCATGTTCCACCTCACACAGGGTCTAGGTTCTAAGGGATTCATTCATCAAGACACGTGGGCTTCCTATAGGAAACCGCCAGATCTCTCCATCCACCCCAATATTTTTTTCGCACTTTCTTCTTGCCCAGCTGTACAGAACCATTCATTGGTCTGATGCTAAGTATCACACCTCTTAGGGCGGAAACAATAAATGCGTTTGTTCGTCAAATGAATAAATTTTTCGGAAAATACACCCAATATAAAAAAAAAAAAAAACGAAAAAAAAAACGAAACATTTTAAGTGGAAAAAATATGCAACAAAAATTGTCTAAAACTGTATCCTAAAATAACAGGCAAAACGGCTTAAAAAACAATCGTTTCACAAGGGCAATCAGCTGGCATTTGAAGCGAGAATTGCATAATAAATTGTTCCATAAAGGCGTCGTCGGAAAAAATGAAAAAATCTAAAGTTTGAATGAACTCCATTTTTTTCTCAAAAATGCTTTAAACAGCCATTTTGAGTTTTTTGTCTAAGACATTTCCGTGAGTTGTCGCTGCAAGCCGTGAGATCTATAAAGAAAAAAAAAAATTGGCTTTGAATTTGACATTGAAATTCCTATGAATTCTATCTATCTATAGCCCGAAGCCCTAATCCCGCAAAGGGTGGCCGCAGACAAAACGCCTCCAAGTCGCTCTGTCACCCACTATTTGACTACCCTCCCCCAACTCATCCCCCCCTCCCTCATATATCTCTCAACTCCATCTTTCCACCTTATCCTCGGTCTACCCCTCCCACTCCCTCCCTCCACCTCACCTACATACACCCTCTTAGTCAGTCTTTCATTCGCCATTCTCTCTCCAAACCAGCCCAGTGTATTTCTCCTAATCTTCTCAACCACATCCACATCCACCCCACAACGTTCCTTCACTTCTTCATTCGTCAACAAAATGAATTCCAAAAATGAAAAAAATGGCTTGAACGACAGTTGCTTTAAAAAATTTCAAATGTCGCCTTGGCAATGTTTTGATTTTAATTTTAAAAGGTAGGATCGATTAGTTGATTTTTGTTTTATTCACCATGGTTGCAGCTTCAATTATGAAGTTGGAACTTACTACAACTGCAAGTAACCGCTCAAAGACTAGTTAAGAGCAATCCGGGAGTAGTGATATAAAAACGAGTCATTTAGAGAGAAAACGGTAAATGTGCTACTTATACAAACGAGCAGTAAATTGGTCAAGAAATGAACCCAGGTATTGGTAACATTTCGGAAAACTTTTAGACGAAGAATTGCGAAACAGAACTAACTTAAAAACTTTATTTTGTAACGAGAGCTCTATCTATGTATTGCCAGAATCCTTAATCCCGTAAGGGGTGGCCACAAACAAATCGCCTTCATGTCGCCCTGTCCCCCACCATTTCACTGCCCTGCTACAAGCTCACACATCGTTGTCTCATATACCTCTCTACTCCATCCCTTCATCTCTTCTTCCCCCCCCCCCTCACCACACTCTCCTCGTTACATTCGCTCTCCATCCTCTCCACATGGCCAAACCACCTCAGTGTGTTTCTCCTAACTGTTCCTATCACATCCACATCCTCACCATGACTCTCCATCACTTGCTCATTTGTCAATTTGACTCCACATGCCTTTCAAATAACTCACTTCCACTGCTGTCACTCCTGTGTCCAACAAGGTCCAAGTTTCACTTCCATACGTTAGAGTTGATATCACAATACTGTCATGCGGCAAGTTTTTTACCTCCATGGTCTTTTCCCTGTTCCTTATCGCTGCTTTCAAAGAACCAGCAACATTTCTTCCTCGTTGTGCCATTTCAAGCACTTCACCATCTAAACTTCCATTCTTACTCATCACACTACCCAAGTACTTAAATGCACATACATTGTTCAGTGACTTCACTTCTCTCGAAGACCATAACTTTACTCTTCATTCGCTTGTAGATTGCATTCTTACTCTCCGAAACTCATTCACCAAGCCTTGCAGCTCCCCTTCGTCTTCACTTAACAGAATATCATCTGCAAACAACATTACAAGGAGATTCCACATACTGCCCTCTCTCATTATGGTTGCTTCAACATCAGCTGCCCTACCATGAAGCTCTGTTATAACCCCATCCATACACAGCTTGAATAGTCATGGAAACATGACACATCCCTGTTTAAATCCAACCCTCAAATAGAAAAAATTACAATTCTGGAAAATTTTTGTTTTTCAGGACGCAGGTTCCATTAGTAACTTTGATTTTTTCACAACATAGCTCTGCCTTCAAGGATGAAAAATAGTACCATTGGAACTTATTACGAATGAGTGGTACCACTTAAAGAGTAATTAACATTTCCACAGTATGTACTAAAAAAAAAAAAAAAAACACCATTTACTTCGATAACGGAAAAGATACAAAAAATCAATTTACACTTTCAGTGAGTCGTATTTCAAGTGGAAATTAGTTTTAATATTGCGTCGTCGAAAAGCATGATAAATGTAGAGTTAAAATGGATTTTATTTATATTAATATTTCTAGGTTTATAAAATGTCATAACCATTGTGATTTACAAAAAAGTAAGGAATTATTCTTATATTACTTTGTAATGTTCGACCATTACCTATATTTCCGAGGGAAAAGTCACGGCCATCCGTTACAACCAATATAAAAATTTTTCAATTAATGTTGACTGAAAGATAAAAATTGATTTCAGTAAGATAAAAGTATCATTCCAGTATTATCTATCTACCTATCTATTGCCAGACTCCTCAATCCCGTACGGGTGTAATAAAAGACTGTAGTTGCTTGTAAAGAAGTTATATATATATATTAGACTTGCGGACGAGCGGTTGTTATACTTGAGTAGCTTTGTAAGTAGATAATCTTTCCCATTTGTCATGTAGTGACAGGAGAGGTAAAGAATAGTATGGGACTATTTTTATTTGTCTTGGAAATATAAACAAGTCTCTCACTCACGAGTGAGTATGAGTCCCTGTCTCCCTGTCTCGCTCTCTCTCTCTCAAGTTGCTAAGCCCTTCTCCCTGCGACCTGTTCTATGGCTAGCTTCCTTCTGAGCTCTCTTTCCTAAATTCTGGTGAAACAGGAGACGTATCACGTGTGTTCCCTGTGGATGGAAAGTTCTAGAAGCCTGTGTGTGAGTATGTGTGTATGTGTGTTCACCTGGTGACCGCTGACAAACTCACTGCATCATCTCCTGACTCCTACCCCCTAGTCTGTCGTCAGTTTTTCCTCAGTGTAACTTGCAAGATCATTTCCCATTCCCAGGCTCGCATAGAGCTGTCTATCTATCTATTTATCTATCTATTATGATTTGTAATTATAATATGGAGTCATAATATATGCTCGGTCACGCGAAAATGGCGTACCATCGACAGTTAATAGTCATACCATATTAATACATATTATATACATATTATAATGAACTTATAAGCTAATTAAGTGAAATACATAATATTGTAAAAGTAACATAATTGTATGAATAGTTTATACATATAATATTTATAGTAAATAGTGATTATTCAGTAATATTACATTTTAAACAAGTTGTATACATATTTGAATAAATGTATTAAAAGTAAATTATTTAACTGTAATACAGTATGTACTTGGGTTATTGTAGTGAAATGCATACATGCAAGAAAAAAAGTTTAAAATTAAGATTATGGTAAGAGTTATTAATATTTCATTTAAAGATAATGGTACTGGTATGCCATACATGGGTCATTCTTCTGTATTTTTTTTTCTTTATATATATATATATATATATATATATATATATATATATATATATATATATATATATATAATTAATACTATATACAAAATATGTACACTTCATTCAGGGGGGTTTACTTGGATGTTAACTCTCCCCCCACTAAATAATGACTCCAAATTAGCAATTCTTGCATGAATTCTGTGCATTGCGAACAGCAGTACTGCAACTACAATGCAGACGATTATAAAGACATTAGGTGCTGGGCTGTACACAAAATATGGGTTGAACATACTCAAACTCAAATCTTCCCAGGGCTTCATTGTTTCATTGATCAGTTGCATAGTTTCAAACTTAGGTGGTCAACTTAATTCTTGTGCTCATGTTTAAGTCCATATCAGGCAGTGGGTGGAAATGTTTGTGTGTATGATTGAGAATGGCGTAGTGATTGATGGTGGATAAAGTAGACATGGCTGGTGTAAATACCGCGCAGTAGTCTGGTACTATGTATAATCCTGATGCTGATGTATGAGGTGGTGGTATATCTGGACAGAACATGTAAACTGATGTTATGAGAAAAATAAAAAAAACTGAGTGTCCAATGCGTTGATGGTGTACAAGTTTATCTGGAGCAAAAGTGAAGTTGCAATGATGATGAATATTGTCATTTCTGATGATAGCCATTTCACAAGGGACTGTATCAGTAGGCTGAAACGTGAAAATGTACACCATACAAAGATGAACAGCATGTAAGGATGTGCGGCACTTTCGTTCAATCGTTGATTCACTTGCGAAAGTGACAGTGTCCCGTCTCTTGGAGACCATGATGAGTTCGGTGTCTGTGTTGATGTTGATGATGACCAGTGTTGTTATTTTTATAGGGGAAGTGATGTATGTGGTATACTGTGAACAGGTCTTCAGTTATGAATGGTACATGAACTACTACTGATGTTAGTGTTAGTGTTGCTTCTAAATATGGATAAAATTGCATGAATTCCCTTGATATTTGTTCTAAGATGTTTAGTGGAGAAGTATCTAGAGAAGGGAAGGAAAGTGTATGCTGCCTTCATGGACTTGGAGAAAGCTTATGACAGAATAGATAGGCAAGGTATGTGGAAGGTATTAAGAATATATGGAGTGGAGGGGAAATTGTTGAGTGCTGTGAAGAGTATGTACGAGGGAGCTAGGGCTACTGTGCGAGTGGATGGTGAGCTGAGTGAGTTCTTTGATCTCAATGTGGGACTGAAACAGGGGTGTGTGATGTCTCCATGGCTGTTTAATATATATAGGGATGGGGTTGTAAAGGTGCAAGGTAGGGCAGTGGATGTGGGGGTGGCCCTAATGAATGAGGGTGAGATTTGGAAGCTTCCGGTGTTGCTGTTTGCTGATGATACAGTATTGTTGAGTGAAGATGAATGGGAGTTGCAAGGTTTGGTGAATGAATTTGGGACAGTGTGTAGGAGGAGGGAGCTGAAAGTTAATGTAAACAAAAGTAAAGTTATGGTGTTTGAGAGGAATGAAGTCACAGAGTGTGCAGTGAGGTTGGATGGTGAGGATATGGAGAATGTGAGTGCATTCAAGTACTTGGGTAGTGTGATGAGTAAGGATGGAACTTTGGGGGATGAAGTACGTGAAAGGGTACAGCAGGGAAGGAAGGTTGTTGGTACAGTGAAAGCAGTGATGAGAAATAGGGAGATGAGTATGGAAGTTAAGAAGTAACTGCATGATGGTATTGTGATCCCTACCCTGACATATGGAAGCTAGGCATGGACCTTGCAAGAGGGGAACAAGTCAAGAGTGAGAGCAGTGGAAATGAGTTACTTGAGAGGAGCATGTGGAGTGACGTGGAGGGACAGGTTGACGAATGAAGAAGTGAAGGAACGCTGTGGGGTAGATGTGGATGTGGTTGAAAAGATTAGGAGAAATACACTGAGGTGGTTTGGACATGTGGAGAGAATGGAGAATGAAAGACTGACTAAGAGGGTGTATGTAGGTGAGGTGGAGGGAGGGAGAGGGAGGGGTAGACCGAGGATGAGGTGGAGGGATGGAGTTGAGAGGTATATGAGGGAGGGGGGGGTGAGTTTGGGGGAGGGGAGTCAAATGGTGGGTGACAGAGTGACTTGGAGGCGTTTTGTCTGCGGCCACCCTTTGCGGGATTAGGGCGTCGGGCTATAGATAGATAGATAGATAGATAGCTCATGAACTGGGAGTAAGTCAATTGTGATCTTGCCATCACCAGCATTCGAAATTAATTGCATAAGTGCCCTGAAACGATCTCTAGTGTTCTCTAATTGTAGTAGAATCGTGTCAATATGTTCTGTGATGATGGAGAAGTGTTGGAAAAGTGTAACGTTTCCCTCCATTTCATTTATTTTATCTACACTCTCGAGAGCTATGTTTTCTGCTTGTTTCAGATTTTTCACAATTGTCTTCATTGCTGAGTTCTGTCCTGTGATGAATTTATCTTGGTATGTTAGTACCTGAGCTATCTTATTAAATTTGTTGTTTATTTCTTTAAGGTCATCCTCTGTAGCCAATCCAAAGATGTTCCCAAGAACTGCGCCACCCAGGTCGAACAAACCGCGCTTTTGGCGAGTACGTGTGATGTTGTTCCTGTCGCTCAGTACCTCCGTTCCATAAGATGGGAGATCTTGGATCATGATGAGCATAGTTGACTTTGCATGTTTTAGTTTCCATTTCGCTAACTTTACCATTTCATTCACTTCCTTGGTGTTATGTGCTTGTGAAACATAATTTCCTATCATGAAGTCCAGAAGTCGCATCGGCGTCGCAAGTCTGTCTAGATAAGTAGGTAATTCATACAAGTAATCTAGACTTATTTCAGTACTCATGACGTCCTTAACGAATGTAGTCGTGGCTGTTGGAGCTATGAGGCATCCTTGTCGTACTATGTGTTGGGGGTCTAAGTGCGCATATCCTCTTGCTATGTAGAGGAGAATCCATAGCATAAGTCCCTTCATCGTAACCTACCGAAAAAAAAAATCAATTTCCTAATATGGTCATGCTGTGGTCGATGATAGTGATGATGTGCGTTACGGTTGATTGTTATTTCATTTATAGAAGGAGTTTAAATCGATATTTAATTCTCGTAAATGATGTACTGTAGATTTGATTGGAACAGTTGCACCTATGTTCGATTGTTTGGTATATGACCTTAATTTCTTTTTTTAATCATTGTTATGTTCTTGCTTGGTTTCTTGAGGTACGTTCGCCTTTTCGGTTGTATCCAAGGCTGAATAATTATGGGATAATTTCCTTGAAACTCGATTTAAATGGTCAATATGAACTTGTTTCTCCTCGCCACTTGAAAGTGACAATTAAAACTTTGTTTGCTTTTATGTTAATTACTCTGTATGGGCCCTCAAATTTTGGGGATAATTTATTATCTCTCGTATGAATGACACCGTAAACAATGTCTCCTAAGCTGATAGGTGAATCTTTTGCCTTCTTGTTAAATGCCTCCGTCATTTCTTCCTTGGACATCGTTAATTGTTTTTTGACTCTTTTGTGAATGTCCTGGAATTCACGTAAACGGAGTTTAGAGTAATCATCGTAATTGTATATAGGCATGCTGTCACCTTCTAGGAGCTCATATGGTAATTTTTTATCTGTGCCATATATAATGAAATGTGGTGTGTCACCGATGGATTTATTTATAGACCCATTAATTGAGGCTTCTACTCCGGGAATCCAAACATCCCAGCTTGCATAATTTTCACTGAGAATGTGTCGTAGCACATCTAATACTTTTTTATTTTGTCTCTCTACCAACCCATTCGATGCTGGGTGATAGGCCAAAACGTTAACCTTTTTGATGTTGCATTGTTTACATATTTCTTGTAAGATCTCAGAATTAAATTCTCCTCCATTATCACTTATTAGTACCTTTGGGGTAGTAAAGCGACATATTACATTATCTGTTATTGCCTTTGCTACTGTCTCTGCTGTCTTATCTTTAATTGGAGCTAAAATGACAACGGGAAAAATGATACGTTGCTACGAATAAGTATAGGTTATCATTGTATGATAATGGCATCTTGAGTAAATCAACAGCGACAACGTCCCATGGTTGATGTGGTACAGGGTAATTACCCATCGGTGCAGGCGTGATTAGGTATCCTTCGTGTTTCGCACATGATTCGCATCTGTCTATATGATTGTTTATATCTTTTCGTAATGAAGGCCAGTAATATAACAGCTGGGCTTGGTTGAATGTCTTATCCTTTCCAGGATGTCCTGCATGTGGGCTGTCGTGTATCAATCGTAATACTTGGGGTATCATGTCATTAGGTACTACCAACTGGTTAGTATTTCTTTGGCGTTTTGGTTGTTTAGAGTTAATTTTGTATAATGTATTATTGACCATTGTGAATTGTTCAAGTGGGACATGCAGTTTGGATAATTGTATGTCATCACTTTCTAACTTGTATATAACTTTAGACCATATTGGGTCAAGTCTTTGTGCCTTTGCGATATCCTCGTGGTTTGGGATATTTCCTTTGAGATCTAACGCCGCGACCTGAATTGTGTTCGGGTTCCTAGATAATGCGTCAACTACTATGTTCATTTTACCTTGTATATAATGAATTTGTACAGTCGCCAAACTTTCCACCTGAGCCACCAAGCAGCGAGAGGTGGGTAACGGGTGTTGGCAACAGTGTATCCGTTTGTTCGTGTGTACATGCTCAACGAAAGTTCGGATCATCAAATCTCGTGTTCCTTAGTGAACCTCAGAGTTCATCCCAATATTCAGTCGACAAGTTTTAGCCGATAGAATTTCAAAGGAACTTCTTGAAAGTATTGGATATTACGAGTATTGGAAACAATAAGCAAAAAAAAATAAAGACCGCATCTTCACATATAATACATATTAATAAACGTGTTCTTTTTCATTATTACATGATAAATATTGTCTACTGAATACTGGGGGGGAAAACCGTCGTTAGACCGGCCCTTACGGTAGAAAAATAGATACCGGTGTCTGTTCGTTTTGCATTTCGCCAGTCCTGGGTCGGTCACGATTAAACCTACTGAAATACCATTCTTGATCCGAGACATGATTAGATAAGTTAGGTCAGCAGTCGTTACAGGATTACTCATTGGGCGGATATTACTTTAAACTATATAGGAGAGATGGGAACTGTAGATGTCGGAGGTTGAAACTCGTTCGTTGAGGCAGAATACTGCCTCGAGTCAGCTAGTCATGATTGAGTCGACCGGCGTGATGTATCCACCCCTGAGATTATTATATATAATAGTAAAATATTTATATCATAATATTTTATATATTACCTTATTTTAAATTTAATATAGTCATATTTATTTGGTCTTGGTCAGCCTGTGGCACATACCAATTTTCGGTGCTACCAGCTTCATGCAGCTGGCTGAGCTGATGGGAGAGCCGCGTTACTTCTGAGACATTTTTCTCCCCACCCAACTTCGTACTCAGCCATCTATGGGATGAACTCTGATGGAGGTTCACTACAGACGAAGAGGATTGATGATTCGAACTTTCGTCGAGCATGTACACACTAACAAACAGATACACTTACCAGCACCCGTTACCCACCTCTCGCGGCTAGGTGGCCCAGGTGGAAAGTTTGGCGACTGTACATTGTAGTTTTCAACTGTACATTTCCATCCTGCTCTCCTCCCAGAAAGGAGTTTTTCTTTAAACATACCCACCAGTGGTTTATGGTCGGTGAATAAGTGGATTTCGTAACCATATACCAAATCTCGAAACTTTTGTAATGCAAAAACCACTGCAAGTGCCTCTAAGTCTGTAGTGCAATAATTTTTCTCTGCACCTCTTGTTTGTCTGCTGGCAAATGCAATTGGTTGATTCTTTCCTCTTTTATCTTCCTGCATCAGTACAGCCCCTAATCCTTTAACTGATGCGTCTGTACAAATAAGAAATGATTTTGTGTAATCTGGATATGCTAAACAAGGTGCATTTGTTAGTTTAATTTGTAGATTGTTAAATGCCCTTCTTTGTTCTTCTTCCCATTGGAATACAGCATCTTTTTTGAGTAGTTGGAATAGAGGAAAGGCTATATGAGAGAACTGTGGTACGAATGACCTATAGTACCCAGCCAGACCTAAAAATTGTCTAACTTCGTCAGTCGTAATGGGTTCAGGAAAATCTCTCTGCCTGTATTTTGTCATCAGTGGTGTGAATACCATCAGAACTTAATTTGTGGCCTAAGAAATTTATTTCCTTAAAGCAAAATTTGCATTTAGAAAGTTTAATTTTTAAACCAGCATCACTAAGCTTTTGTAAGAGTAAGTCTAATTTCCTGAGATGACCCTTAATATTCTTCGTTGCGATTATAATAAAGGTCAAGATAAACAAATATTCCTTGTCCTAAAATTCCGGACAATATGTAATTCATAAGACGCCGGAATGTGCCTGGGGCTGTCCTCAGTCCCATTGGCATTCTTGTATATTGATAATGGCCTCCGTTTGTTGAAAAGGCAGTGTATTTACGTGACTCTTTAGATACCGGAATCTGATAATAGCCGTTTAGGGGATCGATGGTCGAGAATATATTATTCTCAGGACCAAAGTTCTGTAGAACATCGCTTAGCAATGGCATGGGAAATCTGTCTGGGATTGTGTTATTATTTAGTTTACGATAATCTACTACCGCACGCATTTCTCCATTTCGTTTGGGCACGAAGAATAAGGGGGCATTCCACGGGGAGAGTGAAGGCTCAATAATTCCAAGTTTTAACATTTCATCGACATAATGATTTGCAAGTGTACGTTGGGAGTGTGGTATGCGGTAAGCTGGAACGAAAATTGGTGGTGTTTCTGGGTGCACATTAATCATGTGATTAATCAAGTTAGTACACCCTAATTGTTCTCCGGGCAATGCTACGGTGTCCCTGTGTGTTTCCAGCAGGGTTAACAGATCATTTTCTTCATCAAATTCACCTGAGTGAATTAAATTCTCTTTTAGTCTTTCTCTATCCATAGATTTTATCTCACTTGTCACTCCAGCTATAACTATTTCCTTCACAGGGGCGGGACATTTTTCCCTTTTTCAACTGATCTTCCCCATTCATGTGATTAATTATGAATATCTGAGTTTGCCCTTCGTCGTTCGTATGACATAATGCGTTTTCTACTGACAATCCCTTTACATAATTCTTCTAAGACAAGAACAGTACTATTCCGTAATTTGCTCTTTATGGTAACCTTCATGAATGAATTAGGTGGTATAACTAAATTATTAGTGAGATGAGCTGGAAAAATCGATAAATCAGTACTGTTATCTGGGTCACTAATTCTGAAGGATGGTGCTGATGGTGTGAGTGGATCTATACACCCATCTGTTTGTGTATGTTTGTTTAGCCTTTAATATTACCAATTCTTTTTGGCTCTCTTCTACCAATCGGTGAGGGCTCTGAAGTTATTTCCTCTATAAATTCATTATCAAAATCTATTCCATTCATTTGTGGGAGTATGGTTATGTTCTCAGCTCTCATGGATCTTAAGCCCAGTAACATATGAGCTTTAATTGCTAAGTTTTCAACGATATAGAAAAATGCAGAGAATGGTCTTCTAGTTTCTGTGAAACTGATATTTAATCTTATCATACCTTTCACTGGAATCTCTTGTCCATCTACTGTGTATAAATCTAAATCAGCTTCATCCAGAAAAGTTACTTTCTTTTTATTTTTAAGAATTCTATTTAGTTCTCCATGTGTTATTAAGTTCACTGGAGAGCCTGTATCTTAAAATAAGGAAACGTTTTGATCCTCACAGCTGGTATCAAGATACACTCATTTCCCAACATGCCTCCTATGTGAAGTTTAGCCTTGTTTTTCTTTACGTTTGTTCGTTTTTTGTCATGACTTGGTCTTCCCCCGATTTGAACATAGACAATTTTTTCTACTGTTTTGCAATCACTGGTCCAGTGCCCTTGGTATCTATGATGCCTACAGTAAGGACCAAATCCTTGTGTCTTTTGTTTGTCCTCATTTTGCCTTGATAAAGCATTCATACCTTGTGTGTCCTGGTTTTGCACAATAATGACGTGATTTCCCATGAGAAGTGTTGTTTATTGCGCGAAACCTGCTCGGGCTGCGCGAAAACTTCTGAAACCGCCTGTAGGAAGGCGTCTGTGAACGAGGCCTTGTCATGTTTGGTTGTTTGGTCTGCCTGCTTTCTGGTCGCGATCGATTCTGTTCTCTGTTTGGGGTCGGTGTAGATGTTTTCACAGCTGATACTGTCTCAGGTACCCTCATTCTACCAGAATGTGCATGTGTGTCGACCATACCTGCTTTACTGCACTGCATCTCTACCTCGTTCATTAAGTCTAGCAAGCACATTCCTGGGGTGTACGCGATCGTCTTGGCGATCTTAAGGGTCCTATCAGGTAATTTACACAAGGCAGCTACATAACCAATGATGTCCACGACGAGGTCTGGGGACATCTTTCCATCATCTGTTATCTAATTAGAATTTTCCAAAGTAACTAATAATGTTCTCTTGATTGTGGAGACATCAGCAATTATTTCACTGAGCACATGGTTTGTAGTGTGCTCCCTTACAAGATCTACAATTTTATGTAATTCTGGAATTATACCTGGCAAGAAGTTCATACCTCCAGAAACTTTCTTCAAAAATTCAGTTTTAAATTCATCATATGTCCTAGCACTATGGAGCTTGTCTGAGCGAAGCAAGTTGCTCACTGGACATCTTTCCTGGCTTATGCAAGATGAAAAAATAGCAATTTTCTCTTGTTCATCTAGTATTTGGCGCTTGATGAACATTTGTTCGCACTGACTGACTAATGAAATGACATTAATGCGATCTTTGTCTGTGCCAGAGAATTTTGGGGTAGTTTAATCATCGTGATACACAAACACTTGAGGTGTGGTTGTTAGATCAGCGGTATTTGTTTCTTGATTCATTTTTACTGCTTTGTTAATTCAACTTGGACGTGTTTATCGTTGTGTGAGGGAATGGTGGAATATGTACGACCGGACCGGTGAACCCTGTTAAGTATATTGGCATACGTGTGCCAGTCAGCGACAAAGTCCGCACTTGCTACATCAGAGGGGATTTCCCACTCATCATCTGAAACTGCCCTATTTGTTTCTTGATCTTTAGTGTGTGGTGAGGTTTGTACAAGGGGTGGGTTGCCTTGGGGCTCTCTTAATTGTGAGTCTGTTGTTGTGGCAATTTGTGTGTCATCTGGTGTGTTGCCTTGGTGCTCTCTTAATTGTGAGTCTATTGTTGTGGCAAATTGTGTGTCATCTGGTATTAACGTGGGTGGTGGCGAAAATATTCCTGTTATTAATATATGGTGTTATGAAATACGCCTCTTGTTTATTTGTCCTAACAAAATAGATGAGTAAATAAGTTGAAATAAATGATAGATAGTGAGTGTATGTGTATATATGGAAAGAAGTAAAAAAAGTTGAATACAGCTAATTTTAGCACTGAGAAGAAATGAGTAAGTATAATTTTACCCACTTGATACAGATCGTAGAGGTGTGTCGATATAAAATTCGATCTCGGAAGAAAAATACAGGTTTGATTGAAGATCTCTTGATAATTCTAGTGCTGTGTTGATGGACGATATTACTCAGGAAATTCCATGGCCTGGTGCTTGTGGTGGTTAACAGCTGTCCCAGGCAAACCTCAGCATAGAACGTCGCATTTCCAACTTAACTGTGAAAATAAATGAGTATGAGTAGGAGCTATGTGAATAATAAGTAATGAGTAGTGGGTGAGAGGTGCCTGGTGTCAGTCACACGTTGCTTGGCATGGCAGACTCGCGTTGTGATGTCATCTCAGCACATGGTGACGTCGGCTTCCCACGCTGGTAGCTGTGGTGAGTAAATGAGTAGCGATGAGTAACTTGAGTGAAGATGAGTAAGATGAGTTGTGAATATGGACTTGGTATTTGCTTCGTCGTCTTGACCTCTTGACTCCTGCGTCAGCAGTGGAAGTTGGGTGGATGTAGCAGAGAGACGAGGGTGAGGTCTGGTGGTTATGAGTTATGAGTCGTGTCTCACTCTTCGTTTGTTTGTTCCGTTTTTCTTTGTCGATGTCTTCTCGGTCCTTTTCTCTTGTGATTTACTCGTTGTAGGATGAAGACTGCCGCTACTTGTAGGTGCGTGTAGGTTGGAGGGAATACTATCAGGAGCTATTTGTGAGTTGTTGGTTGTGAGAGGTATTCTTGTTTTCAATCGATATTTTGCAGGAATTCAATGTTGATTCGTAGACGAGGTTCGTATACGTTCGCTGCTACCAAATGTCGTAAAAGACTTTGTAGTTGCTTGTAAAGAAGTTATATATATATATATATATTAGACTTGTGGACGAGCGGTTGTTATACTTGAGTAGCTTTGTAAGTAGATAATCTTCTTTCCCATTTGTCATGTAGTGACAGGAGAGGTAAAGAATAGTATGGGACTATTTTTATTTGTCTTGGAAATATTAACAAGTCTCACTCACGAGTGAGTATGATTCCCTGTCTCCCTGTCTCGCTCTCTCTCAAGTTGCTAAGCCCTTCTCCCTGCGACCTGTCTGTTCTATGGGTAGCTTCCTTCTGAGCTCTCTTTCCTAAATTCTGGTGAAACAGGAGACGTATCACGTGTTTTCCCTGTGGATGGAAAGTTCTAGAAGCTTGTGTGTGAGTATGTGTGTATGTGTGTTCACCTGGTGATTGCTGACAAACTCACTGCATCATCTCCTGACTCCTACCCCCTAGTCTGTCGTCAGCTTTTCCTCAGTGTAACTTGCAAGATCATTTCCCACTCCCAGGCTCGCATAGAGCTGTCTATCTATATTTATCTATCTATTATGATTTGTAATTATAATATGGAGTCTTAATACGGGGTGGCCACAAACAAATCGCCTCCACGTCGCCCTGTCCCCCGTCATTTCACTGCCCTGCTCCCAACTCACACACCCCACTCTCATATAACCCTCCACCCCATCCCTCAGGAATTGATGGAGTGTGTGGTGAAATGCTGAAGCATGGGGGAGAGATAGTAGAAGAATTGATGTGGAAGATGTGCAGATTGGCCTGGGAGGAAGGTAGAGTCCCGGAGGGTTGGAAGTCAGGTATAAATATTCCCTTGCACAAAGTGAAAGGGGAAAAAGAAGTGTGTGGTAATGATACGGGCATTTGTCTTCTTAGTATAATAGGAAAAGTGTATGGTATGATACTGACAGTTAAAGAACACAGGAATTAGTTGGAGAAGAACAGGGAGGCTTTAGGAAGGGAAGAGGTTGTGTAGATCAGATATTCATTCTTAGATCTTTAGTGGAAAAGTTTCTAGAGAAGGGAAAGAAGTTGTATGCGGCTTTTATGGATTTGGAGAAAGCATATGACAGGGTGGATAGACAAGGATTGTGGAAAGTATTAATATATGGAGTAGATGGGAAGTTGTTGAATGCTATGAAGAGTATGTATGATGGTGCTAAGGCTGCAGTGCGTGTGGATGGTGAACTAAGTGAATTTTTCTCTTTGAAGTTTGGGTTGAAACAGGGATGTGTCATGTCTCCATGGTTGTTCAATCTGTACATGGATAGGGTAATAAAAGAGGTCAGGTAGGGTAGTGGATGTTGGAGTGGCCCTGGTGAGAGAGGATAGTGTTTTGAAACTCCCTGTACTGTTGTTTGCAGATGATAATGTGTTGTTGAGCAAAGACGAAGGAGAGCTGCAAGGCTTGGTGGATGGGTTTGGGAGAGTGTGTAAGAAACAGAATCTAAAGGTGAATGTAGGGAAGAGTAAAGTGAGGGTCTTTGAGAGAGGTGAAGTCAGTGCATGTACAGCGAGGTTGGATGGTGAGGAATTGGAAAATGTGAGTACGTTAACGTACTTGGGTAGTGTGATGAGTAAGGATGGAGGTTTGGAGGGTGAAGTGCTTGAAAGGGTACAGAAGGAAAGAAAGGTTGCTGGTTCTTTGAAAGCAGTGATAAGAAACAGGGAAGTGAGCATGGAAGTGAAAAAGTTACATGACAGTATTATGATACCAACTCTATCTTATGGAAGTGAAGCTTGGACGCGTTGTTGGAAGGACATAAGTCAAGAGGGAGAGCAGTGGAAATGAGTAATTTAAGAGGAGCCTGTGGAGTCACATGGTGACGAATGAGGATATAAAGGAGCGTTGTGGTGTGGATTTGAATGTGATAGGAAGCGTTATCAGGAACACACTGAGGTACTTTGGCCGTGGTGAGAGACTGACAGAGAGTGTATGTGATTGAGGTGGAGGGGGGAGGAGGGAGGGGGAGGCCAAGGATGAGATGGAGAGATGGGTATATGAGAGTGGGGGGTGTGAGTAAGGAACAGGGCAGTGAAATGGCGGTGGACAGGGCGACGTGGAGGCGATTTGTTTGTGGGATTGAGGCGTCTGGCAATAGATAGATAGATAGACAGATAGATAGAAGTTCAAATCAGATAATAGTCACTAGAAATCGGTTGAAAGGTAAACAAAGATGGCATTTGACGGATTTAAATTCAAAGAGACTTGAAAAAGACTTGGATATTAAGAGATACGAGGGATATTGTTTTTATATGTATAAGGAGGCACCTTGAACCTCCTGATGAAATTTAAAAAATGGAATATTTTCCCAATATCATGGTTCGTCTGATATCATTGTCCATATTTACCAAGGTAAAGATCACTGGTAAAGTCATTTAATCGTTAAAAGAAAATTATTTTGGTGTTAGTTTCTAGAATTAACTCTATTGATGTCTGATGGAGATTGGGTTTCTACGTTAAGGCGGCGGTCATTTGTGGTTTTTCCTTTCTTTCGTTGTTAAAATATCAGGATGAAAAAGAATGATACAAGATTATTTACGGCATATTCGTCTTCGTTACAGTAAACTGAAATCTCTTATATATCTTGAGTGATCCTAAAAATCAAAGAACTGCGTGGGGAAGTAATAAATATGAAACTTTACAAATGTGCCATAAATTAGCTGGAAAACACTCCTAATTGTATACAAAAGTCAGAAAAACATGAAGAAGTTTGTCCTCGGGGAAAAAAAATCATTAACGTTTAAATGAGATAATAGGCATTAACGTTTAAATGAGATAATAGGCATTTGACGGATTTAAAACCAAAGAGACGTGAAAACAGCTTATAAATAGTAAGAGCTATAATAGGTAATATTTTAATGTGTATAAATAAGGAGATAAAGTGAGACCTTGAGAATTCCGATGAAGTTTTAAAAATGGAATATTTTCCATTTTCCCAGTCTGAATCAATTATTCATATTTACCAAGGATAAATCACTCAGAAATCCAATAAATAGTTAATAGAAAATTATTTTGGTAGTGAGTATTACATATATATTTTTAAGAAAAAGTAAATGCACAGACGAATTTAGATATACAGTTAATGAACATTTCCTAGTTCCAGATATAATCATGTTGCCGGAGTAGGCGTGACTCCATGGATAAAAAGTGATGCCAATTATGAACTACTTACGGCTCATATCATCCGCTGTGGGGGTAAATAAAAAACTATTTTACTTGTGTGATGGCTGAATGAATGGTTTTTGGGAGAAATCACTAATTATTCAGTTTTCACAAATGAACCCAAAATTCAGAGATACCCGATTATTTCCAAAACCCACAATACTATTATCGGTGTACAAATAATCAAATTTAGGAAATGAAAAAGAAAATGTAAGGAGCGCTTTAATCAGAGGTTTTATGAACAAAACATGCCAGAAACTTCGAATGAGTATTCTTTCTTATCTGAAGTAGTAGCACATCAGAATTTCATCAGCCCCCTGACAATATGAGAAAAGAAAAATAAGCATATTATGAAACTTCGTGATACTCCTTAAGCGACATTTCCTTACGTAAAACATCCCAAAATTGATTCCTCTTAATAAGGAGTATTAATGAGTATTTGAACCTCACAGAAAAATTTATATCAAGGTATAAACTCGATCGAATTACCAAGATAAATAATTAATTACTATTCCTCACATCCATAGGCACATCATACATAGAAGCTTTTAAAAAAAATATAGGTTGAAGGAACACTGAAAGAACTGTTAATGTCGCCTTGAATGTTTTAATTTTAATTTTGTGAAGGGGTTATTTGTGACTTTTTCCATTTATAAGAAGTAGGGCTAATTCTGAACTAGTTACGGCTGATAGCATCCGTTTATGAAGTACAAAAATATTTTACTTGAGTCAGGGCTGCGTAAACATTTTTTTCGGAGAAATCGCAAAATATACATCTAGTAAACTACTAAAAACTGCTTCTGAAACAGAAGCAGATCATTCAGAAACTCAGAAGACATTTCTGAAGGTAAAAAGAAATGTATAAAACATAACAATGAATCGATTCACACGTAAAATGAGCTAAAATTTCAGGTGGTTAAGAACAAGAAGTTCCAATTGATGTGGTGGTCTCCGAAACAAGCGAGAAATTTTTGAATTAGAACCGTTTTCTGTTTTACCTCCAGTAGTACCATATTAAATTTCCATTGAGGGTTCTGATTGAATAAAAAAAAAAATCATATGAAAGATCGTGTTAGAACATAAGCCACATTTCCTTAGATAAAATCTCTTTGATAATTTTAAAGAAGAAATATACATTAGTTTTTGACCCGCAATAATTAACACGAGAAAGTAAAAACACTATTGCAATTCTCAAATTACCATCTAAAACAGTATTCATCAACGTTGACATACAGTACATGAGCCAAAAAAAAAAAAAAAAATGAAGGTCGATGAAACACTGAATGAAATGTATTAATGTTCTCTGGATTGGATTTTTACATTAGGAACAGGGTCTTTTGTTGCATATATATTCTTTTGTAGTGGAAAAGAGGATAGAAATGAATAAATAAAATGTTACGTTACAGTTGCGAGCAGATGACTCGAGGCCACCTAGTCCACCAACATGTTGATGTTTTATTTGGCAACATTGGTAGTTATGAACTTGACCGAGATTCAGCCGGATGTTCGGGCAAAACAAACCCAGAGATATATTGTCAATGTGCAGTTCTAACTGGTCTCCAATCCATATCATGCAAGTAAACGTATTATATTGATAATGGTTAACGTGTCGTACACATGGTAGATATATATTTATAACCATAGTATTACAACTCTGGCATTCAAATAGAGGTGCGTTCATTCATGTGAGACACACGGGTATCCCGAGTGTGCAGCTCCATCACCACCTCGGTTTGTGACGTAGGCACCACGTGACGTCACGTATGGGGAGGGGCATGAAGGTGGAACCAATTGGCCCGTTCATGATGATAAATATTTATAGAGTAATCGTTCGGCTTTACCACTCGAATATTAAACAAACATTGATTGCGTATGTCTAAACAAACTTATTATAATCTTTAATCTCATATACGTTTAATATCGCAGCCAACCGCCTGCCCCCTCCCCCCTCCTCCTCCAATCTGACGTCCCACCTCGTCCCTCCCTTCCTCATCCACCACCCTCCTCATAACTCCCACACACCCCTCCCCATGTTCCGCCTACTGTGGTAAGAACCTTTAACTCTCCCACCTGCTTCGGATTTAGACTTTGACGAAAGTGAGGTTCACGGTGAGGGATGACTGGCATGACGGCATTTTTGTGATAATAATGTAGGTTGCAGGGAAGCTGAGAACTCTACGGCATATCTTTTGAAAACTGGTAAAGGTTGTTTGGTTCACGACATCAGTCGAACCAAATAAATCACTACCGATCCCCGTGTGCCACACAATGAATGCACCACTATTTGGATGCCTATGTTGTAATACTATGGTTATAAATATAACTACCATGTGTGACATATAATACCTTTACTTGCATGATACTGATTGGAGACCAGTTAGAACCGCACATTGCCAAATTATCAATGGGTCTGTTTTGTCCGAACAGCCGACTGAATCTCGGTCAAGTTCATAGCTACCAATGTTACCAGATAAAACACCAACATGTTGATGGAATAGGTGGCCTCGAGTCAACTGCTCGCAACTGTACATGCTTCCGCTGCAGAAATAATTGAAAAATATTGTACTTGAGTGATCCTATATATCACATATCTAGGTGGGAAAACAATATGCAACTTTCACATATGTGCCATAAATTAGCTGGGAGACATTCCCAATTGTACTAAAAAATTCAGAAAACATTTCCGGGGATAAATAAGTTAGGCCTAGGGGGAAAAATCAGCACCAAGTTAAAATCAGATGTCACTACAAATCGGTTTAAAGAAAGATGGCATTTGACGGGTTTAAACTCAAAGAGACGTGAAAACAACTTGAAAATTAAGTGATATAAGGGATATTGTTTTTATGTGTATAACTAAGACATTAACGTTGATCCTTGATACTTTTGATCAAATTTAGAAAATGAAATATTTTCCAACTATAACTGTACGTCTGATATCAGGATTAAAATCACTCGTAAACTCAATAAATCGTTATAAGAAAATTGTTTAGGTATTGGTTATAAGATATATATTATTATGAAAAAGTAAATGCATAGTCGAACTGTGATATAGAATTTATGAACATTACATGGTTCCACATATACGCAGTTTTCTTGTTCATGATGGCTCTAAGAAAATCAGGTTCCCGGAGCAAGCGTGACTCCAAGGATAAAAAGTAGTGCAAATTGTGAAGTAGTTACGGCTCATATCATCCGCTTTGGGAGTAAATAAGAACAATTTTACTGGAGTAATGGCTGTATAAATGTGATTTAGGTCGAAATCGATAAATATTCAACATTCAAAAATATACTAAATATTGACTGAGAAACAAAATTATTTCCAAAGCCCAGAACACTTTTTTTGCGGTGAAAAAAAAAATAGCGTTGAGGAAATACATAAATAGAGAATGATTGAAAGGTAAATAGTGCTGGAATTTTGGGGTCACCGAAACAAGCGGAAAACTTCGAAAGAACATTCTTTCTTATCTGAAGAAGTACCACATCAAAATTACATAGAGCCTCCAGACTGAATATAAGAAAAGAAACAAAAATGCATACTATGAAGGTTCGTGTTACACCATAAGCCACATTTCCTTAAGTAAAATCTCTCAAAACTGTGATGCCTCATAATATTAATAAAAATTTGACTCTTAACAATTTATTAAAAGGTATGAACTCTTTCGCAATACCTATATATATAATTAAGTGTCATTTATAATTATATTCCTCATTTCCTTAGACATATAATGTATGAGAGCTTGGAAAAAAATAATAGAGTTTGATGGAACACTGAATAAACAGTATTTATGACGTCTAGAATGTGTTCATTTTCACTTTGTGAAAAAGGGTGGTGACTTTTTTCATTTGTAAAAAGAAAGGCTAATTTTTAACATGTCAGGGCTGATAGCATCCGTTTCGTGGGTAGTTGAAAAACATTTTACAGGAGTGATACCTGTATAATCATATTTTTGGAGAAATCGCTAAATACATATCTTCCAGAAATGTACTCCAAACTGATGGTGAAAGACACCCAATTATGAACAAAACTCAGAGGACACTTCTTAGGGTATAATAAAGAAAATCCCATTTAGGAGAGATATAAAAGGATGTTGATCTTAGGTAAAAATAACTCAAATATTCATTGTCTAGGAACAAGAAGTTCCAGTAATGTGGTTGTCACCGAAACAAGCGAAAATTTCTGAATAAAAACAGGTTTCTGTTTTATCTCAGGAGTAGCATATTAAATTTTCATCGATCTTCCAGATTCAATGTTGAACAGGAAATCAAATGAAAATTTGTGTTACAACATAAGCCACATTTTCTTACCTAAAATCTCTCAAAACTCTGATAATTTAAAATGGAATATTGATGACCTTTTAACTCAATAATTAATACAAAAAAATGTAAACTGTTCCAATAACCAAGTATATAACTAATTACCATTTAAAACTTTATTCCTCACCTACGTAGACATATAAGGAATGACAAAAAAAAAAACAAATGAAGGTCGAATGAACACTGAATTGGCTGTAGAGAGATTGAGTTTTTACGCTAGGACGACAGTCATTTTTGGTATTTGCTTTCTTTTGTAGTGATAGGTTCAGGTTAAAAAAAAAAGTTACAAGATTTTTTTTGCAGTATATTCGTTTTCGTTAAACTGAAATCTCCTATATAATCCGGTGATCATTAAAATCAAAGAACTAGGTGGGAAAACATTATATACAACTATCAAAAATGTGCCCTGAATTAGCTGGGAAACACTCCCAATTGTATACAAAAATCAGAAAACATTTGTGAGGATGAAGAAGCTAGGCCTAGGAAAAAAAAAAATCAAGTTTAAATCAGATAATAGTCACTAGAAATCGGTTCAGAGGTATTGAAATGTGGCATTTGACGGGTTTAAACTCAGAGACGTAATAAAAAATGGGAATCAAGAGATAAAACTGATATTATTTTTGTGTATAACTAAGGAGATAATATGGCACTTTGAGCCTCATCGTCAAATTAATAGAATATTTAGCAATATATTTGTTTGTGTGATATCATAAACCATATTAAAAAAAAAAAAGTCAAGAAATCAATAAAACATGTAAAAGAACATTATTTAGGTACTGAATATTACATTTATAATATTATGAAAAAATAATTCATAGTCGAACTCAGGTATACAATTAATGAACATTACTCGGTTCCAGGTATGGCTTCAAGAAAATATAAGGTTGCCGGAGCAGAGGTGACTTCAAGGATATAAAGTAGTGCCAACTGTGAAGTACTGACGGCTCATATCAACCCAGTTGAGGGTAAATAAAAACTATTTTACTGGCGTGATGCCTGTACAAATGTGTATTTGGGCGATATCACTAAATATTCAACTTACCCAAATGAACTAAATCTATCTATCTATCTGTCTATTGACAGACTCCTCAATCCCGTTTGGGGTGGCCACAAACAAATCGCCTCCAAGTCGCCCTGTCCCCCGTCATTTCACTGCCCTGCTCCCAACTCACACCTTCCTATCTCATATACCTCTCAACCCCATCCCTTCATCTCATCCTCGGCCTCTCCCTCCCTCTTCCCCCCTCCACCTCACTCACATAAACTCTCTTCGTCAGTCCTTCACCCTCCATCCTCTCCACATGGCCAAACAACCTCAATGTGTTTCTCATAACGCTTCCTATCACATCCACATCCACACCACAACGCTCCTTTATATTCTCATTCGACAGCCTGTCTGGCCATGTGACTCCACAGGCTCCTCTTAAATAACATTTCCACTGCTCTCACTCTTGACTTGTGTCCTTCCAACAACGTCCCAGCTTCACTTCCGTACATGACAATACTGTCATGTAACTTTTCACTTCCATGCTCACTTCCCTGTTTCTTATCACTGCTTTCAAAGAACCAGCAACCTTTCTTCCTTGCTGTACCCTTTCAAGCACTTCACCCTCCAAACCTCCATCCTTATTCATCACACTACCCAAGTACGTAAACATATTATCCAATTCCTCACCATCCAACCTCGCTGTACAGTCGTGGCCATAAATAATCACTGACTTTGCTTCTCTCGATGACCATAAGCAGACTATTCTTCCCTACTATTCACCTTAATCGATGTCCTCGATCCATATATCTCTTATATTTCGTCAGTCCCTTCCTTCACTCCATGTTTCAGCTTCTGGGGTATATCTGTATCCCCACCCACATCACTCCATCCAAGCCTGCCTGCAGCCCCCTGCCTCAGTCTTGCGTATTTATCAAACAGTATCATTGGTATCATCTGCACAGCACAGGGTCTCCATATAGGGACTTGCAAAGGGCCACCTCCAACATCCACTGCCCTATCTTGTATCTATATTTATAACTCCATCCTCATACAAATTGAACAACCATGGATATATGACACATCCCTGTTCATCATATCATCAACCTTCAATCCAGAGCAAAGTAGAGAAAGTTCACTATATATGCACTATCACATCTATGCACCAGCACGTCATACATACTCTTCACAGCATTCAACAACTCATCTACTCCATATATTCTTAATACTTTCCACCATATCCTCCTGTCTATCCACCTTATCATATGGTTATATCCAAGCCAGCCATGAAGGCCACATACACAGCTTCTTTCCCGTCTCTAGAAACTTTTCCACTCCACTACAGATCTAAGAATATTTGATCTACATAATCTCTTCCCTGCCTAAAACCTCCTCCCTCTTCATTCTCCATACTCTATTTGTTATTTCCCTAACTCTGTCAATAAGTTTCCTACCATATACTTTTCCTATAACACTAAGAAGATAAATGCCCCTATGATTACCACACACACTTCTTTTCCTCCCCTCTTCCTTCGGAGGAACTGGTGCGGCGAATTATAATCCTGATCCAAACTCCTCCAGACGTCTCCAGGACTCTCCCTGCCAATCCTGCCAATTTGATCGCATCTTCCAAATACAAAGGAATGTTTAAATATATGTTAGAAAATAAGAGAAGAAAATAAACGAGCTCAGCAACCAGAACAGTAACGAAAATAACATGCAAAGAGGAGCCGTTGGAAAGGTATATACTCCGATCGCATCGCATCACGACGCATTCCCCGTCGAGATGAAACTGTGCAGTCCCCTATGAACATCAACGATACATGCGCTCAGGATGAACAGACGTCTGACATACAACAATCTCTCAGGGAATGGCCTAGGACGATCTCCAGAGCATTCTCTATATCACAGTTGTATATGCTATATATGCATTGTCAGGTAACAGTGGACGGTGGGATTGTATGCAATGTCATCTGCTTCTTATAGGACTGTCTGACGGTGGGATTGTTGGATATGCTGCATGCTTCTCCATTGGACCCTCACTATTGAATATGAGTTGGATATCTATATGGTTTCCATTGACCCCTGATCATGGTGCCACACGCCATGTATCCCAGACGGGCTGTTAGGCCACTGGCTTTATAGGCTCAGGTTAGCTTGTTTTAGCTCTGAGGGGGCACCATGGGTGGGTTCCAGGACTTGGCTGGGGGTAAACGTAGGGATGCCAATATGACTCACTGGTGGGTGGGTCCCAGGCGGTCACTGCATCCATGCCTGGGGGGTCTACCCTGACCCAAGGTCTTGCAATGGGTGTATCCCTATACTTTATATGCACATGTTGTATATTTATACTTACGATATCCTGCCTATCAATGGGTCAGCATATAGATGCAACCATATATGCATTACTCTGGCACAGCATGGTGAGTATGCCTGATATATACAGTTAGAAGATAGGATGTGTAAGATATGCCAAGGTATATGTGGTTCTCACTCAGAGGCCATATAGGTTGGCGTCAGCAAGTGACGATACCGCTGGTTATGATGCTTCCATCACTCCTGGTATCAGATGCTGCCACGCCAAATCCCCAGCATATCCAGGTGGGGGCGGATTTCCATAGCATGTGCCACAAACCCCAGCCATAAGCCATTCACGGGCAATAGCATGAAGCCATATCATAACCCTTAACCCTTCCCTGGCAGCATGTGCATGCACGCTTCCCTCCATTGTCTATTCCTGAACCACTTGCTGCGAGAGTGGCCATGAGCACTGTTTCTGAGGACTACCTGGCCCTCTTTTTTTTTTTCGTTCCTTCCTTGTGCCCACTTGCATCGATACGATACGATACCACAACCGTCCACCGCCCATAGACTTCCTCGCAAAAAAAAAACACCACGATTAAGTGCGATCAGAAAATGGATGTTATATTCATTGCATCGATAATGGAGAGAAAATGGCAAGAACACGATGACTCAGCTTCAGTTATCTCTGCAGCGGACTTTGGGGGTTCCTGAAGGAGGTTGTAGGAGGAGGAGAGAGGGCGGAGGCAGCGGAGGCAGCGGCATGAGGCACCACCATACTCGCCTCGTCGCCGTGGTGAGAGGCATAGTCGCTTCCTTTAGCCCTCAGAGACCCCCACCCTCATCCCCACCCAATCCACTATAAGTACTGTCATCGATATAAGGTATGACGCTTTAATATTGTTTATTTAATGATATATATATTTTAGTTCCCCAGTAACACATGCACTGAATAATTATTTGAGTGTGTGCTAGTGTTTACTGGTGACTAGTTGGGTGTAGGTAGGGTGATGTGGTGGCAACTTGGCTGAGAGGCCAGAACTATTAGTAATCTTTCCCATAAATTATGTTATTTATAGCCCACCGAAATTCTAAAAGCACAGCTGTGGTCCAGAACCATATTGCTGCGGACCACCATGACTCAACTATATATATATATACAGTATATATATATATATATATATATATATATATATATATATATATACATACTGTGAAATGTTTCAAATTTCATGGACATACGTACCTAAAAATCACCGCGAAATTCAAATCATCGAAATTCAAGCTGAACTTTATGGGAAAAATCAATCTGGGTCCGGGGCCTCCAAACCTAACTACCTATAATCATATATATTATAACATAACTACTGTAAACTTTATGAACTATAATTGTGGTTAAGTAACTGTAGTTCTGCATTGTACTGCCATACTGTCAGCAAGTGTATACTTGGTGTATTTCTGCCCTTTCCTGTATTGCCATTTCTCCTTTCACTGTGAAGATTTAAAGGTGCCAGGCTTTCATACATTATCACTGCTACCCAAAGAACCACTCTTGCTTGCCATTTTAAAACAGGTAAGCTGCGACGAAAATACAAACAAAATACGTACAACTAAATTGCAGTGAAATGCATGTCCACATATGGTTAGGCTCATAATTTTTCATATATATATTTGACCTCCTTCACTTCTAACATTTTGGTTCGCATCATAAATATTATCTTTGCATGTTTTGTTTTGTTGTTGAGTCAGGCCCCTGAGAGCATGTTACATATGATATTACATATAGGCTATATAGGGTTTATACTTAAACCATTCCCTGGTCCTTCACTTTCCTCTGGGTCTTGGGTCTCTGCCCTTGGTTTATATTGCAAGGACAACATATATATCTTGGTGCTGAAGTCTGAAGTCCCTGAGGCCCTGAGAGCACAGAAATTCGGGAATTTGTATCAAAAAGTAATGTAGGCAGACCACTCCAAATGCATATATATATTTGATATATATCATATATTCTAACGTGTCCATATATTTGAAATTTTCC
>NC_136988.1:22081231-22221231 GCF_032717465.1 Coenobita brevimanus
GTGGGTTCTGGGAAGTTAATAATCGCCTTAGTTTTATCCTCATTAGTATGAATGCCTTGTGCATCGACGACATGGCCTAGGAATTTGATTTTCTTTCGCAGGAAGTCACATTTCCTGAGATTGATTTTCAGGCCTGCAAGCTGGGTGCGTTCAAAGATTTGCTGGAGTTTGTTAAAATGATCAGGGATGGATTTACTCACAACAATGATATCATCTAGGTAAGCAAAAACAGAGTGTCCCATCATACCGCTGAAGACTGAATGGATAAGTCGCATGAACACGGAAGGAGCATTTCTCAGACCAAAAGGGAGTCTCATAAACTGAAAATGTCCGGAATGGGTGCTAAAGGCTGTAACTGGGCGAGAGGACTCTTCCATTTCGACCTGCCAGTACCTGCTGAGGAGGTCTAAAGATGAAAAGACTACGTTATTGTCACCAAGGGACTCTAGCAAATCAGTGAGGACGGGTAATGGGAAATTGTCTGGAACAGTGACAGAATTGACCCTACGATAGTCGACTACTGGTCTAAAGTCGCCTATTCCATGGACTGACGGAGGGTTCAATAATGTCTTGGTCTAACATGTTCTGTACCATTTGATCTGTCTGCTTTCGCTGGTTGTGAGGAAATCGATACGCTGGTATGTAAATCGGCTGAGTTTCTGGTAGTAGTTGAATCGTATGTTTGACAAGGTCTGTTCTACCCATCGGTTCACCGGGTAAGGCAACCACGTTTCTGTACGAGGTCAGAAGGTCGAGGAGTTGAGGCGTATTTTCTGGGAAATCTGTGCAAGTGAGATGTGAGAGCATATCGGGTGAATATGTCGGCGCAGATCCCGTAGAGTTAATAGTACATACACTGATTGGCGTATCATCAGTCCGAATAGTAGGAATTGAGGAATCCTGGCACACCTTTACAGCCGCTGGGTATACTAGGAAGTCTCCAATCTTTACACCACTTTTAAGTTTTAGTGGAGCATTTGTGATATTGAGCAAGTACAGGTAGCATAAACTGTCCTCTAAGACTGTACACCACGCTGACTCATAGGTCAAGCTAGTCACACAACACGTCTCACGTAGGGTTGGTACATCCACTCCTTCTTTCGCACCGGCAACACAAACAGAGACTTTGGTGAACTCATGCGGTAACAAAATTGTGCACGTATTCGTTACTGCACGTTTCGTCTCTGCGTGTTGGAGAAGATCATTCAGGCTGTGTGAGGTAGGTAACTGAGACATGTCTGAGTCAGTGATAGTGTTGTCGGGAGAGGAGGTAAGAGCCATGTTCGAGGGCTGAGATGATGTATCAGGAGACATTGAGGAATTTATGTCCTTGCTCGCAGTCAGTAAGGGAATGATCTCTGTATTCTCAAATGATGATAGTGGTGGTTTGGGCTGGGTTGTACTTTTTGGTAGTGATAGGGACAGAGGTAATTGAAGGACTGATTTGATCGTAAGAACAGGACGGGGACATTCCATAGTGTAAACCGGGAATCCAGAAATGTCTATACTACCACAAGCAGGTAATAATGCAATGGAGTGTTGTGCCATGGTGGAGAAACCAATAAGGGCATCTGCGGGATACTGCAAGTCATTAGTGACATGAAATTCAATTGGGATAGGGGGCAAATCTCTGTGGAGTTTGACTTCAAGGGTGACTCTTCCCTTAACCTTAAACTCTGAGCCGTCAACACCACATAGGCGAATGTCTGGTGGTTCTAGGAAACTGACGTGGTTGTGATGGCGATGAATAATTTGTAAGGAATTTTCGGAGATGAGATTTACTATAGATCCTGTGTCCAAGAAGAATGACGTTGGTATGTCATGACTGCTGCCGAGAATGACTAAATCCGAGGATGTTATGGGACCTACATGGCGGATGGGGAGTTGGGTTTCTGGTTCTACGTGACATTGGTCCGATACGGGCGCGGCGCTTCCCCCGACTGTTGGCGGTTCAGGTAACGACATTCCTCAGTGGTGTGAGTCGTGCTTGATTGGTGGTATTTGCAGTGTGGACGACGTGAGCGGGAAGGCGTACGCTGTCTGGTTTGGGAGTGAGGACGTTTGTATGTACTGTCGCAACTGGATGCTGGATGTCCAGGATGACCACAGTACCAGCAAAGAATCGAAGATTGTCTGTTCCGTCGGGCGTTATATGGATCACGACCTGCGGTAGGAGAAGGATGTGTGGTAGATCTGCCGCGTGTGGTGGGACGGGAGCGAGATTGGTCTGGGGTAGTGAAGGTGTGACAGACTGAGGAGGCCAAGGGTTGGGTGGTGCCCTGACACGTGTAGTTCGAACCTGTTCTTTCATGAATGGCTTTAGTGACCTGAATAATTTTATCTCCTGGATTGAAACCGATTTCCAAGGCTAGCTCTCGCTGTTTAGGAGTAAGCCAGTGAAGGAATCTCAGGTAACCAATTAAGTCAGGAAAGTTGGTGTGTGAAAGCATTGGAACGCCATTCTTGTCTTCTAACCATTTCGTGCCTACCAGTAATTGGAGCATCTGGCTAATAGTTGCTTTCATGGCGGCGGCAGCTTCGCGGAGCTTGGCATATTGCGCTGGGATGCACAAGTCCTCATCTAGTTGGTTTAGGAGATTAATGAATCCCATGAGAGACGCGGTATTTGAATGCTGGCAACAAAGGCTGATGAATTCCATACGAAAATCAGCAAAGGTACGAATGCTATCGAAATGTCCTGCACGGATCTCGGATCCGATGTCCGATTTACCGTGGTGCAAGCGACCGAGGAAGTAGGCTACTTTGAGCGATTCATCGGTTATTTGTCTATTGTGTATTTCTGTGTCAACTTCTCTGAGGAAATCATAGACAGACGAAGTTGGGTCCTGGCCTGTAAATTTGGGACGATTGGTATCGTCGAGATAGATAGACTGTTGAGGGTTGGCCATGGCTGGAAGTGTAGAAGTGGCGGCAGGAGAGGTGTGGGAGAGAGAAAAGGTAGTGGCAGTTAAGGGCGAGCAAGACGGGGTGTGAAGGGAGGCAGGAGAGGGAACGACAGGGGAAGGAGTAGAGGAAGAAGAATGGAGTGGAGAGGCAGGAGTAGAAGAGGAGGTATCTGGATTTACGAGTGTAGGATGGGTAGGAAGTGATTCTGCGGGAAATGAAACGGGAGTCTCAGGTACAAGGCGGTGGTACTCTTTGCCACTTCGTAAATGAGTGGTTGTGTTAGAGGCGGCAGACGGGGTATGAGCAGGTGATGTTTCCTGGCGAGAGGGCTGGTGGTAAGCGGTTGACATGGAAAGTATGGCATTTAATGCGGCAATGGAAGATGAAAGGATGAAGATGGATACGTAGGTGGAAATATATAAATAACAATGAGAGAATGGAATACATGAGTAGACGTGAAAATGAATGAAGGTGCGGGGATGGATGGTTTAAATAAAAGGCGAAGGATGAGATGGAGTATAAATAACGTAGGTGAAGATGAGAACGGGGTAATGGAAATGAGATGGAATATTTATAATAACCAATCTGTAGAGAAAATCGAGGATAATCTCTATAGTTACACAGTAGAGATGGGAGTGTTGAGATGTATGACGTGCAGGGATGGCTGGGCGTAGCTGGGCTGGGGCGGGACGGGGCGGGGTGGGGCGGCGGTGGAGAGACAGCTGGGCTGAGAGGAGAAGAGACGGCGCGATGAATCACTGGCAGGGAGTGGCGGTCGTAGGAGGCTCTGTAATGCAGACCAGATGCGGGCAACGGCGGAGGCCGGTGGTGGGTGGTGAGGGCAGATGTTGGTGCAAGGCAGGTGTAGAGCTGTTGAGTTGCAAATGCAGAGAATGGTGGTGGGCAGGCAGTGGGCAGACAGTGATAAGTGGCACCGTGGGGGCAGGAATTATGATGAATTCGGAACAGGTGCTGGGAACAGGTGGAACAGGTGCGTAGGTGGGCGATGGTGACACGTGCGGTCAGGAACAAGGGTATGTGTGCGGTTGTTTGAGAGGTGAGCACTGGTGAGAAAAATTGTACACTCGGAAAGCACACCCAGGTATTACACCACTAGAGGCACTGAGGAGGGACGAGGCTGGCGGATGTGAGACATCGTGTATCATGTGATGTCATTAAAAGGCGGTGGAGGCGGTCAGAATCTGATGGTTCGAAACACCGCTGCTACCAAATGTAATTTGCAATACTTTGGTGACAGAAACTCCATGTACAAACAGCTAGATAAGGAGTTTATTACAAGCTCACAGTAAAATAGTCTGCCCGATTTGGCTGCCTGCTAAGAACTGATGGAATAACGCCGTCTTCAGGCGTGGGAAAGCGTGCTGACCTAGCAAGTTTAGTGGTGGCATGTATGCATTGGGGGGGGGCATATATACATCGGGGGTAGACATATTGTGGGCGGGTACACTACTCCCTCGGGTAGCTGAGACGGTGTCTCCTGACACCGGGAGTTAAATGGTGTTTGATTATGGTAGTAAGGCAGGACTGGGAGGTGTGTACAAGGGAGAAGTATGATACAGGGGCAGTAGGGGAGACATGGCCATGTTGAGAGGAGGGAATTAGAAGGATATATATATATCAGATATACAAGGATTAATAGGTACTAATCCAGTAAGGGGCGAGGGTATACATAAACGTAATGGGAATTACACAATAATAGATTGAGACATGATAAACAAGGAGTAGATATAAGAGTTCTATTGTTGTTCTTCCTTCATTTTTTTTTTTTTTGTATTTTCTGTAGGATACACTGGCACTCAGTAATGCATTAAAGAAATACCATCATTTTCTAGTAGGCAGACTTCTGTTCACAGGTTGATTAATTGTCAGATGGCAATGGTAGTCACTGAATGTGAGGGCACTAAGTACGGGGAGTTTCTACGTCGTGTGTAGTGCGTACTATGCCTGTAGCAACTCTGATTTCCTGGAGTCGACTTTCCATTTTTCTGATACAACAATGCACTGCACCTATGAAAGCGATAACCACAGGGGGAAACACAACTGTTGGATGAACCCATGAACGGCTGAAGGCCAGAGAAAATTGATCCATAATGAAATCACTGCCATTGAGGAAGGTGAGCATGCGCAAGTTTGGGGAGGTGATGGTAATGTTGGCAGATTGTACGGTGGAAGGCATGTCGAGTGGTTGAAAGATGTCATAGGAGTGATTACGGACAGCTTGGTGATAAAGAGTGGCGTAAGTGATGACGGACTCTGATTTGACGGTACAATAGTCAGGTGCTTTGTAGAGACCACTAGCGGGGACGGATCGAACCGAAGAACCAGGACACATGATTGTGACAGAGATGGGAACAGCAAAGAAGAAGTACTGGACATGGTTGAGGTGAGCATGGTGGACCGGGAGGTCAGGAGCTGGGACAAAAGAACAGGCCGAGTAGATGGAATGGTTGCGAACTAAAGCAGACTCACAGGGTGTGGCACTGCTAGGGAAGATAGCGAAAAGGTGGGCAGCACAGAGACGAGAGGTCGGAGTAAGGGAGGAACAATTCTGGAGGTCTGTGGAAGAAAGGAAGGCAACGGAAAGATGATCATGGGAGAGGAGGAAATATTCTGAAGGAACAGATACCTGTAACAAGGAGTTGTTGAGGTGGAAAGGGAAGGGAATGATGTGGAAAAGGTTAAAGGGTATGGCAGAACGGAGAGGAATATGGACGACGACGTATGTGGTGAGGAGAGTGGCTTTGAGAACAGTATAATAATATTCAAGGGAGGAGTAAGGGAGGACTGGGGAGAGACCGAAGGTGGAGTGAACCCATTCCAGGACAGAACGGAGAGCTGAGACAAGTAGTGATATGTCCATTGATAGCATCGACCAGGATACGAACCAAGGCAGAGACTTGAGACAAGAGAGAGTCAATGGCTAGTTGGAGATTATCCATGTTGAGTTTGAGGTAGAAGAACTGAGAGATAACGTTGAGATCTAAAAGGTGGCATTGTAAGATATCTGTGAAATTGTTTAGAGTGGACGTAACTTCATTGAGTTGGGTTGTGAGCTTCTGTAACATAGTGTGTTGGATTTTACTGACTCAGCATTGTGATTCTAGGGCTGAAGCTAATTGAGTGAGATCAGATTTGAAGCCAGAAATGACACGGGCTGTAGCAAGGCCAAACAAGCCACTCAGAATCTCACCGCCGAAGTCGAAGAGACCTCGTTTCACACGAGAACGACCCACGGGTGTCTGAATGGAAAATGTGTCATTGAGCTCAGTGAATGAACTTATGTATTGCAATTGCCAGGAGAGTGGGAGGAAAAGGTTATAGAGATACTCATTTGGGTTGTGTGTCCTCATGAGGGCCGTGAGATGGGTCCTGATTCCGTGGAGCTGGTGCGCGTAGGCAGGTAGGGCAATGGCTACGTCGGCCGTGGGCGCATGATCGTAGAGCAAGGAGATCTCGCCTCCTGAGCCGACTAAGGCCCCGGGACGTACTCCACCATCGTCCTGACCTGACCCAGACCCCAGGAGGGTCAGCACTGCCAGCAGGGAGATCGCTAACATCGTACCTAGAAAATCAGAGTAGAGTTAATGGGGGAGGTCGTGAAGAGGTTGATGGGCAGAGCGCAGTTTGGACCGATAGTGATTGGTTGATGAATGAGCAGGTGGAGGTGGAGAGGAAGGAGAATGAGGGATAGGTGGAGACAAGGTGGACTGAGGGATGGAAGGAGAGGAAGAGGGGGCAAGAGGTTGTGTAAGTGACTCTTCCAAGACGAGGCCACGGGGTGCTTGCTTTAATTCATCGACGTGGACCCATCTGGTGTCCCTAGTGGACAGGTCCTGGATGTGAAATTTGTTGCCTTGTTGAGTGATCACGCGGTGGGGCCCTGTAAATTTGTCATCCAACTTAGAGGAACGCATATGGGAATGAGCAAAGACAAGATCGCCTACATTGATAGTGATAGGAGAGGCGGACATATGTTGGCGATCTTGTCTTTGCTCATACTGGTGGATTGTCTGGAAGTTGGCCAATTTTAGTAAAACATAATCATCCATGTTGTAGATGGGTTCTGGCTTTGAGGATAAGAGAGAGTATGGGAGGTCCTTGTCAAAGCCAAAGAGGAAGAAGAAGGGAGATTCAGCAATAGATGCATTGATGGAACTATTGATGGAGGATGCCACTTGAGGAATCCAGAAATCCCAGGATGAACTATGGGAGCCTAGATGTCTGAGGCACTCTAAGATTTTACGGTTGTGACGTTCTACAAGGCCATTGCAAGCCGGATGGTTAGACACGACATTGCACCTACTGATATGAAAGCGGCAACAGATCTCATCTAGAAGGCTATTGTTGAATTCCGTACCATTGTCATTAAGAATGGTATGAGGGGTACTGAACGGGCAAATTACGTGATCTACATGGGCACGGTCTTCACGGTCTTGTCGGAGAGGGGTACGAGGACACAGTAGCGGGAGAAGTGGTCGACCGCTACGAACAAGTACTCAGCGCCAGATTCTGTGAGAGGTAGTTTTAAGAGATCGATTGAGACAGTTTCCCATGGTCGTGATGGGAATGGGTATTGTAAGAGAGGTGCTGGTAAGCCGGTGGATACTTTGTGGCGGTGGCAGGAGAGGCAAGAGTCACAGTGGGCATTGATATCTCGGCGCATGGTTGGCCAATAGTATTTGAGACTTGCTTGGCGCAAGCATCGGTCTTTACCTGGATGGGAAGCTGGAGGAGTATTATGAACAATATGAAGAACCTTTAATATCAGGGCAGAGGGGACAACAAGTTGGCGTACTTCGCGATTGGGCATATCTTTGCCTGTTAGCAGTGTTTTCCTGTACAAGAGATCATGATCTAGCATGAACTCATCTAGTGATACTGGCAGAGTAGGTAAGGTCGAGGCATCGCCAGATTCTAGGAAATAAATGACTTTGGACCACATGAGGTCTTGGCGCTGAAAGTTTCGAACAACTTCTGACGTTAGTGTAGTATTTTCAGTTACTTCAGGCTGCAATGATGTTATAGCTGCTGCTACGTGACGTGAGAGTGCGTCTGCAACTACATTCAACTTGCCTGGTACATATTGAAAAGTGGGATTAAAGTCCTGGATGATGACAGACTATCTAGGTAGTCTACCTGTTAGGTTGCGATTCTTGAACAAATCACATAGTGGAAGGTGGTCTGTTTGGATATGCACTGGATAACCATAGACTATATCTCTGAAATGTTTCAAGGACCAGATTACTGCTAGCACTTCGAGATCTGTGACACTGTAGTCACGTTCAGCGGTTGTAAGGGTGCGACTAGCATACGCCATTACGCGCTTTCTTGATGCTTCATCGAGTTGCATCAAAACGGCACCAAGTCCAGTGCCTGAGGCGTCTGTGCAGAGAAGGAAGGGTGTGGTATAATCAGGGAACGCTAGAACAGGGGCATTTACAAGAGCTGTCTGTAGCTTTTGGAAAGCTTGTGATTGGTCGTTAGTCCAAACAAAGGGCACATTCTGCTTGAGTAAGTGAGTCAGAGGAGCGGCGATCTTTGCATAATCCCGGATGAAGCGACGACAATAGCCACTGAGGCCCAGGAAACTTCGTACAGCTTCGGCATTGGTGGGTTCTGGGAAGTTAATAATCGCCTTAGTTTTATCCTCATTAGTATGAATGCCTTGTGCATCGACGACATGGTCTAGGAATTTGATTTTCTTTCGCAGGAAGTCACATTTCCTGAGATTGATTTTCAGGCCTTCAAGCTGGGGGCGTTCAAAGATTTGCTGGAGTTTGTTAAAATGATCAGGGATGGATTTACTCACAACAATGATATCATCTAGGTAAGCAAAAACAGAGTGTCCCATCATACCGCTGAAGACTGAATGGATAAGTCGCATGAACACGGAAGGAGCATTTCTCAGACCAAAAGGGTCTCATAAACTGAAAATATCCGGAAGGGGTGCTAAAGGCTGAAACTGGGCGAGACGACTCTTCCATTTCGACCTGCCAGTACCCGCTGAGGAGGTCTAAAGATGAAAAGACTACGTTATTGTCACCAAGGGACTCTAGCAAATCAGTGAGGACGGGTAATGGGAAATGGTCTGGAACGGTGATAGAATTGACCTTACGATAGTCGACTACTGGTCTAAAGTGGGCTATTCCATGGACTGACGGAGGGTTCAATAATGTCTTGGTCTAACATGTTCTGTACCATTTGATCTGTCTGCTTTCGCTGGCTGTGAGGAAATCGATATGCTGGTATGTAAATCGGCTGAGTTTCTGGAAGTAGTTCAATCGTATGTTTGACAAGGTCTGTTCTACCCATCGGTTCACCGGGTAAGGCAACCACGTTTCTGTACGAGGTCAGAAGGTCGAGGAGTTGAGGCGTATTTTCTGGGAAATCTGTGCAAGTGAGATGTGAGAGCATATCGGGTGAATATGTCGGCGCAGATCCCGTAGAGTTAATAGTACATACACTGATTGGCGTATCATCAGTCCGAATAGTAGGAATTGAGGAATCCTGGCACACCTTTACAGCCGCTGGGTATACTAGGAAGTCTCCAATCTTTACACCACTTTTAAGTTTTAGTGGAGCATTTGTGATATTGAGCAAGTACAGGTAGCATAAACTGTCCTCTAAGACTGTACACCACGCTGACTCATAGGTCAAGCTAGTCACACAACACGTCTCACGTAGGGTTGGTACATCCACTCCTTCTTTCGCACCGGCAACACAAACAGAGACTTTGGTGAACTCATGCGGTAACAAAATTGTGCACGTATTCGTTACTGCACGTTTCGTCTCTGCGTGTTGGAGAAGATCATTCAGGTTGTGTGAGGTAGGTAACTGAGACATGTCTGAGTCAGCGATAGTGTTGTCGGGAGAGGAGGTAAGAGCCATGTTCGAGGGCTGAGATGATGTATCAGGAGACATTGAGGAATTTATGCCCTTGCTCGCAGTCAGTAAGGGAATGATCTCTGTATTCTCAAATGATGATAGTGGTGGTTTGGGCTGGGTTGGACTTTTTGGTAGTGATAGGGACAGAGGTAATTGAAGGACTGATTTGATCGTAAGAACAGGACGGGGACATTCCATAGTGTAAACCGGGAATCCAGAAATGTCTATACTACCACAAGCAGGTAATAATGCAATGGAGTGTTGTGCCATGGTGGAGAAACCAATAAAGGCATCTGCGGGATACTGCAAATTAGTGATATGAAATTCAATTGGGATAGGGGGCAAATCTCTGTGGAGTTTGACTTCAAGGGTGACTCTTCCCTTAACCTTAAACTCTGAGCCGTCAACACCACATAGGCGAATGTCTGGTGGTTCTAGGAAACTGACGTGGTTGTGATGGCGATGAATAATTTGTAAGGAATTCTCGGAGATGAGATTTACTATAGATCCTGTGTCCAAGAAGAATGACGTTGGTATGTCATGACTGCTGCCGAGAATGACTAAACCCGAGGATGTTATGGGACCTACATGGCGGATGGGGAGTTGGGTTTCTGATTCTACGTGATATTGGTCTGATACAGGCGCGGCGCTTCCCCCGACTGTTGGCGGTTGAGGTAACGACATTCCTCAGTGGTGTGAGTCGTGCTTGATTGGTGGTATTTGCAGTGTGGACGACGTGAGCGGGAAGGCGTATGCTGTCTGGTTTGGGAGTGAGGACGTTTGTATGTACTGTCGCAACTGGATGCTCGATGTCCAGGATGACCACAGTACCAGCAAAGAATCGAAGATTGTCTGTTCCGTCGGGCGCTAGATGGATCACGACCTGCGGTAGGAGAAGGATGTGTGGTAGATCTACCGCGTGTGGCGGGACGGGAGCGAGATTGGTCTGGGGTAGTGAAGGTGTGACAGACTGAGGAGGCCAATTGTTGGGTGGTGCCCTGACACGTGTAGTTCGAACCTGTTCTTTCATGAATGTCTTTAGTGACCTGAATAATTTTATCTCCTGGATTGAAACCGATTTCCAAGGCTAGCTCTCGCTGTTTAGGAGTAAGCCAGTGAAGGAATCTCAGGTAACCAATTAAGTCAGCAAGGTTGGTGTGTGAAAGCATTGGAACGCCATTCTTGTCTTCTAACCATTTCGTGCCTACCAGTAATTGGAGCATCTGGCTAATAGTTGCTTTCATTGCGGCGGCAGCTTCACGGAGCTTGGCATATTGCGCTGGGACGCACAAGTCCTCATCTAGTTGGTTTAGGAGATTAATGAATCCCATGAGAGACGCGGTATTTGAATGCTGGCAACAAAGGCTGATGAATTCCATACGAAAATCAGCAGAGGTACGAATGCTATCGAAATGTCCTGCACGGATCGGATCTCGGATCTCGGATCCGATATCCGATTTGCCGTGGTGCAAGCGACCGAGGAGGTAGGCTACTTTGAGCGATTCATCGGTTATTTGTCTATTGTGTATTTCTGTGTTGACTACTCTGAGGAAATCATAGACAGACCAAGTTGGGTCCTGGCCGGTAAATTTGGGACGATTGGCATCGTCGAGATAGATAGACTGTGGAGAGTTGGCCATGGCTGGAAGTGTAGAAGTGGCGGCAGGAGAGGTGTGGGAGAGAGGCAAGGTAGTGGCAGTTAAGGGCGAGCAAGAAGGGTTATGAAGGGAGGCAGCAGAGGGAACGACAGGGGAAGGAGTAGAGGAAGAAGAAGGGAGTGGAGAGGCAGGAGTAGAAGAGGAGGTATCTGGATTTACGAGTGTAGGATGGGTAGGAAGTGATTCTGCGGGAAGTGAAACGGGAGTCTCAGGTACAGGGCGGTGGTACTCTTTGCCACTTCGTAAATGAGTGATTGTGTTAGAGTCGGCAGACGGGGTATGAGCAGGTGATGTTTCTGGGACGAGAGGGCTGGTGGTAAGCGGTTGACGTGGAAAGTATGGCATTTAATGCGGCAATGGAAGATGAAAGGATGAAGATGGATACGTAGGTGGAAATATATAAATAACAATGAGAGAATGGAATACACGAGTAGGCGTGAAAATGAATGAAGGTGCGGGGATGGATGGTTTAAATAAAAGGCGAAGGATGAGATGGAGTATAAATAACGTAGGTGAAGACGAAAACGGGGTAATGGAAATGAGATGGAATATCTACAATAACCAATCTGTAGAGAAAATCGAGGATAATCTCTATAGAAAGGAAAGATATACTACAGTTACACAGTAGAGATGGCAGTGTTGAGATGTATGACGTGCAGAGGTGGCTGGGCGTAGCTGGGCTGGTGCGGGGTGGGGTGGGGCGGCGGTGGAGAGACAGCTGGGCGGAGAGAAGAAGAGATGGCGCGATGAATCACCGGCAGGGAGTGGCGGTTGTAGGAGGCTCCGTAATGCAGATCAGATGCGGGCGACGGCGGAGGCCGGTGGTGGGTGATGAGGGCAGATGTTGGTGCAAGGCAGGTGTAGGGCTGTTGAGTTGCAAATGCAGAGAATGGTGGTGGGCAGGCAGTGGGCAGACAGTGATAAGTGGCACCGTGGGGGCAGGAGTTTTGATGAGTTCGGAACAGGTGCTGGGAACAGGTGCAACAGGTGCGTAGGTCGGAGACGGTGACACGTGCGGTCAGGAACAAGGCGTATGGGTGCGGTTGTTTGAGAGGTGAGCACTGGTGAGAAAAATTGTACACTCGGAAAGCACAGCCAGGTATTACACCACTAGAGGCACTGAGAAGGGGTGAGGCTGGCAGATGCGAGACATCGTGTATCTTGTGATGTCATTAAAAGGCGGTGGAGGTGGTCAGAATCTGATGGTTTGAAACACCGCTGCTACCAAGTGTAAGTTGCAATACTTTGGTGATAGAAACTCCGTGTACAAACAGCTAGATAAGGAGTTTATTACAAGCTCACAGTAAAATAGTCTGCCCGATTTGGCTGCCTGCTAAGAACTGATGCAATAACGCCGTCTTCAGGCGTGGGAAAGCGTGCTGACCTAGCAAGTTTAGTGGGGGCATGTATCCATTGGGGGGGGACATATATACTTTGGGGGTAGACATATTGTGGAGGGGGTACACTACTCCCCCGGGTAGCTGGGACGGTGTCTCCTGACACCGGGAGTTAAATGGTGTTTGATTATAGTAGTAAGGTAGGACCGGGAGGTGTGTACAAGGGAGAAGTATGATAAAGGGGCAGTAGGGGAGACATGGCCATGTTGAGGGGAGGGAATTAGAAGGATATATACATATAAGATATACAAGGATTAATTGGTCTAAATCCAGTAAGGGGCGAAGGTATACATAAACGCAATGGGAATTACACAATAATAGATTGAGACATGATAAACAAGGAGTAGATATGAGAGTTCTATTGTTGTTCTTCCTTCATTTTTTTTTTTTTTTGTATTTTCTGTAGGATACACTGGCACTCAGTAATGCATTAAAGAAATACCATCATTTTCTAGTAGGCAGAGTTCTGTTCACAGGTTGGTTAATTGTCAGATGGCATTGGTAGTCACTGAATGTGAGGGCACTAAGTACGGGGAGTTTCTACGTCGTGTGTAGGGCGTACTATACCTGTAGCGACTCTGTTTTCCTGGAGTCAACGTTCCATTTTTCTGACACAACAATGCACTGCGCCTATGAAGGCGATAATCACAGGGGGAAACACAACTGTTGGATGAATCCACGAACGGCTGAAGGCCAGACAAAATTGATCCATAATGAAATCACTGTCATTGTGGAAGGCGAGCATGCACAAGTTTGGGGAGGTGATGGTAATGTTGGCAGATTGTAGGGTAGAAGGCATGTCGAGTGGTTGAAAGATGTCATAGGAGTGATTACGGACAGCTTGGTGATAGCGAGTGGCGTAAGTGATGACGGACTCTGATTTGACGGTACAATAGTCAGGTGCTTTGTAGAGACCACTAGCGGGGACGGATCGAACCGAAGAACCAGGACACATGATTGTGACAGAGATGGGAACAGCAAAGAAGAAGTAATGGACATGGTTGAGGTGAACATGGTGGACCGGGAGGTCAGGAGCTGGGACAAAAGAACAGGTCGAGTAGATGGAATGGTTGTGACCTAAAGCAGACTCACAGGGTGTAGCACTGCTAGGGAAGGTAGCGAAAAGGTGGGCAGCACAGAGATGAGAGGTCGGAGTAAGGGAGGAACATTTCTGGAGGTCTGTGGAAGAAAGGAAGGTAACGGAAAGATGATCATGGGAGAGGAGGAAATATTCTGAAGGAACAGATACCTGTAACAAGGAGTTGTTGAGGCGGAAAGGGAATTGAATGATGTGGAAAAGGTTAAAGGGTATGGCAGAACGGAGAGGAATATAGACGACGACGTATGTGGTGAGAAGAGTGGCTTCGAGAACAGGATAATAATATTCAAGGGAGGAGTAAGGGAGGACTGGGGAGAGACCGAAGGTAGAGTGAGCCCATTCTAGGACAGAACGGACAGCTGAGACAGGTAGTGACACGTCCATTGATAGCATCGACCAGGATACGAACAAGGCAGAGACTTGAGACAAGAGAGAGTCAATGGCTAGTTGGAGATTATCCATGTTGAGTTTGAGGTAGAAGAACTGAGAGATAATGTTGAGATCTGAATGGTGGCGTTGTAAGATATCTGTGAAATTGTTTAGAGTGGACGTGACTTCATTGAGTTGGGTTGTGAGCTTCAGTAACATAGTGTGTTGGATTTCACTGACTCAGCGTTTTGATTCTAGGACTGAAGCTAACTGAGTGAGATCAGATTTGAAGCCAGAAATGTAGCAACGCCAAACAAGCCACTCAGAATCTCACCGCCGAAGTCGAAGAGACCTCGTTTCACACGAGAACGACCCACGGGTGTCTGAATGGAAAATGTGTCATTGAGCTCAGTGAATCTGTTACATATGTATTGCAATTGCCAGGAAAGTGGGAGGAAAAGGTTATAGAGGTACTCATTCGGGTTGTGTGTCCCCATGAGGGCCGTGAGATGGGTCCTGATTCCGTGGAGCTGCTGCGCTAGGCAGGTAGGGGAATGGCTACGTCGGCCAGGGGCGCCAGATCATAGCGCAAGGAGACCTCGCCTCCTGAGCCGACCAAGGCCCCGGGACGTACTCCACCATCGTCCTGACCTGACCCAGACCCCAGGTGGGTCAGCACTGCCAGCAGGGAGATCGCTAACATCGTACCTAGAAAATCAGGGTAGAGTTAATGGAGGAGGTCGTGGAGAGGTTGATGGGCAGAGCGCAGGTTGGACCGATAGTGATTGGTTGATGAATGAGCAGGTGGAGGTGGAGAGGAAGGAGACTGAGGGATAGGTGGAGAAAAGGTAGACTAAGGGGTGGGAGGAGGGGAAGAGGGGGCAAGAGGTTGTGTAAGTGACTCTTCCAAGACGAGGCCACGGGGTGCTCGCTTTAAGTCATCGACGTAGACCCATCTGGTGTCCCTAGTGGACAGGTCTTGGAGGTGAAATTTGTTGCCTTGTTGAGTGAGGACGCGGTGGGGCCCTGTAAATTTTTCATCCAACTTAGAGGAACGCGTATGAGAATGAGCAAAGACAAGATCGCCTACATTGATAGTGATTGGAGAGGCAGACTTTTGTTGGCGCTGCATCATGTCCTCCTGAGATTAAGCCAAAGTCGATTGGACATACTGGTAGATTGTCTGGAAGTTGGCCAATTTTAGTTTAACATAATCATCCATGTTGTAGATGGGTTCTGGCTTTGAGGATAAGAGAGAGTATGGGAGGTCCTTTTCAAAGCCAAAGAGGACGAAGAAGGGAGATTCAGCAATGGATGCATTGATGGAACTATTGATGGAGGATGCCACTTAAGGAATCCAGTCATCCCAGGACGAACTAGGGGAGCCTAGATGTCTGAGGCACTCTAAGATTTTACGGTTGGGGCGTTCTACAAGGCCATTGGAAGCCGGATGGTTAGGCACGACATTGCACCTACTGATATGAAAGCGGCGACAGATCTCATCTAGAAGGCTATTGTTGAATTCTGTACCATTGTCATTAAAAATGGTATGAGGGGTACCGAACGGGCAAATTACGTGATCTAACGTGCAACGCTCTTCGCGGTCTTGTCGGAGAAGGGTACAAGGACACAGTAGCGGGAGAAGTGGTCGACTGCTACGAACAAGTACTCAGCGCCAGATTCTGTGAGAGGTAGTTTTAAGAGATCGATTGAGACAGTTTCCCATGGTCGTGATGGGATTGGGTATTGTAAGAGAGGTGCTGGTAAGCCGGTGGATACTTTGTGGCGGTGGCAGGAGAGGCAAGAGTCACAGTGGGCAATGATATCGTGGCGCATGGTTTGCCAATAGTATTTGAGACGTGCTTGGCGCAAGCATCGGTCTTTACCTGGATAGGAAGCTGGAGGAGTATTATGAAGAATATGAAGAACCTTTGGTATCAGGGCAGTGGGGACAAGTTTGCGTACTTCGCGATTGGGCATATCTTTGCCTGTTAGCAGTGTTTTCCTGTACAAGAGATCATCATCTAGCATGAACTCATCTAGTGATACTGGCAGAGTAGGTAAGGTCGAGGCATCGCCAGATTCTAGGAAATAAATGACTTTGGACCACATGGGGTCTTGGAGCTGAAAGTTTCGAACAACTTCTGACGTTAGTGTAGTATTTTCAGTTACTTCAGGCTGCAGTGATGTTATAGCTGCTGCTACGTGACGTGAGAGTGCGTCTGCAACTACATTCAACTTTCCTGGTACATATTGAAAAGTGGGATTAAAGTCCTGGATGATGAAAGACCATCTAGCTAGTCTACCTGTGAGGTTGCGATTCTTGAACAAATCACATAGTGGAAGGTAGTCTGTTTGGATATGCACTGGATAACCATAGACTATATCTCTGAAATGTTTCAAGGACCAGATTACTGCTAGCGGTTCGAGATCTGTGACACTGTAGTTACGTTCAGCTTTTTTAAGGGTGCTACTAGCATACGCTATTACGCGCTTCCTTGATGCTTCATCGAGTTGTATCAAAACGGCACCAAGTCCAGTGCCTGAGGCGTCTGTGCAGAGAAGGAAGGGTGTGGTATAATCAGGGAACGCTAGAGCAGGGGCATTTACAAGAGCTGTCTTTAGCTTTTGGAAAGCTTGTGACTGGTCGTTAGTCCAAACAAAGGGCACATTCTGCTTGAGTAAGTGGGTCAGAGGAGCGGCGATCTTTGCATAATCCCGGATGAAGCGACGATAATAGCCACTGAGGCCCAGGAAACTTCGTACAGCTTCGGTAGTGGTGGGTTCTGGGAAGTTAATAATCACCTTAGTTTTATCCTCATTAGTATGAATGCCTTGTGCATTGACGACATGGCCTAGGAATTTGATTTTCTTTCGCAGGTAGTCACATTTACTGAGATTGATTTTCAGGCCTGGAAGCTGGAGGCGTTCAAAGACTTGCTGGAGTTTGGTAAAATGATCAGGGATGGATTTACTCACAACAATGATATCATCTAGGTAAGCAAAAAGAGAGTGTCCCATCATACCGCTGAAGACTGAATGGATAAGTCGCATGAACACGGAAGGAGCATTTATCAGACCAAAAGGGAGTCTCATAAACTGAAAATGTCCGGAAGGGGTGCTAAAGGCTGTAACTGGGCGAGAGGATTCTTCCATTTCGACCTGCCAGTACCCGCTGAGGAGGTCTAAAGATGAAAAGACTACGTTATTGTCACCAAGGGATTCTAGCAAATCAGTGAGGACGGGTAACAGGAAACGGTCTGGAATGGTGACAGAATTGACCTTACGATAGTCGACAACTGGTCTAAAGTTGCCGTCCTTCTTTGGTACTAAGAAAAGTGGGCTATTCCATGGACTGATGGAGGGTTCAATAATGTCTTGGTCTAACATGTTCTGTACCATTTGATCTGTCTGCTTTCGCTGGCTGTGAGGAAATCGATATGCTGGTATGTAAATCGGCTGAGTTCCTGGTAGTAGTTCAATCGTATGTTTGACAAGGTCTTTGCTACCCACCGGTTCACCGGGTAAGGCAACCACGTTTCTGTACGAGGTCTGAAGGTCGAGGAGTTGAGGCGTATTTTCTGGGAAATCTGTGCAAGTGAGATGTGAGAGCATATCGGGTGAATATGTCGGCGCAGATCCCTTAGAGTTAATAGTACATACACCGATTGGCGTATCATCAGTCTGAATAGTAGGAATTGAGGAATTCTGGCACACCTTTACGGCCGCTGGGTATACTAGGAAGTCTCCAATCTTTACACCACTTTTAAGTTTTAGTGGAGCATTTGTGACATTGAGCTAGTACAGGTAGCATAAACTGTCCTCTAAGACTGTACACCACGCTGACTCGTAAGTCAAGGCAGTCACACAACACGTCTCAGGTAGGGTTAGTACATCCACTCCTTCTTTTGCACCGGCAACACAAACAGAGCCTTTGGTGAACTCATGCGGTTACAGAATTGTGCACGTATTCGTTACTTCACGTTTCGTCTCTGCGTATTGGAGAAGATCATTCAGACTGTGTGAGGCAGGTAACTGAGACATGTCTGAGTCAGCGATAGTGTTGCCGGGAGAGGAGGTAAGAGCCATGTTCGAGGGCTGAGATGATCTATCAGGAGACATTGAGGAATTTATGTCCTTGCTCGCAGTCAGTAAGGGAATGATCTCTGTATTCTCAGATGATGATAGTGGTGGTTTGGGCTAGGTTTGACTTTTTGGTAGTGATAGGGACAGAGGTAATTGAAGGACTGATTTGACTGTAAGAACAGGACGGGGACATTCCATAGTGTAAACCGGGAATCCAGAAATGTCTATACTACCACAAGCAGGTAATAATGCAATGGAGTGTTGTGCCATGGTGGAGAAACTAATAAGGGCATCTGCGGGATACTGCAAGTCATTAGTGACATGAAGTTCAATTGGGATAGGGGGCAAATCTCTGTGGAGTTTGACTTCAAGGGTGACTCTTCCCTTAACCTTAAACTCTGAGCCGTCAACACCACATAGGCGAATGTCTGGTGGTTCTAGGAAACTGACGTGGTTGTGATGGCGATGAATAATTTGTAAGGAATTTTCGGAGATGAGATTTACTATAGATCATGTGTCCAAGAAGAATGACGTTATTATGTCATGACTGCTGCCGAGAATGACTAAACCCGAGGATGTTATGGGACCTACATGGCGGATGGGGAGTTGGGTTTCTGGTTCTACGTGATATTGGTCCGATATGGGCGCGGCGCTTCCCCCGACTGTTGGCGGTTGAGGTAACGACATTCCTCAGTGGTGTGAGTCGTGCTTGATTGGTGGTATTTGAGGTGTGGACGACGTGAGCGGCAAGACGTACGCTGTCTGGTTTGGGAGTGAGGAGGTTTGTATGTACGGTCGCAACTGGATGCTCGATGTCCAGGATGACCAGCAAAGAATCGAAGATTGTCTGTTCCGTCGGGCGCTAGATGGATCACGACCTGCGGTAGGAGAAGGATGTGTGGCAGATCTGCCGCGTGTGTTGGGACGGGAGCAATTTGGTCTGGGGTAGTGGAGGTGTGACAGACTGAGGAGGCCAATGGTTGGGTGGTGCCCTGATGCGTGTAGTTCGAACCTGTTCTTTCATGAATGGCTTTAGTGACCTGAATAATTTTATCTCCTGGATTGAAACCGATTTCCAAGGCTAGCTCTCGCTGTTTAGGAGAAAGCCAGTGAAGGACTCTCAGTTAACCAATTAAGTCAGCAAAGTTGGTGAGTGAAAGCATTGGAACGCCATTCTTGTCTTCTAACCATTTCGTGCCTACCAGTAATTGGAGCATCTCGCTACTAGTTGCTTTCATGGCGGCGGCAGCTTCGCAGAGCTTGGCATATTGCGCTGGGATGCGCAAGTCCTCATCTAGTTGGTTTAGGAGATTAATGAATCCCATGAGAGACGCGGTATTTGAATGCTGGAAACAAAGGCTGATGAGTTCCGTACGAAAATCAGCAAAGGTACGAATGCTATCGAAATGTCCTGCACGGATCGCGGATCCGATGTCCGATTTACCGTGGTGCAAGCGACCGAGGAGGTTGGCTACTTTGAGCGATTCATCGGTTATTTGTCTATTGTGTATTTCTGTGTCGACTTCTCTGAGGAAATCATAGACAGACCAAGTTGGGTCATGGTCGGTAAATTTGGGACGATTGGCATCGTTGAGATAGATAGACTGTGGAGGGTTGGCTATGGCTGGAAGTGTAGCAGTGGCGGCAGGAGAGGTGTGGGAGAGAGAGAAGGTAGTGGCAGTTAAGGGGGAGCAAGACGGGGTATGAAGGGAGGCAGGAGAGGGAACGACAGGGGAAGGAGTAGAGGAAGAAGAAGGGAGTGGAGAGGCAGGAGTAGAAGAGGAGGTATCTGGATTTACGAGTGTAGGATGGGTAGGAAGTGATTCTGCGGGAAGTGAAAGTGAAACGGGAGTCTCAGGTACAGGGCGGTGGTACTCTTTGCCACTTCGTAAATGAGTGATTGTGTTAGAGGCGGCAGACGGGGTATGAGAAGGTGATGTTTCCGGGTCAAGAAGGCTGGTGGTAAGCGGTTGACGTGGAAAGTATGGCATTTAATGCGGCAATGGAAGATGAAAGGATGAAGATGGATACGTAGGTGGAAATATATAAATAACAATGAGAGAATGGAATACACGAGTAGGCGTGAAAACGAATGAAGATGCGGGGATGGATGGTTTAAATAAAAGGCGAAGGATGAGATGGAGTATAAATAACGTAGGTGAAGATGGAAACGGGGAAATGGAAACGAGATGGAATATTTACAATAACCTATCTGTAGAGAAAATCGAGGATAATCTTTATAGAAAGGAAAGATATACTATAGTTACACAGTAGAGATGGGAGTGTTGAGATGTATGATGTGCAGGGGTGGCTGGGCGTAGCTGGGCTGAGGCGGGGCGGGGCGGCGGTGGAGAGACAGCTGGGCGGAGAGGAGAAGAGACGGCACGATGAATCACCGGCAGCGAGTGGCGGTCGTAGGAGGCTCCATAATGCAGACCAGATGCGGGCGACGGCGGAGGCCGGTGGTGGGTGGTGAGGGCAGATGTTGGTGCAAGGCAGGTGTAGAGCTGTTGAGTTGCAAATGCAGAGAATGGTGGTGGGCAGGCAGTGGGCAGACAGTGATAAGTGGCACCGTGGGGGCAGGAGTTATGATGAGTTCGGAACAGGTGCTGGGAACAGTTGCAACAGGTGCATAGGTCGGCGACGGTGACACGTGCGGTCAGGAGCAAGGCGTATGGGTGCGGTTGTGTGAGAGGTGAGCACTGGTGAGAAAAATTGTACACTCGGAAAGCACAGCCAGGTATTACACCACTAGAGGCACTGAGGAGGGGCGAGGCTGGCAGATGCGAGACGTCGTGTATCTTGTGATATCACTAAAAGGCGGTGGAAGCGGTCAGAATCTGATGGTTCGAAACACCGCTGCTACCAAATGTAACTTGCAATATTTTGGTGATAGAAACTCCATGTACAAACAGCTAGATAAGGAGTTTATTACAAGCTCACAGTAAAATAGTCTGCCCGATTTGGCTGCCTGCTAAGAACTGATGCAATAACGCCGTCTTCAGGTGTCGGAAAGCGTGCTGACCTTGTAAGTTTAGTGGGGGCATGTATCCATTGGGGGGGGACATATATACATCGGGGGTAGACATATTGTGGAGGGGGTACACTACTCCCCCGGGTAGCTGAGACGGTGTCTCCTGACACCGGGAGTTAAATGGTGTTTGATTATAGTAGTAAGGCAGGACCGGGAGGTGTGTACAAGGGAGAAGTATGATACAGGGGCAGTGGGGGAGACATGGCCATGTTGAGGGGAGGGAATTAGAAGGATATATACGTATAAGATATACAAGGTACAAATCCAGTAAGGGGCGAAGGTACACATAAACGTAATGGGAATTACACAATAATAGATTGAGACATGATAAACAAGGAGTAGATATGAGAGTTCTATTATTGTTCTTCCTTCATTTTTTTTTTTTTGTAGGATACACTGGCACTCAGTACTGCATTAAAGAAATACCATCATTTTCTAGTAGGCAGAGTTCTGTTCACAGGTTGGTTAATTGTCAGATGGCATTGGTAGTCACTGAATGTGAGGGCACTAAGTACGGGGAGTTTCTACGTCGTGTGTAGGGTGTACTATGCCTGTAGCGACTCTGATTTCCTGGAGTCGACGTTCCATTTTTCTGACACAACAATGCACTGCACAGATGATGAGTAGAAAACCTATGAAAGCGATAACCACAGGGGGAAACACAACTGTTGGATGAACCGATGAACTGCTGAAGGCCATAGAAAATTGATCCATAATGAAATCACTATCATTGAGGAAGGTGAGCATGCACAAGTTAGGGGAGGTGATGGTAATGTTGGCAGATTGTAGGGTGGAAGGCATGTCGAGTGGTTGAAAGATGTCATAGGAGTGATTACGGACAGCTTGGTGATAGCGAGTGGCGTAAGTGATGACGGACTCTGATTTGACGGTAAAATAGTCAGGTGCTTTGGAGAGACCACTAGAGGGGACCGATCGAACCGAAGAACCAGGACACATGATTGTGACAGAGATTGGAACATCGAAGAAGAAGTACTGGACATGGTTGAGGTGAGCATGGTGGACCGGGAGGTCAGGAGCTGGGACAAAAGAACAGGCCGAGTAGATGGAATGGTTGCGAACTAAAGCCGACTCACAGGGTGTGGCACTGCTACGGAAGATAGCAAAAAGGTGGGCAGCACAGAGACGAGAGGTCGGAGTAAGGGAGGAACATTTCTGGAGGTCTGTGGAAGAAAGGAAGGCAATGGAAAGATGATCATGGGAGAGGAGGAAATATTCTGAAGGAACAGATACCTGTAACAAGGAGTTGTTGAGGCGGAAAGGGAAGGTAATGATGTGGAAAAGGTTAAAGGGTATGGTAGAATGGAGAGGAATATGGACGACGAAGTATGTGGTGAGTAGAGTGCCTTCGAGAACAGGATAATAATATTCAAGGGAGGAGTAAGGGAGGACTGGGGAGAGACCGAAGGTGGAGTGAGCCCATACCAGGACGGAATGGAGAGCTGAGACAGGTAGTGACACGTCCATTGATAGCATCGACCAGGATACGAACCAAGGCAGAGACTTGAGACAAGAGAGAGTCAATGGCTAGTTGGAGATTATCCATGTTGAGTTTGAGGTAGAAGAACTGAGAGATAACGTTGAGATCTGAAAGGTGGTGTTGTAAGATATCTGTGAAATTGTTTAGAGTGGACGTGACTTCATTGAGTTGGGTTGTGAGCTTCTGTAACATAGTGTGTTGGATTTTACTGACTCGGCGTTGTGATTCTAGGGCTGAAGCTAATTGAGTGAGATCAGATTTGAAGCCAGAAATGTCACGGGCTGTAGCAACGCCAAACAAGCCACTCAGAATCTCACCGCCGAAGTCGAAGAGACCTCGTTTCACACGAGAACGACCCACGGGTGTCTGAATGGAAAATGTGTCATTGAGCTCAGTGAATCTGTTACTTATGTATTGCAATTGCCAGGAGAGTGGGAGGAAAAGGTTATAGAAATACTTATTCGGGTTGTGTGTCCTCATGAGGGCCGTGAGATGGGTCCTGATTCCGTGGAGCTGGTGCGCGTAGGCAGGTCGGGCAATGGCTACGTCGGCCAGGGGCGCAAGATCGTAGAGCAAGGAGACCTCGCCTCCTGAGCCGACCAAGACCCCGGGATGTACTCCACCATCGTCCTGACCTGATCCAGACCCCAGGAGGGTCAGCACTGCGAGCAGGGAGATCGCTAACATCGTACCTAGAAAATCAGGGTAGAGTTAATGGAGGAGGTCGTGAAGAGGTTGATGGGCAGAGCGCAGTTTGGACCGATAGTGATTGGTTGATGAATGAGCAGGTGGAGGTGGAGAGGAAGGAGACTGAGGGATAGGTGGAGACAAGGTGGACTGAGGGATGGGAGGAGGGGAAGTGGGGGCAAGAGGTTGTGTAAGTGACTCTTCCAAGACGAGGCCACGGGGTGCTCGATTTAAGTCATAAACGTGGACCCATCTGGTGTCCCTAGTGGACAGGTCCTGGAGGTGAAATTTGTTGCCTTGTTGAGTGAGGATGCGGTGGGGCCCTGTAAGTTTGTCACCCAACTTAGAGGAACGCGTATGGGAATGAGCAAAGACAAGATCGCTTACGCTGATAGTGATAGGAGAGGTGGACTTATGTTGGCGCTGCAGCATGTCCTCCTGACAGGAAGCCAAAGTGGATTGGACATACTGGTGGATTGTCTGGAAGTTGGCCAATTTTAGTTTAACATAATCATCCATGTTGTAGATGGGTTCTGGCTTTGAGGATAAGAGAGAGCATGGGAGGTCCTTGTCAAAGCCAAAGAGGACGAAGAAGGGAGATTCAGCAATGGATGTATTGATGAAACTATTGATGGAGGATGCCACTTGGGGAATCCAGTCATCTCAGGACGAACTATGGGAGCCTAGATGTCTGAGGCACTCTAAGATTTTACGGTTGTGGCGTTCTACAAGGCAATTGGAAGCCGGATGGTTAGGCACGACATTGCACTTACTGCTACGAAAGCGGCGACAAATCTCATCTAGAAGGCTATTGTTGAATTCTGTACCATTGTTAGTAAGAATGGTATGAGGGGTACTAAACGGGCAAATTAAGTGGTCTACAAGGGCACGTGCAACGGTCTTCGCGGTCTTGTCGGAGAAGGGTACAAGGACACAGTAGCGGGAGAAGAGGTCGACCGCTACGAACAAGTACTCAGCGCTAGATTCTGTGAGAGGTAGTTTTAAGAGATCGATTGAGACAGTTTCCCATGGTCGTGATGGGATTGGGTATTGTAAGAGAGGTGCTGGTAAGCCGGTAGATCCTTGGTGGCGGTGGCAGGAGAGGCAAGAGTCACAGTGGGCATTGATATCGTGGCGCATGGTTGGCCAATAGTATTTTAGACGTGCTTGGCGCAAGCATCGGTCTTTACCTGGATAGGAAGCTGGAGGAGTATTATAAAGAATATGAAGGACCTTTGGTATCAGGGCAGTGGGGACAACAAGTTGGCGTACTTCGTGATTGGGCATATCTTTGCCTGTTAGCAATGTTTTCCTGTACAAGAGATCATCATCTAGCATGAACTCATCTAGTGATACTGGCAGAGTAGGTAAGGTCGAGGCATCGCCAGATTCTAGGAAATAAATGACTTTGGACCACATGGGGTCTTGGAGTTGAAAGTTTCGAACAACTTCTGACGTTAGTGTAGTATTTTCAGTTACTTCAGGCTGCAGTGATGTTATAGCTGCTGCTACGTGACGTGAGAGTGCGTCTGCAACTACATTCAACTTGCCTGGTACATATTGAAAAGTGGGATTAAAGTCCTGGATGATGACAGACCATCTAGCTAGTCTACCTGTTAGGTTGCGATTCTTGATCAAATCACATAGTGGAAGGTAGTCTGTTTGGATATGCACTGGATAACCATAGACTATATCTCTGAAATGTTTCAAGGACCAGATTACTGCTAGTGGTTCGAGATCTGTGACACTGTAGTTACGTTCAACGGTTGTAGGGTGCGACTAGCCTACGCTATTACGCGCTTCCTTGATGCTTCATAGAGTTGTATCAAAACGGCTCCAAGTCCAGTGCCTGAGGCGTCTGTGCAGAGAAGGAAGGGTGTGGTATAATCAGGGAACGCTAGAACAGGGGCATTTACAAGAGCTGTCTTTAGCTTTTGGAAAGCTTGTGACTGGTCGTTAGTCCAAACAAAGTGCACATTCTGCTTGAGTAAGTGGGTCAGAGGAGCGGCGATCTTTGCATAATCCCGGATGAAGCGACGATAATAGCCACGGAGGCCCAGGAAACTTCGTACAGCTTCGGTAGTGGTGGGTTCTGGGAAGTTAATAATCACCATAGTTTTATCCTCATTAGTATGAATGCCTTGTGCATTGACGACATGGCCTAGGAATTTGATTTTCTTTCGCAGGAAGTCACATTTACTGAGACTGATTTTCAGGCCTGCAAGCTGGAGGCGTTGAAAGACTTGCTGGAGTTTGGTAAAATGATCAGGGATGGATTTACTCACAACAATGATATCATCTAGGTAAGCAAAAAGAGAGTGTCTCATCATACCTCTGAAGACTGAATGGATAAGTCGCATGAACACGGAAGGAGCATTTCTCAGACCAAAAGGGAGTCTCTTAAACTGAAAATGTCCGGAAGGGGTGCTAAAGGCTGTAACTGGGCGAGGGGACTCTTACATTTCGACCTGCCAGTACCCGCTGAGGATGTCTAAAGATGAAAAGATTACGTTATTGTCACCAAGGGATTCTAGCAAATTAGTGAGGACGGGTAACGGGAAACCGTCTGGAACGGTGACAGAATTGACCTTACGATAGTCGACAACTGGTCTAAAGTTGCCGTCCTTCTTTGGTACTAAGAAAAGTGGGCTATTCCATGGACTGATGGAGGGTTCAATAATGTCTTGGTCTAACATGTTCTGTACCATTTGATCTGTCTGCTTTCGCTGGCTGTGAGGAAATCGATATGCTGGTATGTAAATCGGCTGAGTTCCTGGTAGTAGTTCAATCGTATGTTTGACAAGGTCTGTGCAAGTGAGATGTGAGAGCATATCGGGTGAATATGTCGGCGCAGATCCCATAGAGTTAATAGTACATACACCGATTGGCGCATCATCAGTCTGAATAGTAGGAATTGAGGAATTCTGGCACACCTTTACGGCCGCTGGGTATACTAGGAAGTCTCCAATCTTTACACCACTTTTAAGTTTTAGTGGAGCTTTGTGACATTGAGCAAGTACAGGTAGCATAAACTTTCCTCTAAGACTGTACACCATGCTGACTCATAAGTCAAGCCAGTCACACAACACGTCTCAGGTAGGGTTAGTACATCCACTCCTTCTTTCGCACCGGCAACACAAACAGAGCCTTAGGTGAACTCATGCGGTAACAAAATTTTGCACGTATTCGTTACTTCACGTTTCGTCTCTGCGTGTTGGGGAAGATCATTCAGACTGTGTGAGGTAGGTAACTGAGACATGTCTGAGTCAGCGTTAGTGTTGTCGGGAGAGGAGGTAAGAGCCATGTTCGAGGGCTGAGATGATCTATCAGGAGACATTGAGGAATTTATGTCCTTGCTCGCAGTCAGTAAGGGAATGATCTCTGTATTCTCAGATGATGATAGTGGTGGTTTGCGCTGGGTTGGAATTTTTGGTAGTAATAGGGACAGAGGTAGCTGAAGGACTGATTTGATCGTAAGAACAGGACGGGGACATTCCATAGTGTAAACCGGGAATCCAGAAATGTCTATACTACCACAAGCAGGTAATAATGCAATGGAGTGTTGTGCCATGGTGGAGAAACCAATAAGGGCATCTGCGGGATACTGCAAGTCATTAGTGACATGAAATTCAATTGGGATAGGGGGCAAATCTCTGTGGAGTTTGACTTCAAGGGTGACTCTTCCCTTAACCTTAAACTCTGAGCCGTCAACACCACATAGGCGAATGTCTGGTGGTTCTAGGAAATTGACGTGGTTGTGATGGCGATGAATAATTTGTAAGGAATTTTCGGAGATGAGATTTACTATAGATCATGTGTCCAAGAAGAATGACGTTGGTATGTCATGACTGCTGCCGAGAATGACTAAACCCGAGGATGTTATGGGACCTACATGGCGGATGGGGAGTTGGGTTTCTGGTTCTACGTGATATTGGTCCGATACGGGTGCGGCGCTTCCGCCGACTGTTGGCGGTTGAGGTAACGACATTCCTCAGTGGTGTGAGTCGTGCTTGATTGGTGGTATTTGCAGTGTGGACGACGTGAGCGGCAAGGCGTACGCTGTCTGGTTTGGGAGTGAGGACGTTTGTATGTACGGTCGCAACTGGATGCATGATGTCCAGGATGACCACATTACCAGCAAAGAATCGAAGATTGTCTGTTCCGTCGGGCGCTAGATGGATCACGACCTGCGGTAGGAGAAGGATGTGTGGCAGATCTGCCGCGTGTGTTGGGACGGGAGCAAGATTGGTCTGGGGTAGTGGAGGTGTGACAGACTGAGGAGGCCAATGGTTGGGTGGTGCCCTGATGCGTGTAGTTCGAACCTGTTCTTTCATGAATGGCTTTAGTGACCTGAATAATTTTATCTCCTGGATTGAAACCGATTTCCAAGGCTAGGTCTCGCTGTTTAGGAGAAAGCCAGTGAAGGAATCTCAGTTAACCAATTAAGTCAGCAAAGTTGGTGAGTGAAAGCATTGGAACGCCATTCTTGTCTTCTAACCATTTCGTGCCTACCAGTAATTGGAGCATCTCGCTACTAGTTGCTTTCATGGCGGCGGCAGCTTCGCGGAGCTTGGCATATTGCGCTGGGATGCGCAAGTCCTCATCTAGTTGGTTTAGGAGATTAATGAATCCCATGAGAGACGCAGTATTTGAATGCTGGAAACAAAGGCTGATGAGTTCCGTACGAAAATCAGCAAAGGTACGAATGCTATCGAAATGTCCAGCACGGATCGCGGATCCGATGTCCGATTTACCGTGGTGCAAGCGACCGAGGAGGTAGGCTACTTTGAGCGATTCATCGGTTATTTGTCTATTGTGTATTTCTGTGTCGACTTCTCTGAGGAAATCATAGACAGACCAAGTTGGGTCCTGGTCGGTAAATTTGGGACGATTGGCATCGTTGAGATAGATAGACTGTGGAGGGTTGGCCATGGCTGGAAGTGTAGCAGTGGCGGCAGGAGAGGTGTGGGAGAGAGAGAAGGTAGTGGCAGTTAAGGGCGAGCAAGACGGGGTATGAAGGGAGGCAGGAGAGGGAACGTCAGGGGAAGGAGTAGAGGAAGAAGAAGGGAGTGGAGAGGCAGGAGTAGAAGAGGAGGTATCTGGATTTACGAGTGTAGGATGGGTAGGAAGTGATTCTGCGGGAAGTGAAACGGGAGTGTCAGGTACAGGGCGGTGGTACTCTTTGCCACTTCGTAAATGAGTGATTGTGTTAGAGTCGGCAGACGGGGTATGAGCAGGTGATGTTTCCGGGTCGAGAGGGCTGGTGGTAAGCGGTTGACGTGGAAAGTATGGCATTTAATGCGGCAATGGAAGATGAAAGGATGAAGATGGATACGTAGGTGGAAATATATAAATAACAATGAGAGAATGGAATACACGAGTAGGCTTGAAAATGAATGAAGGTGCGGGGATGGATGGTTTAAATAAAAGGTGAAGGATGAGATGGAGTATAAATAACGTAGGTGAAGATGAAAACGGGGTAATGGAAATGAGATGGAATATTTACAATAACCTATCTGCAGAGAAAATCGAGGATAATCTCTATAGAAAGGAAAGATATACTATAGTTGCACAGTAGAGATGGGAGTGTTGAGATGTATGACGTGCAGGGGTGGCTGGGCGTAGCTGGGCTGGGGCGGGGTGGGGCAGGGCGGGGCGGGGCGGCGGTGGAGAGACAGCTGGGTGGAGAGGAGAAGAGACGGCGCGATGAATCACCGGCAGCGAGTGGCGGTCGTAGGAGGCTCCATAATGCAGACCAGATGCGTGCGACGGCGGAGGCCGGTGGTGGGTGGTTAGGGCAGATGTTGGTGCAAGGCAGGTGTAGAGCTGTTGAGTTGCAAATGCAGAGAGTGGTGGTGGGCAGGCAGTGGGCAGACAGTGATAAGTGGCACCGTGGGGGCAGGAGTTATGATGAGTTCGGAACAGGTGCTGGGAACAGGTGCAACAGGTGTGTAGGTCAGCGACGGTGACAAGTGCGGTCAGGAACAAGGCGTATGGGTGCGGTTGTTTGAGAGGTGAGCACTGGTGAGAAAAATTTTACACTCGGAAAGAACAGCCAGGTATTACACCACTAGAGGCACTGAGGAGGGGCGAGGCTATCAGATGCTAGACGTCGTGTATCTTGCGATGTCACTAATAGGCGGTGGAGGCGGTCAGAATCTGATGGTTTGAAACACCGCTTCTACCAAATGTAACTTGCAATACTTTGGTGATAGAAACTCTGTGTACAAACAGCTAGATAAGGAGTTTATTACAAGCTCACAGAAAAATAGTCTGCCCGATTTGGCTGCCTGCTAAGAACTGATGCAATAACGCCGTCTTCAGGCGTGGGAAAGCGTGCTGACCTAGCAAGTTTAGTGGGGGCATGTATGCATTGGGGGGGAGACATATATACATCGGGGGTAGACATATTGTGGAGGGGGTACAGACGTAGCCGAGGGGTGTAATTATACAAAGAAGGTTATCTGGCCACCAATCTCGATAGCATAGTTTTAGGCACTTGTAGTGTGATAGGGCACTTGATTATGGATGGTTAAGCGCAGCCAGAATAAAGTAGTGAGAACTAGTGTCAATGAGGTGAGTTACAGCACTCTCGGGTTATAAGGTTTATTGCACAAAGTTATAAAAGAGATGAGCTACAGTTAGTAGCGCTTGATAGTAACGTTGGAGCTTCTCACCAGCCTTCTCTCCCCTGTCTCTCTCTAACCTCCTTCTGATCTGAAGGGAATCTCTCCGTCATTATACAGAGCGTGGGGAGGATGTGTATGGTAAATTTCCTATCACGTCGACTAACAAGCTAGGGCTGGTTACTCCACTTGCTTTGGAGACATCATGAAATTCTTGTTCGTCTGGCCTACGAGGAAGTTTGAGATACATCGTATGGTTTAAGAATTCATGGTGGTCTGTGACACCAATGGTTGTGGATATACATTGTGTGAATTGACATTCCTTATTCGTCAAGGGAAGAGGATGTGTTCTTTGACTCTTCCTGTAGGACTCGGACATAACCACCTGTTCTACATATTGTTAGCTATAGCTATATACAGTAGTTACATATAGCATTGTGTTATATTATGCCTACATATCGCTCAGTCACGGGAAACTGGCGTACCATCCAGTCTTTAGTCATAACATTTTAATGGATACTAGATATACATTACAGTCAATTTGTAAGTGAAATACATAATATTGTGAAGGGTACATAATTGGGATAATGTAGTTCTTATAGTTATGAAATTGTACATGTATAATATAATAGTAATATTAAAATAATACAATGACAAGTTTACTGTAGTCAATTATATAATATATATGAGAAGGACTTGTTGTATATATATATATATATATATATATATATATATATATATATATATATATATATATATATATATATATATATATATATATATATATATATTTGTAGTGTAATTAAAGTAAGCCAATATTATATAGTAACCCATATTTTGTTTTTATATAAAATATATATACAATATTTACTCAGTTTTGTCTCACTAGTACAGAACCGTTCTTAAACATTGATTCCAGGTTAGCAATCCTTGCATGCATTCTGTGCATGGCCAAAATTAATACAGTAAATATGATCGAAAAAATTACGAAGATGACTGGAGTTGGGCTGTATACATAATATGGGTTAAATATAATCCTACTGTATTCTTCCCAAGGTTGTATTGTCTGATTTATTAATTGCATGGTTTCATACTTGGGTGAAGTCAACTTAATGTGTGCACTTACGTTCAAGTTCATCCTAGGCAGTGGCTGGAAGTATTTGTGTGTGTGTGGTTGAGAAAGGCATAATGGTTTTTAGTGGGGAAGGTAGATGGTGTAGGTGTCAGGACTGCACATTAATCTGGTGAGATGTATAAACCAGATGCTGGTGTATGGGGTGGAGGTGTGTCTGGGCAAGTCACAAAAACTGATGTATTTTTAATGAAATAGAACTGTGAATGTCCAATGCGTTGATGGTGGATGAGTTTATCTGGAGCAAATGTGAAGTTGCAATGATGAGGGATGTCATGATCTATCATGATGGCCATTTCACAAGGGACTGTCTCAGTTGGCTGAAACGTGAAGATGCACGCAGAACAAAGGTGTAATGCATGTAATGATGTGCGACATTTGAGCTCAGTTATTGTTTCACTAGTGAAAGTGACAGCGTCCTGTTTCTTGGAGACCATGATGACTTCTGTTTTGATGTTGATGGTGACTAATGAGTCATCTTTCTCAGAAGGAAAAGGTTATATTTGATAGACTGTGAAAAAACCATCCGTTACAAATGATAAATGAACTACCATTGATGTTGTTGTGAATGTTGCTTCCAGGAACAGATTTTTTTTCCTCAAACAAAGGTTTCAATCAGTGCTTATGTATGCCTTGACTAATTTTTTGACGGAGGTTGTGAATGGGTAGTAAATTAATGGTGATCATTACCAGCATTAGCAATTCCTGTCATGAAGGCCTGATACTGAGCTCTAGTATTGTCTGACTGTAGTATTATTACATCAATATGTTCTATGATCGCAGAGAGGTGTTGGATTAGTGTATTGTTAGCTTCTAGTGCATTTATTTTCTCCACAATTCCTAGAGTTGATGCTTCTGCCTTCCTTAGGTTCTTTATAATCTTCAGCAATAAGGAGTTCTGAGTATCAGCTAACTTATGTTGGTATGAGAGACTTTATGCTATTTAGTTAAGTTTGTTATTAATTTCCTCTACATCATTTTCTGTAGCTAGTCCAATAATCTTGCCTAAAATTGCTCCACCTAGGTCGAACAAACAGCGTCTCTTACGTGTTTTTCTGATGTCGTTTCTTGTCTCCAATGTGTTACTCCCAGCTGATGGGATATCCTGGATCATGGTGATCATCACGTGCTTAGCCTGTTCTAGCTTCCAGTCAGTTAATTTAATTAATTCAGCTACTTCCTGTGTGGGGTGATCATGTGAAGAAGGCTATTGTAATACCGGTTCCAGATTTCTAGGTGGTCCTGATATCTTCTGTAACATTCTTGGTATGTCTTACAGTATGTCCAAACTAACTTCGGTACTTATTGTCCTGCACTATTGCTGTTGAGGTTGTTGGGACTATCAGGCAACCCTGTCGGACTAGATGTTGAGGATGTGAGGTGATCCTCTTGATATCAACAGGAACATGACCCATGGAATTATTTGCCTCATCTTTACCTACCGAAAGAACAACTGTATTAGAGATCTAATCCACGATTGTTAGCAAGTTATGCTCAGGGTGATGATAGTGATGATGAATAATACAGATATCTTGGCCTGTTTAATCCAATTTCCTATAAAAGGAGTCTAAATCGATTCCTAAGTCATGTCAATGCCTTGTTATGGTGAGAGTTGTATTGGTTGTACCTATGTTTGTCTGGTATGCGACCGCAGTTTATTCCGATATATGTTAATTGCTTCAGGTTTATTTTCACCGTGTGTACTAGGGTTTTCGATCGTTTCTTGTGTTTTATAGTTGCAAGCTAAATTTCTTGAGACCTTCTTCAAGTGATCAATATGTTTCTTTTTCTTCGTCACTCGATAGTGACTTTATCACTACCTTATTAACTTTTCTTTTAATAACCCTGTATGGGCCTTCAAATTTAGGTGACTGTAATTTCTAGTGTGAATGAGGCTATAGGCGATATCACCTATGCTGATATTTGATTCTTTTGTCTTCTTATTAAATGATTTTGTCATTTCTTCCTTGGACATTGCTAACTGTTTCTTTACCTTTGTGTGTATTTCTTGAAATTCACATAAGCAACGTTTTGGATAATCGTCATAATTATATATGGGAATTTGCTCGCCCTCTAACGTCTCATAAGGGAGACGTTTGTCTGACCCGTAAATGATGAAATGAGGTGTATCTCCCATTGATTTGTTAATTGCACAGTTAAGTGATGCTTCAACTCTGGGGATCCAGTCATTCCAGTCTGCGTACTTTTCATCGAGAATGTGCCGTAGTACATCTAATATTTTTTTATTCTGCCTTTCCACCAATGCATTGGAAGTTGGATGGTAGGCCAAGATATTAACTTTCTTTATATTGTATTGTTTACATAGTTCTTGTAAAATTTCTGGGTAAAATTCACCACCATTGTCGCTTATTAGCACCTTGGTGTGGTGAACCTACAGATCACACTATCAATGAATACCCGTGCGACTGTTTCTGCTGTTTTATCCTTAATTGGAACCATGATCACAAATCGTGAGAAGTGATCAGTTGCAACGATGAGATATTGCTTGTCTATCTATCTATTGCCAGACGCCTCAATCCCGTTTGGGGTGGCCACAAACAAATCGCCTCCAAGTCGCCCTGTCCCCCGCCATTTCACTGCCCTGCTCGCAACTCACACACCCCTCTCTCTTATACCTCTCCACCCTATCCCTCCGTCTCATCCTCGGCCTCCCCCTCCCTCTTCCCCCCTCCACCTTACTCACATACACTCTCTTCGTCAATCTTTCACCCTCCATCCTCTCCACATGGCCAAACCACCTCAGTGTGTTCCTCATAACGCTTCCTATCACATCCACATCAACACCACAACGCTCCTTTATATCCTTATTCGTCAGCCTGTCTCTCCATGTGACCACAGGCTCCTCAAATAACTCATTTCCACTGCTCTCACTCTTGACTTGTGTCCTTCCAACAACGTCCAAGCTTCACTTCCGTACGTTAGAGTTGGTATCACAATACTGTCATGTAGTAACTTTTTCACTTCCATGCTCACTTCCCTGTTTCTTATCATTGCTAGCAACCTTTCTTCCCTGCTGTACCCTTTCAAGCACTTCACACTCCAAACCTCCATCCTTACTCATCACACTACCCAAGTACTTAAACGTACTCACATTTTCCAATTCCTCACCATCCAACCTCGCTGTCCAGTCACTGACCACCTCTCTCAAAGACCATCACTTTACTCTTCCATACATTCACCATTCGATTCCGTTTCTTACACACTCTCCCAAACTCATCCACCAAGCCTTGTAGCTCCCCTTCGTCTTCACTCAACAACACAGTATCATCTGCAAACAACAGTACAGGGAGTTTCCAAACACTATCCTCTCTCAGCAGGGCCACTCCAACATCCACTACCCTACCTTGTACCTCTTTTATTACCCCATCCATGTACAGATTGAACAACCATGGAGACATGACACATCCTTGTTTCAACCCAACTTTCAAAGAGAAAAATTCACTTAATTCACCATCCACACGTACTGCAGCCTTCTTACCATCGTACATACTCTTCACAGCATTCAACATCTTCCCATTTACTCCATACATTTTTAACGCTTTCCACAATCCTTGTCTATCCACCCTGTCATATGCTTTCTCCAAATCCATGAAAGCCGCATACAACTTCTTTCTCTTCTCTAGAAATTTTTCCACTAAATATCTAAGAATGAATATCTGATCTACACAATCTCTTCCCTTCCTATTGATTGTGATGGGTAGTTAAGGATAATTTAAGTAAATCAACCGAGACAGTGTCCCACGGTTGTCTAGGTACAGGATATTGTCCTATAAGTGCAGGTAACGTGTAACCTTTATGTTTCGCACATGACTCGCATCTGTCTATATGATTATGTATGTCTTTGCGTAACGTTGGCCAATAATATGACATCCGGGCCTGTCTGACTGCCCTGACCTTGCCAGGATGCCCTGCATGTGGACTATCGTGTATTACCCTTAAAATGTGAGATATCATTACTGCCTATTATTGCTTCTGTGATTTGTTTGTTCTGGATTTACCCTATATAAGGCGCTGTTTACCATTGTGAATTGTTCATGTGGTACCTGTAACTTGGGTAATGGTACATCATCGCCTGACTCAAGATGATGTATTACTTTAGACCATACTGGGTCCTGTCTTCGTGCGTGTGAAATTTCTTGATTTGTGGGGATCGTCTTATCATTGTTGGAGAATGATTCCCCTTTTATTGTAGCAACATTGGCTAACGGGTTTCGTGATAAGGCATCGGCAGCTAAATTTACTTTACCTTTTATGTAGAGAATATTTACATTGTGATTCTGGATTTTACCTTTCTATCGTGCTCTCATCCCAGAGAGGAGTTTTTCTTGGAACATGCCCACGAGAGGCTTGTGGTCTGTGTATAGGTGAATTTCGTATCTGACCACTAGGTCACGAAATTTCTGTAGAGCAAATACTACTGCTAGGGCTTCGAAGTCTGTTGTACAGTAATTTGTCTCTGCTCCTTTTACTTGTCTACTGGCAAAGGCAATGGGTTGGTATTTTCCTCGTTTATCCTCTTGCGTCAATACAGCACCTAAACCTTTAAGGGAAGCATCAATGGAAATTATGACACCTGCTATATCTTTGTTAAGGACAGGGAGGAATAATAGAACTAGCTAACCTAACCTTTATTGGTGCATTGTAGAAAACTACCAGTGAGGCAGCCTTGCAAAGCTAGAGAAGAGTGCAACGAGAACCACGTCTGCACCCTTCGCGACCATGCATAAAAGTCAACTTCCAGATTTTTTTATTTTTATGGCTATCGGCCTTAATGTGGCCATTAAGCCAAACAGTTACAGTATACACACACTGAATATACATACACATATATATACACATACAGATGCACCCACAGTCCACAATAGGTACAAGAAGCAGAAGTAGGGCAGGCAGGCTGTTGCAGGAACTAGATGGCTGAGGCTGTAGGGAGGCAGTGACAAAGAGGCAGTAGCAGAAAGACTGGGTACTGCACTGTCGAGGAACGGGATCCAGAGTCAGAGTCCAGGTCAGGACCAGGGGAAAGGTGGGACTTCACGACCCCAAGGGTGCAGGAGATGATACGACACTCCTCGGGGTCGGTAACAGCCTGGAGGGACCCCCGGTGCAGCTCGTTGAAGGAGAGCAAAGCTCGCCGGAAGTCCCCCTTAGTAAATTCCCGCTCATCAGGCTCCTCCGGTGCCAGGTCCTTGTAATGGACCAGCTGGTCCTCGAAGATCTCGAGGCCCAGCTGTGGAAGGGAGGCAAAGTCGTCCCAAGAGATGTGCCGTGACGAACGGGAAGGCTTAGGGCTCGCTGGTTCCTGGTCCTCTGGTGGTGGTGGTGGTGGTGGAGGCTTGAGGCTCGCTGGTGTCTGGTCCTCTGGTGGTGGAGGTGCATAAGAAACAGGAGCTGCAACTTCAGATGGCAAAGAATGTGTGACATCCCCCACCTCCATGGGCACCTCTGAGAGAGGCTGAGAAGCAGACCGGCGGGAGACTGCACGGCCCGACAGCTGTATCCTCGTTGGTGGAGTAGAGGGCTGTAGCTGCAGCACCCTCGGGACCAAGGAGGTGGGGGTTGCAGATGGCCCAGGATGACGTCGACCAGCCCTCCTCCCAGGCCTCCTCTGCACCACGGGTGTGGAGGAAAAAGACTCGGGGATAGAGATGGCAGGGAGCCCGTTGGCCTGGAAGATGACGGGCAGGCGCTGGGCAAAAACTGCCAGATCTCCCCCCGAGAAAGCCTTGGCAACCTCCACACACATGGCTATGATGGTAGAGGCAGAGGAGGTAGGGAAGGAGGCAGGAGCAGCAGGTGGAAGCTGACGACGACGTCTACGACGGGGGAGGGCGTGGAGAGAGCCTCACACTGCCTGGCCTGCAGGGCCGGTGACGAAAGCAGCTGCAGGGCCCTTAGCATCCTCTTCCACCACAAACTCCACCACCTCGCCAGCAGCAACCGAAGGCACAGGATGGGCAGGGTTGGGGGCCACGATGGAGGAGCGGTGGAGGAACACTTCCTCCCCTGAATCACGGCGAATCAGGAAGCCGTAGCCCTTCCGAACGTTGTACCATTTCACGTGCCCCACAACCTTGGCTGCCATGGTGGATATTCAGCTGCTGGATTGAAATTCGAGATGAAGTGACGCTGGATAGAAAGTCCCCAGACGTGTTGCCTTCTCAACTGCTACTTCTTCTCCTCATGCAACTTCCAGAAGTCGTGGAGGAGATTATATACTCCCAGCTGGTCTGCCATTGGCCAGAGGCAAGACCAACCAGATGATGATTGGTGCTCCCACCGGTAGTTTAAGAGACCCGGCCAAGTAGGAGGAGGCAGTTTGTAAGACAGTTTGTATAAGCCGGCTTAAACAACATCTGGGATTGCCGGCCTAGTTTGGGTCGTTCCTGGGGAAAGATGGTAGGGCCGTGACAGGTCATACTCACCATCTGAGGAGTTGGAGCATCGACCACCTGTGGAGGAGGGTACACCATCTGAGGGGTACTAGTGAATTGTGAGGAAGTACCTGTACTGGTGGGGACAGCACCGCCGTACTGCTGTTGGGGTATTAATGCAGCATTTGCCTTCTGCCTACGAAACACTAAAGCTGATTGTCCTGATTGAGAGTTACGTGGTTTGTGCTTGTTCTGCTGCTGCTTGAGATACTGCTGCTGGTTGGGGTAATGCTTGTACCTCTTCCAATAGGGTTTCTGCGTATTCTGCCCTTGGTCTTTCTTCTGTGGTTTGTTTGGACCGTGGCCATTATTCTGAGAACAGCCTTGATGCTGGGGTTCAGTCTGAGATAGCTTCCCAGACTTGGCAGTACTTTTCCTGTTCCAGGTCTGTTGCTTACGAGTTTGGTACCCATACGCAGTGAAGAATGCATCAACCTTTTCCACCATTTAGCTGGCATCCTTTACCTGACAAATCTTGAGCTGAGCCATAAGCTCAGCAGGCCACGATTTTTCTAGCTGTGTGCGCAGCATGAGGTCAATTATCCCCTCTCGCGTGCTAGGGGTCTCGTCTTTCTCCGTCCACTCATCTAAGGAAGCAGTGAGATGGTCGAGGAACTGAACAGCAATCTCCTTTTCTTGGAGATGCACACTCATGAACTGACTCCTGGCATCATCAACTGTGAGACTGTACACTTTGATGAATGCGGCCTTCATCATCTCATACGTGAGATTGTCCCCACGAATTCTGTGGAGAATATTGAGGGCAGGGACCTCAAACAAGCTAAAAAACTGGAGCCGCGTAGCTGCCTCATCCAGCTGGTAAAGCTGCGCCATGTCCTCGAAACGAGCTTTGAATGACTAGATTTACTCGCCTTCCTTGTATGAAGGAAGCGTGAGGCACGGGGTTGCCAGAACGTGTGCTGAGAGAGCACTCGTGTAGTTCGGGTTGGCTGTACCAGATGTGCCTGCAGCCAAGGAGTCTTGCTTGAGCTTCAACACCTCAAAGCTCATGCTTCTCACGTGCCTTGTGCTCGGCATGCTTGTTTTCGTGCTGTTCTCACTCATATTCACATTCTCTTTCACATTCCTCACGCTGTTCTTGCTCGTGTTCAATTTGAATTTTCCTCTCTTCAGAGGCAACAATCTTACGTTGCTGTTCATAACTGTACTGTGAGAACACATAGTCTTTAATTTCCTGGGGATTGGTAAGCCCCATATCCTTGGCTTCGTGTATATATACTATATACTAGTAGCCATGATGCTAACTCAACTACAGTAAGACTGAATGGACTAAAGACTGACGTACTGACTGCTGTTTCGCAGATAATTGCTAAAAATCAAAAGTAAAATATATAGGCACAGGCTGATGGTGACCAGTTTCATCTAGTTAAACTGCTAAAGAAAGAAATAAAAAAAAATGCAACTGACTAGGAAAACTTTTACATAAAATTAATAAAGCCGAATGAATAACCACCAGTAAGGTAGTGCCTATAAACTTTAATGATAACTAATAACTACAGTAGCCAAGAGTGAGTATTATTTCGTTAATAACTTTAAAGCTAGGAGTTATATCCTGGAATGAGGTCGCCAGATGTCACGGGCGAAGAGGAATTATGAATATAATGCTAATATACTGTATATATATTTATCAGTTGACACAAGGAATTGACTTGTGAAACTAGTAAATTTTATTTTATGCCGGCTTACTTCGCTGAGTCTCTAAACACGAGAATTTTATAAACTTTCTCAACAGTACACAGCGGAGACTAACTACTCATGAATGCTGAATTGTTGATACTGTTGGCCTCTGAGAAAGTGTGATCCTTGCACCCTTGACAATCAGTAATAATAATAATCGAGACAAGTTCTTGCTGATGCTTAACTCCTAGTTGGCACAACGGATCTAAGAATTAATACCAAAGAACTGGCCTAAATACCAGTTGTGATTAATATAAGAAATTTGTGCAAACTGGGATAAGCAAATTAGAGAAAGCACAATGTGAAGAAATCAAACACGATTCTACACTTACATTAAGTTCAAAGAAAGGAATTGTAAATTTATTAATTACAACAAAAGTTTATGTTACAAGAATCTCAAAATGAATTCAAATATCAAAGGGAATACACTCACTCACATTCAAATAGCTAATTAATCTTAAGCCTAGGAAATAGAACAGAAATACTAGTCAGTGTAGGGAACAGAGGTATAGCTGTGAAGAGGCTGAGCATCTCTAACTGCTAAGGTCCAACTATCGCCGATCACCAACTTGGTGGGGAGATACAGGAAATCGAAGAACTACTGGAGACTAGCCGCTGCGATGAGGGTCTTCCTCAGCACCACGCTCGACGACTCCTACTTCCGTGGCTCTCCAACACCAACTGACGAATTTACAAAGGCACGAGGCACGAGAAATGGGCGCGGCTCAACTCAACGGTCAGAGAAGCAATACGTGGGAATAACAATTACACAAAAATTATCGCTCAGTGAAACGCACTGTCTATACAGAAAGACAGTCACTTATGAAAACAATGATAAAGGTTATGAAAACTCGTTACAATCTGAGTGCAATAACGAGCAGTTAACGGACTGAGCAAAACTCTACGGATTTCAACATTCTTCAAGAGTTCCTAATATAATACTAAAACACTGTCACGAATTAAATGATGACATTAAAAGGTAATGCATATAATATAGAAAGTCAACAATCAATACACTGTACATTATATATATATATATATATATATATATATATATATATATATATATATATATATATATATATATATATATATATATATATATATACTGTTACGGAGCAGAGAAAGATAATGTACACTTTAAGTGAGAATACTAAAAATCACTACTGTCCCGCAAAGTTCCAGGTTCAAAACAAAAGAGTTAGGTAAAATTACAAGTTAAAGTTTAATGCTCAAACTAACAACTAAACATTCAGGACTCATAGGGATAATGTAATGGCAAAAAACAGGTTAAATATATGGTTAACTGCAATAGCCTCTATTAACACGAAATTAGCAAGTGTAAATTTATCTAAGTCAGCCCTGATAAAATGAGAAAACCGGATAATGCTCAGTGAATGCAAGATATATTATTACAGATACAAAATATTATCAATAATGGCTGACACTTAAAACACATGAATCACAAAAACCTCACTAGGCCTACGAATTAACGCCCCATGCTATACATACAGTACAAGAAAAAATGCAATAACACTTATACTCAAATTACACAGCTGCTAGATGGTTGGAGACTTCCTGAGCACTCACAATAATAACAACTGTACAGAGATGTGAACAAAATGAGGAGTAGATCTAAGTGGCAATTAATGTAGAGACTGAGCTCATTATATAGGGGCCAGCAGAGCTTGATACAACTTGTAAGAAGGACGCGCAAATGAAGCCATAGGGGACAAAGAGTTGACACTCCTGCTCTGAACAACAGAAAGAACGACTTACTCTACTATAAGGGTAGAAGGGGGGAGTGAGGTAGAACACGCTCGTGATGAAACATGCAGCATACTGTACGTTAGAATTACACAAAGGATGATGAAATCACAGGCTATGCAACACCTCCCCACAAAAAAAAAAAAAAGAAATTTACAAAGGAAATTTCTTATTACTCTAAAACAATCTGTCTAAAGTCTAGATAAGCAATCTGCAATAACATTTTCTTTCCCCTTGACATGTTGTATGTCTAATGAATACTCCTGAAGAAGTAGACTCCATCTTGTCAATCTCTGATTTTTATCTCTAAACTTACTAAGGAATTTCAGTGGCTTATGATCGATATAAATGACTATGGGGTCAAAACCAGAACACAAATAAAATGAAAAATGCTGTAAACCCAAAATCAAGGCCAAAAGCTTTCTCAATAGTTGAGTAGTTCTTTTGAGGTGGAGTGAACTTCTTACTGTAATAAGATACAGGGTGTTCAATACCCTGATCATCCTCTTGCAACAAAACAGCCCTAGCTTCTGTATCACTTGCATCAACATCCATTTTAAAAGGCTTAGCAAAATTTGGAGTAGTGAGCTCTGGTTGACTTAATAGGATAGCTTTAAGTTTGCTGAAAGAGGATTCACAGTTATCGGTCCAGACAAATTTAACTCCCTTTTTCAGTAGGTCTGTAAGTGGTGATACAAGAAGTGAAAAGTTAAGAACAAATCTCCTGTAATAACCTACCATTCCCAAAAATCTTTGTAGCTCTTTCCTACTTTTAGGTCTGGGAAGATCACTTATAACCTGAACCTTAGCTGCTGGTGGTGCAACATGTCCATCACCAATTACGTACCCAAGGTACTGAACTTTAGCTTGACCAAACTCACACTTTGATAAATTAGCTACAAGATTAGCCTGAACCAAACGCTCAAGAAGTTTACTGACATGGCATAGGTGATCTTTCCAGTTGTCACTGAAGATTAATACATCATCAATATAAACAACACACCCTGCCAAACCCTCTGTTACAACATTCATGAGCTTCTGAAAAGTGGCTGGTGCATTCTTCATACCATATGGCATTACAGAACATGCAAAAGTCTTTCCTAGTGTTACAAAACATGAGATCTCCCTAGCACGTTCAGTCATAGGTACTTGCCAGTATCCCTTTAACAAATGAAACTTACTTATGTGCCTAGCCTTCCCGATCTTGTCTATGCAATATTCCACACGAGGGAGAGGGTAAGTGTCTGTTTTGGTTATCTGATTAACACGTCTGTAGTCGATGCAAAGCCGCTGTGACCCACCTGGCTTAGGGACTAGAGTGACAGGAGAACTCCACTCGCTCTGACAGGGCTCAATCATCTTGTGGTCCAACAGCTAGCCAAGCTCCTTCTGGATGAGAGGAACTTTCACTGGGTTCACACGGTAAGGAGGCAGTTTAATTGGCTTTGCGTCTCCAACATCGACATCATCCATCAACACAGTGGTTTTTCCTGGAGTAGCACGGAACACTTGCGGGTACTCCTGCAGTAATGCCGAAAACTCCTGCCTTTCCTCAGGAGCTACATGAGAAAGCTTAGTCTGGAGATCATTCATGATATCAGGATTCTTCCCCAAACTATCACTCAGGCTCATACTGCATGGGAGAGCTTCACTTGCAGACTGGGGTGGAACAGGTACAGTGCAGACTGGATTATTTTCGTCCCGCCTGTGATATAACTTTAGCATGTTCATGTGACAAAGTTGCTTGTTCTTTCTACGATCTGGTGTGGCGATGACATAGTTGACATCACTGAGTTTCTTCTCCACGAAATAAGGACCACTAAACTTGGCTTGAAGAGGTTGCCCATGCACTGGTAGCAGAATCAAATCCTGATCTCCTGGCTGAAAGTGGCATAACCTGGACTTCTTATCATACCAAGTCTTCATCTTCTCCTGAGCAGCTCCTAAATTCTCTCTCGCCAGCTGTAAAGCAGCGGACAGCCGTTCTTTGAACTTCATCACATACTCCAGCAGGTTGACGTCATCTTCCTCCGACAGCCAGCATTCCTTGAGTAACTTAAGGGGTCCTCTTACTTCATGGCCAAACAGTAGTTCAAAAAGTGAGAAGCCCAGTGATTCATTTGGAGATTCTCTTGCGGCAAATACAACGAATGGAAGACCTTTATCCCAGTCTTTCTGATGTTCCAAACAGTATTTCTTGAGCATCGATTTGAGTGTTTGATGATATCTCTCCAACGCTCCTTGGGTCTGGGGATGGTAAGCTGAAGACGTGATCTGGGTGATGCCCAACTCTTTCAGAGACTGCTTGAAAACATTTGTCATGAAATTACTTCCCCGGTCTGACTGTACCTCCATGGGCAGACCAAACTTTGTGAAGAACCCTAACATTTCCTTAACCACGTTCTTTGCTGAGATATTTCTAAGTGGAATGGCTTCAGGATAACGAGTAGCCATATCAATCAGGGTCAACACATAAGAAAATCCTGAAGAAGTCTTAGGAAGAGGGCCCACAATATCCACCAACACACGGGTGAATGGCGCCTCAAAAGGAGGAATGGGACCTAGAGGTTCAACCTTTTCGGTCTGATTACACTTCCCCACAACTTGACAGGTGTGACAAGACTTACAATACCAGGAAACATCTCTGAAGATACCTGGCCACTAGAAGTGTTTCAAAATGCGTGCCACAGTCTTCCTCACTCCAAGGTGTCCTGCCAAACTGGAATCATGAGCCATTCTAATGATATCCTGCCTACAAACACGAGGGATGATAACTTGATGTACAACCTCCCATTCACAGTCGGCTGATGCTGTTGGGGGTCTCCACTTCCTCATAAGTACTCCTGACTCTATATAATAACAAATAGGAGCACCGGCTGACTCTTCCTCACTGCAAGCAGAGTTAGCTAGACCTTTCAACTCAGGGTCAGCAACCTGCAACTCAACCAACTCTTGACGAAACAAATTATCAACACTACGGGGTACTGCCTCATCTGGTGAGTGGTCCAAATTGGCAAGAAAAGTGTCAGCTAGGATAACATCATCATCATCATTATCCTCTAAGTCACCAGTGACTTTAGACTTAGCCCTAGTGACAGCACATGCAGAGAACACATCAGAGATATCACAATCCTGGGTCGCAGTCACTGGTTCACTAGACAACTGAGGAGCTGGACACACTTGACTTCCACCAATCTCATTTCCAAGTAAGAAAGTTACACCTGACATTGGGAGTGTCTCAACCAACCCAACCATAACGGAACCATTAACAAAACCAGACTCTAAATTCACTCTGCACAGAGGGACAGAGAAGTAATTATTCCCTACACCTTGTAAGATTACAGTTTCACCAGAGGAATTAACATTAGAGCCTAGAACACTGGTCAGCATAAGGGACTGGCAGCACCTGTATCACTATATATTTTAACTGATTTCCTGTCATTACTGTCCAGAGGACTGACAAAACCATCAGACAGGAAATTAGCACATGAACTCTTGAGAGTGTCACCCACGTTACTGCTCAAAAGAGGAGCTTCATCATGAGAATTTAATTTACCCCTCAAAGCAGGTTCAGTTAACTCAGTTAAAGAATTCTGGGAACTCTCAAGGGTGGACACTAGACCAATTGACTGAATATTTAAAGACTCCTTTTTGTTCACATCACGCTGTCTCCTGAAACATTTCTCCGTAGTATGACCAAGCTTACTACAATAAGTACATTTATTTTTCTGATATCTAGAGATGAAGCTGGTATTTACTTCCTGGGAAACATCATCTTTATTCTCTTTCCTGTTACCTGTACTCTGAGTAGAGGCAACGTACTTACTCTCTGCTTTCCTTTTTTCTCTAGAATGTCTCTTGTGAGTGAGAACATATTCATCAGCTAAAACTGCAGCATCACACAAATTATCTATTCTTTTCTCATCAAGATATAGGCTTAGATCTTTATTAATACACCTTTTGAAGTCCTTCAGCAAAATCATCTGCTTAAATTTGTGAAAATCAGAATCCACATTCTTAGAATTTAACCACTGCTCTAACAGATCTTCTTTGATTTTTGCATACTAAACATGGGATTTTTTTTTTTTTTTTTTATGCGAGGAAGAAGGAACCAAAGGCCATGAACCCGCAGTAACAGTTCCCTCCAAGAGAAAAACAAAATACAATAGAGAGCCAAATTCAAGATCCGATCATTTTGAGATGCCTGGACACACTACGTTTGAAAGACTGGAAATCATAGGCAGAAGGAAACACAGACAGAGGGAGACAGTTCCAGAGCTGACCTGTTGCATAAATGAAAGACTGGGAGTAACGGTTAACTCTTGCATTAGAGAGTTGGACAGAAAAGGGATGAGAGTTTGCTGCCAGACGGGTGCTACGCGCCCGTCGTAGAGGTGGAGGAATGCAAGCAGACAGTTCAGAGGAGCAGTGACCATTAAAGTAGCGATAGAAAAGAGATAAAGATGCAACAGTGCGGCGAAGAGACAGAGGTTGAAGGGAGTCAGTAAGAGGAGGAGAGTTAATGAGACGAAAAGCCTTTGACTCCACCCTATTGAGAAGAGCTGTATGTGGGGAGCCTCCCCACACATGAGAGTTGTACTCCACACAGGGGCGGATAAAACCCCTGTATAGAGTCAACAATTGTGCAGGGGTAAAGAAAGAGCGGAGTCGGCTTAGCACACCCAATCTCTTGGAAGCAGATTTTACAAGAGATGTAATATGGTCTTTCCAAGATAAGTCCCGAGTAAATGAAACCCCAAGCATGTTCAAGGATGATGCAGGATTAATCTGAATATTATTAAACATTAGTGGGTATACCTGTGGAAGATTTTGTCGGGTTGATAGGTGTAAGGACTGAGTCTTAGATGCATTAAAGACAACCATATTATTTTTACCCCAGTCAGAGATATGAGCCAAGTCAGACATTAGGTGTGCCATAGCCTCATCCCTTGTTTCTTGAAGTAACTGTTGATATGGGCGTTGCGGGAACCGAATGGAAAGGTGAAGGGTGGAGTCATCAGCATATGAGTGGATAGGGTTAGATGTACAGCTTAGAATATCATTGATGAATAAAAGGAAGAGAGTTGGTGATAGGACAGAGCCCTGAGGAACACCACTGTTGATAGATCTAGGAGAAGAACGATGGCCGTCTACGACAGCAGCTATAGAACGACCAGAAAGGAAGCTAGCGATGAAGGCACAGGTAGAAGGATAGAAACCCTAGGAGGGCAGTTTGGAAATTAAAGATTTATGCCAGACTCGATCGAAAGCCTTTGAGATGTCAAGTGCAATGGCAAAGCTTTCGCCAAGGTCCCGAAAGGAGGATGACCAGGAGTCTGAAAGGTAGGTGAGAAGATCGCCAGTGGAGCGTCCCTGACGGAACCCATACTGACGATCGGAAAGAAGGTTGTGATAAGAAAGATGCCTTAAAATTTTTCTATTAAGAATTGACTCAAAAACTTTTGAAATACAGGACGTTAAAGCAATTGGACGATAGTTGGAGGGTTGGGAGTGGTCACCCTTCTTTGGGACTGGCTGAATGAGAGCAAACTTCCAGCAAGAAGGAAAGGTACAAGTTGACAGACAAAGGCGAAAGAGTTTGCCTAGGCAGGGTGTAAGCACAGAAGCACAGTTCTTGAGAACAACAGGAGGGACCCCATCAGGCCCATATGCCTTGTTAGTACTGAGGCCAGTTATGGCAGAAAATACATCAACTGAAGAAATTTTAATGTCAGCCATGAGGAAGTCAGAGGGGGGAAGTGATGGAGGAACAGCACCGGAATCGTCTAAGGTGGAATTGGAGGAGAAAGTCTGTGCGAAGAGATCTGCTTTATCAGTAGAAGAAATAGCTACAGAACCATCAGAGTAGAAAAGAGGAGGGAAGGATGATGAGGTAAAGTTGTTAGAAAGATTTTTGGCAAGGTGCCAGAAGGAGCGGGAAGAATTCGAGTTGGAGAGTTGAGAGCATTTAGTATGGATGAAATTATTTTTAGTAGAGCGAAGAACAGACTTAGCACGATTCCGGGCAGAAACGTAAAGATTATGTGATTCAGGGGTGGGTTGGCTCCGGTACCTTTTGTAGGCCTTCTCCTTGTTGCGGACAGCATTAGAACAAGCGTGATTAAACCAAGGCTTTCTTGCGTTAGTCAAAGGATATGAGAAAGGAATGTATGCTTCCATGCCCGAGAGAATAACCTCCGTAATGCGCAAGGCACACTCAGATGGCTCACGGCCATGGAAGCAATAATCATTCCAGGGAAAATCAAAGAAGTACTGCCTGAGGGCCTCCCAGTCCGCGGCTCCAAAATGCCAGAGACGACGTTTCCCTGGAGGGTCCGCAGGCCGTACTGGAGCGATAGGACAGGTTAAGGTAATAAGGTTGTGATCGGAGGAGCCCAACGGAGAGAAAAGATTAACAGAGTAAGCAGAAGGATTAGTTGTGAGGAAGAGGGCAAGTATGTTGGAGCTCTCTCCAAGGCGGTCAGGGATACGGGTAGGGTGCTGTACAAGCTGCTCTAGGTCATTAAGGATAGAAAAGATGTAGGCTTGTTCACCAGGTGGATCCGTGAAAGGAGAGGAGAGCCAAAGGTGGCGGTGAACATTGAAATCCCCAAGAATGGAGATTTCAGAGAAAGGAGAAATGGACAGAATGTGTTCCATCGTAGAAGTAAGATAGTCGAAGAATTTTTGATAGTCAGTAGAATTAGGGGATAAGTAAACAGCACAGATATATTTAGTCAGAGAATGACAGGAAAGCCGAAGCCAGAGAGTGGAGAATTCAGAAGAATCAAGTTCAGGAACACGAGAGCAAGATAAGTTGTTGCGTATGTATACACAACAGCCACCTTTGGCTTTGAAATGAGTATAGAGAAAGTAGGAGGATACAGAAAAGGGTTTGCTGTCAGTTGCCTCAGACAGCTGAGTCTCCGTTAGAAAAAGAAGGTGAGGTTTAGAGGAGGAGAGGTGGTGCTCAACGGAGCGAAAGGTAGATGAAAGGCCACGAATGTTGCAGAAATGAAGAAGAATAGAGTCAGACAGTGGTTCCAGGCACCTCGAGTCGTCACCGGGAGAGGGGCAGATGGCGGGGGCATTTATGGTCCCCCCCCCTGGGGACTCCGAGGCTGGGTGAATTTCCGCCATTATGGTGAATTTTGAATAGGAAGTGTGGTGTGTACTGTGCATGTAGTTTGGTGAAGATAGATAGAGAAATTTGTACTGGAGAGCATGCTGGCCTACTCTCTGTGTAACTGAGACACTGAAAAAGTTCAGCAAAGGGGGATGGTCAGGAACTAGTCCTGAGGGCTGATGAAACGGGAGCTCCAGCACCCCTTGTCATCAGCTTTCCATCCACCTCGGGAGTACTGCCCTGCTCGACTGGTGCTACAGTCTACTCCTTATCTTGCTTATAAGTTGTCCTAAATTTTACTCTATAGGCTTCAGGAACAAGCTCATAGGCCTTAAAAATCAAGCTCTTAATTACATCATAATTATCAGATTGATCCTGAGGCAATGATGCATAAGTTACTTGAGTTTTACCAGTAAGAACAGTTTGAAGGAGTACTGGCCAATACTCTTGGGGCCACTTAAAACCTGTAGCTACCCTCTCAAACAACTGAAAATACTTTGTTAAATCAGATTCATTAAAAGGAGGGACAAGTTTAACATTTTTAGCCACATCAAAATCATCAGAGCTAGATGATCCAGTTCCACCTTGTTTCATGCGATACTCATGGTCTGCCTGAATCCTAGCAAGTTCAATTTGTGCCTCCTGAATACGAGCCTGAGACTCAGCCTCCTTAGCACGTGCGTGATACTCAGCCTCCTTAACACGAGCCTCCTGCAGAGCTAGCTGTAACTTAGCTATTTGAATCTGCGTTTGCTCATTTGGAGGAGTTACATTAAACAAGCTTTTATTAATCATGTCAACAATTTGATCTTTAGAATGATGAGAGTGAACTGCAATTCCCAATTGTTGAGCAACAAGCTTAAGTTCATTCTTTGTTCTGTTTTCTACATCACACACTGTTTGCACATTTGACAAAAAATCTTTGGCTTCATCAAGTGTAGTAATAGTAGACATCATGAATAAATCACAGTCACAGAATATCAAGCAATATCCTTATGATAATATTCTGAATATCCTGATAAGAGGTCGCCAAATTTATGTTACGGAACAGAGAAAGATAATGTACACTTTAAGTGAGAATACTAAAAATCACTACTGTCCCGCAAAGTTCCAGGTTCAAAACAAAAGAGTTAGGTAAAATTACAAGTTAAAGTTTAATGCTCAAACTAACAACTAAACATTCAGGACTCATAAGGATAATGTAATGGCAAAAAACAGGTTAAATATATGGTTAACTGCAATAGCCTCTATTAACACGAAATTAGCAAGTTTAAATTTTTCTAAGTCAGCCCTGATAAAATGAGAATACACTGGGTAATACTCAGTGAATGCAAGATATATTATTACAGATACAAAATATTATCAATAATGGTTGACACTCAAAACACATGAATCACAAAAACCTCACTAGGCCTACGAATTAACACCCCATGCTATACAGTACAAGAAAAAATGCAATAACATTTATACTCAAATTACACAGCTGCTAGATGGTTGGAGACTTCCTGAGCACTCACAATAATAACAACTGTACAGAGATGTGAACAAAATGAGGAGTAGATCTAAGTGGCAATTAATGTAGAGACTGAGCTCATTATAAAGGGGCCAGCAGAGCTTGATACAACTTGTAAGAAGGACGCGCAAATGAAACCATAGGGGACAAAGAGTTGACACTCCTGCTCTGAACAACAGAAAGAACGACTTACTCTACTATAAGGGTAGAAGGGGGGAGTGAGGTAGAACACGCTCGTGATCAAACATGCAGCATACTGTACGTTAGAATTACACAAAGGATGATGAAATCATAGGCTATGTAACAATATATATATATATATATATATATATATATATATAGATATATATATATAGATATAGATAGATAGATAGATATACTCGTCTCTCTCTCTCTCTCTCTCTATACAGTATATATACATTATAGTCCCTCACCCACCAACATGTCCCCATCATGGCCAGACGGCAGATGTTCATCGGTTGAAACTAAAAGTGGAGATGGCAATTTCTTCGTTTTCTTTGCTTCTTTCTTTTAGGTGGAATAAATGCAGACTGTTTTTCAGGAAGTAGTTTTTTTTTTTTTTCTGTAGGGCGCTAATATTATTCTTTTTAGCCTTTCTTGTTTTTCTTATTCTACACCGCTTCTGAGTTGGTTTGTGGGACTACACAGTTGTGTTAGCATGATTTACTTTCACTCTGCCTCAGCTGGAAGGAGTGGGTGGAGGTGGCTTGTCGGAGATGCTGTCTTAGACCCTGGTCATGCAGTGCTGTCTCATAGTCAGTGGTGGGTATCGTTACTCTAAAAAGTAATTTCGCTATCCGCTACTTCATTACTTAGAAAACTAACCTCGCTATCCGCTACTCCGTTACTTAGAAAAGTAACTTCGTTATCAGTTACACCGATACTTCTTTACAACAGAAATGGAAGTTTACTGTTACTCCGCTACTCTGTTACTTGTATTAAAGTAAAAAAATTCATTTCATTATATAAAAAAAACAAAGAGAAGAAATACAAAAAAGGTTAAAGATGGATGATAAAACTATCACTTGATGTCGTGTTCACTGCTCTTAGTCTGACAATCACACTGTACTTAACCCGCCGCGTGCCGGCTATTTTTAGCCCTATGGGTCACCCCAGTGCCGGCCATTTTTAGACCTTTTTTTTTTTTTGGCTGAAATGATAGATTTTGATGTGAAAACAACGAATTTCGCCGTTAAAATGCTCACGAAGGCTTGGAAATGGGTTTTATTGAGTCCGGCATACTCGTATCTAGGTATAGCCTCTCTCTCACGCTCACCACGTACGTGAGAGAAAGCCGTTTTTTTATGTAAGGTATACCCAGTTATATATGCTGGGAAGGTATAGCAATGTTCAGTGCACTTTTCTGATTACTTATTACTTCAGCATCTATCACAATTTGCATGTCTTTCTCACTGTGAATGCATTATCTTACACTTACTTGAAGATAGGTACAACCTGACTTCATTACGTACAGTCCTGGCACTTACAAGAAGGTATTTACAACTTGACTTCACTATATAGTACTTACACTTACAAGAAAATATTTATAACTTACACTTACATGAAAATATTTACAAAATGCCTTCACTATGTACAGCACTGGGTGAGGCACACAGGCAGAGTGAGGCAGAGCGAGCGTGAGGGGGGAAGCGAGTGAGTATATGGCCTTGGCAGCCCGGGGGGTGGTAGAGGAGCAGTTACCTTACATGCCTGCCAGTTTTTCCCCGCGAATCTTGAAAAATGCAGTCACATTGCAGTTTTTTATTTTAGACCATTTTAAAACGGCACTGGCACTGGCCGCGGAATTATGTCAGACCATTTCAAGATGGCATGGCATGCGGCGGGTTAATCTGGTAGTACTTGTACTGGCACTAATGGGTGGTGGCGGCTGGTGGCCCAGTGGTGGGATGACCTCATCCTTGACCTTTCTTTACGTCTTCTGTGTCCCCAGCATGCTGGTGGTTGGCCTGTAATTAAAACAAATATATCCATTACATTTATTGTGACATGCACGATTGCACAAAGTAGTTAACATAAGTACAAAAAAATTTGAAAAACAAGTATACTAAATATTTTCTTGTAATCTTTTTTTAAGTTTTAATTGTTTAACTTTATTATATTTTAGCTATATTTTTACCATACCTGCCCTTAGCCCAAACACAATTAGACTTTAGTAGTTACTAGTTACCCACCATATTAGTGAAATCAAATCACACCACCACTGCCAACGTAATGCCAACATTACTGCCAACATACTACTAGAGTACCAGCTACCACCAGTACCAACATCTCCACCACAACGAAGTTTCAAGTTACCAGTACTTCCACGCCGTGACACGAGAGCCACTCACCAGAATCACCAGGACCTAAATAGTATCACAATTACCAGTACCACCACTACCACTAGAGTTGTTAATACCACCACCACCATACCACAACATCAGTCAGTCAGTAATCACTCAGGCACACACCATCTACCACCACTACCACTACACCACAACACCACACCAGTGACAACACCTACCAGGCTACCACCACTACAGTTGACCAGCTCGGCAGCTACCACCAATACTGGTTAGTAGTTACTGGTACTACCACTAGTCCACTACCACTACCACCTAGCAGGTACCACAACTACCACTACCGCTATAACCACTACTACCACACCAGGCATCTACCACAACTACCATCTACCAGTAACACCAGGCACCACTACCATGATAGTACTAGTCTACCACCTTCCACGGTTCACCACTTCCAACACAACTACCACGGTTACAGTTACCAGCACACCACACTACCAATACCACCTACATGATACATCTACCAAACTACCACAACTACTACATCGCCAGTGATGCCACCTACCAGTGAATAATATAATTTTATATTATTTATTTACCTTAAGGAACATGAAATGCTCTAAGGTGGCATCAGAGAGGGAGGCTTTCTTGGCTTTAAGGACATCCTTGCCAATGGAGAAGAGGTGCTCCAAGGGGGTGCTGGAAGGGATGGCTGTGTTGTCTCTGGCAAAGACATGCATCAGTGCTGGCTCCTTGCAGAAGGCCATGTCCGTCAGCTTATCATGTAAAGTAGTAAAATAGTAACGTAGCAAAAAGTAACGGGGTAAAGGACTAGGAAAATAACGGAAGTTACTCGGTCCGTCACAGTAAAAAGAAAAAGTAACGAATTGGTTACTCCGTTACTCAAAAATGTAATTTCGTTAGTAACGGAGTAATGGAATAACGGACCGGTGCCCAACTTTGCTCGTAGCGATGAGCAGGCTTGGGTGCTACCTCAGCCACATGGGACAATACTAAAGGGGCCTGTCAGAGGCAATCAAATTTAAAGCTCTCCCCCAGCCACAGAGGGGCAAGACAGTCCAACTCGGTGTTAGCCCCAAGCCTGGATAAATGGGTAGGGTTGGCGTCAGTAGGGGCATCCGGCCGTAAAAAACAACCAGAACAACCGGACCGAGCGCTAGGGTGAAGATTGATCAAACACATCGACGCCATATAGAAGTGGGAAAAGATAAACACTAAAAGAAAGAAGTCTGCTGATGCTCCAGTTTGAGAATTCTGATAATGAGGAACTGGGATAATATCATATGATGCTGATTCTATTATTTCTTGCACCTAAGGTTGCTTTATTATGATTTGTGTCCACTCTATTGTTAACTGAGTCAAGGCTACTTTGTGTAAATGCTTTAGAACTACAGTATTTGCATCAGGATGCTCTCATTCATCTAATCTTGCTGCTATAAAGTCCTCATCTGAAAAGATGTCATCACTGAAAGGCCACAAACCAGTTGTTCTAAAAACATTCACAGTCTTATCAATACTGGCTGTCATCATGAACGCACTGGCAAATAATTCTAACACATTATACTGTATGTGTGTCTTCCGGCACTTGCAACCATCTAGTTATCTGCAGCCCTAATGTATATACTCGTGTGTGTGTGTGTGTATATATATATATATATATATATATATATATATACATACAGAGAGAGTACATTGACACAGATGACTGAGGTACAAGGATACCGGGGATGGCATGCTTATACACTCAAAATGTGAGGTGAACATTTTTTTTTTCCAGGCATGGGGCAATTAGCTTTCGTATATATATCAAGTTAAACCCTACACACACACACACACACACACACACATATATATATATATATATATATATATATATATATATATATATATATATATATATATATATATATATATTTATATATATTTATTTAAGAACATAAGAAGAAAGGATAACTACAGTAGGGATGTTGGCCCATGCTAGGCAGCTCCTTGAGGAGTAACTGAACTACTAAAATGAGATAAGGACAGTAATGAAGAAGGCTCTCCCTCCCCTCCAAACCCTCCATCCGTAGCCGGGAGGAAAAAATCAGAAAGAACACCACGCAGTGTAGAGAAACTGGCGTGAACATTTTATAGGAAAGTATAATAGGAGAATAGAGACTATCATAGTGTAACCTGAAAAGGGAAAATTATGAATTAGTATTGGTTTAAAGATATTTTTTTCTATACCCACCCCTTATTTTTCATATGCTCATCTAGCCTATGCTTGAAACTCTCAATGGATGAAGCAGCAACTACTTTACTAGGTAGCTTATTCCATTCGTCTACTACTCTATTACCAAACCAATTTCAACATATTTCCTTACTGAAACGGAATTTTTCTAGTTTGAAATCATTACTTCTAGTTCTATCCTGTATGCTCACTTTAAGTACCTCGCTAATATCTCCATTATTTATACCCTTCATCCACTTAAACACCTCAGTTAAGTCTCCCCTTGCTCTACGCCTCTCTGGCGAGTGCAGACTTAGTCTTTTCAGTCTGTCTTCATATGACAGGTTCCGAACATCATGTATCATTTTTGTCATTCTTCTCTGTACATTTTCTGACGAGTTAATATCCATTTTATAGTAAGGACACCAAAATTGTACTGCGTAGTCTAAACGTGACTTTAACTAATGCTAGATAAAGTTGCAGAGTTACTTTTGATGACCTACCTCTCACGCTTCTCGAAATAAATCCTAGGACCCTACTTCCTTTATTTCTCGCATTAACAGGCCTACACTGTTGCCTTGGTTTGAGGTCGTTACTAACCATAACTCTTAGATCTCTCCCGCATTTCGTTTTGCTAATTTTATTGTTATCTAAGCTGTATCTAGTATCTCGAATGGTCTTGCCTGTGTTAAGTACTTAACATTTTTCAACGTTAAATTCCATTGGCCAAGTTTTAGACCATTTGGACAATATACCGAGGTCCTTTTGTAAGTTATGGCAATCGTCAGTCGAGTTAATGACACGCCCTATTTTTGTATCATCGGCAAATTTGCTGATACTGCTAGTGATTCCTAAATCTAGATCATATATATATATATATATATATATATATATATATAATAAGGTACAGAGTACTGAACCCTGTGGTACACCGCTATGGTGGTACCAATCTTAAGTGACGGTTTGGGTGGGGCACGAACCTCTGTACAGTGGTGCCACGTATTCCATACCCGCTATGTGAACGGCTCTGATATATGTAATAGACATCACAATAAGATAAACACATAAGAATATAAAGGTAAAGTGTGTATTATAATATATGAAAAAACAGTAAACTGATTATGCGTAAAATATTTATACGGCAATACAGAAACGTGGCATAATTATTTTACAGTGTTGCTTAAAAAAAGCAGTCACTTTTATTGGCTGTTACCGAACTTCTAGGGTTGGTAATAATGTCACAATTATCATTATAAGATAATGTGCAGGAATATAAGCAAAAATATGCCAGTTTCTTAGTAAAAAAAATATATACATTAAACCCTCGTGAGCGGCAACACACACACACACCCAGTCCGACCTGGTCATCTGTGAGGGATAGAGGAATAGGCCTGTTTGGGGACACCACTTAAAAAAAAAACGCACCAAGACTTTAACCTCCTGGGTGGTGTGGAAATAAAGTGTGAAGCAGCTGCTGTTTGCAGATGATACTGCACTGGTGACTGATTCAGAGGAGAGATTGAGAGAGTTGGTAGAGGAGTTTGGAAGGGTGTGTGAGAGGAGGAAATTGAAAGTAAATGAGAATAAGAGTAAAGTGATGAAGTGTACGAGGTTGATAGATGGTAGGGGGATGAATATAGTTTTGAATGGTGAGTTGCTTGAGGAGGTAGATTGTTTTAAATATCTAGGGTCACATGTTGCTGTGGATGGAAGAATAGATGCAGAAGTGAAGTTTAGAATAAATGAAGTAGGAAAGGTGCTGGGAGGAATGAAAAAAGTGTTTAAATGTCGTTCGCTTAGAATGGATGTAAAGAGAAGGCTGTATGAGGGTGTTGTGGTACCGACTGCATTATATGGGTCTGAAACATGGAATATGGGTGTAGCAGAGAGGAAAAGTTTGAATGTAATGGAGATGAGATGTCTGAGGAATATGTGTGGAGTGACGCGTATGGATCGGGTGCGAAATGATGAAGTGCGAAGGAGAACTGGAGTTGTTCGGGAGATGGCTGGTAGAGTTGAGCAGAGGGTGTTGCAATGGTTTGGGCATATGGAGAGAATGGATAATGAGCGATTGGTGAAAAAGATAACTAGATCTGATGTGAGAGGTGTAAGGCTGAGAGGAAGACCACGAATAGGATGGATGGACAGTGTGAAGAGAGCGCTGGATGCGAGAGGGATGTCTGTTGAGCAAGGAAGAGTGGCTGTGCGTGACAGAAATAAATGGAGAGAAATTGTGAATGGATAAGTGATGACGCAGCCCTGAGGGGATATTCTCCCGCATTTGGTCTGATCAGCTAGTCAGGTCAGGTGCGGGTAAGGGGATGGGTCTGTTATGATGTGGCAGGGGTGAACCAGTTCTGCTGTCGGGCCCTGCTGCGGATGTCACTGATTGCATTGCCCAGTTGACCCTTGTGCGGTGTGGTGCGGTGAGGATCTGTCCGTTCTCCCCTTTGGGGCTGAGATGCGAGTGAGTGTGTTTGAGTGGATGAGTGGATGGAGAGTGAGTCGTCCTGTCTCGGCTACCTCCCTTTCCTTGGGGGAAGCAGCCTAGGTATATAGATAGATAGATAGACATCATAACGTAAAAGAAAATAACCAAAATGTACCCTAAAATACCACAGACGAGAGAGAGAGAGAGAGAGAGAGAGAGAGAGAGAGGGGGGGGGAAGGCAGACCAGGGGCAGTGTTGAGTGCAGCTTAGTGAGAGATGAAGGGAGGGAGGGAAGGAAGGAGGGAGATAGTGATTGAATGAAAACAAATCATGGCGCCACAACAACGAGGTCATCTGGCGCCATATGTAAAACAATAATATTTTTAAATATAATTATATATAATAAGAACAAAATAAAGAAATGAAAGCACAAGTTTATCAGTCACTCATAAAAGAAACAAAATTCCCAAGGGTGACGCACATCTCCCCAAGGAGAGAGAGAGAGAGAGAGAGAGAGAGAAGGCAGGCAAGGGACAGTGTTGAGTGCATTGTCAAGCTGAGGGAAAGATGAAGGGAGGGAAGGAAGGAGGGCGAGAGTGATTGAATGAAAAGGCGCCGTAACATCGAGGTCATCTGGCGTCATATGTAAAACAATAATATAATAAAAAACAAAATAAAGAAATGAAAGCACAAGTTTATAAGACATAAAAGAAACAAAATTCCCTAGGGTGATGCACATCCCCCCAGGAGAGAGAGAGAGAGAGAGAGAGAGAGAGAGAGAGGGAGGGAGGCATCGCGAGTATGGAAAACGTGGCAACACTGTACAGAGGTTCGTGCCCCACCCAAACCGCCACTTTAGAATGGTACGACCATAGTTACTAATGCCCAATCCGACTTAGTTCCTCTTATTAATACTCTCCACTTTCGTCCTTTCAGCCAGGATTATATCCATTTAAGATATCGCTGTCTATACCATGTGCTGGAACCTTTCTAACTAACCTTTGGTGTGGGACCCTATCAAAAGCTTTATGAAAGTCCAGATAAATAATATCGTAAGCTTTATCACTCTCTACTGCCTCATAGCCCTCTGAAAAGAATGACAACAAGTTTGTGAGGCAGGATCGTCCTTGCCTGAATCCGCGCTGACTTTCATTTATAAGATCAAATCTTTATAAGTATTCTCTAATCTTATTTGCCAAAATTGACTAACATTTTTCCTACTACTGACGTTAGACTTATTGGACGATAATTCGACGCAGCTGCTTCATCACCCTTTTTAAAAATGGGTACTACGTTTGTGGTCTTCCACGCCTCTGGAACTTCTCCTGAAAGTAAATAATCATTAAATAACATTGAAAGTGGCTGACATAATTTTTCTTTGGTTTCTTTTAAAATATTAGCATATATATCGTCCGGACCTGGCGAATTTGAGGTTTTAACTTATCAATGGAGAATGAAAGACTAACTAAGAGGGTTTATGTAGGTGAGGTGGAGGGAGGGAGAGGGAGGGGTAGACCGAGGATGAGGTGGAGAGATGGAGTTGAGAGGTATATGAGGGAGGGGGTGGTGATTTGCGGTGAGGGTAGTCAAATTGGTGGGTGACAGAGCGACTTGGAGGCGTTTTGTCTGCGGCCATCCTTTGCGGGATTAGGGCGTCGGGCTATAGATAGATAGATAGATGGAACTTATCAATTTCTTTCAATACGTCCTCCTTGCTAATGCTTATTTTACTAGGAATATTTCCCGTATTATCATTGTAAATGTCTAGATTTTACCTGGTGAATTCTGATATGAAATAATTATTTAGGATGGAGCACATTTCTATATCTTCACTGGTAATGTCACCTGATTCTGTTCTGAGTGGTCCTATCTTATCTTTATTTTTCGTACTGCACCTTTGATGAAAACCCTTGGGGTTTTCTTTCGATTCACTAGCAACCTTATAACTTCTCTGCTTTCCGTATCTCCCTCTTCTCTATTTAAAATCGCATACCGGTTACATAAGTGTTCTTCTCCACGTTTTATTTTTCTATATATTCCTTTCCGTTGGGCTATGAGAGATTTTAATCTGTTGTTTAACCATCTTGGTCCAGAATTACTCGTTCTAAACGGTTTTGAAGGGATATATCTATCTTGGTTTCCGTGTATTATATTTACTAACTCGTTATATTTCTCACTGGCCGAACGTCTGCTTGGTACTGGATCTGGGTTAATCCCCGTCACGTGAACTACACTTCCACCTGAGATCTGACCTTCCCCAGAGACCTGGCGCACATTCCCACTTGTTTCCTGCCCCTCGCCTATGACCTGAGATTCCCCACTGACCTGGCACTCCTTAGAATAGCTATTTTCCCTATGGAATACCGTTCTAAAGTAAGCTCTTAATCCACCAAAATATCCTAGACGAAAATTAGGAGCGGTGGAGGTATTTTCAGTGGAACTGACGTCCCAAATAAAACTGAACTTAATTTTTTCGTGATCGCTATTACCAAGGCGTCCACCAACCTCTATATCACTAACGACATTTTCTTTATTAGCTAAATCTAAATCTAGTATTTTATTACCTTTGATGGGCTCCCTGATATACTGAAAGGAAATTATCCTGTACTACCTCTAAAAAATTCCTCTGACTCTGCATCCCCTGTCTGATTTCTCCAATCAGTCCTTGGCAGATTAAGATCCCCTACGATTATTACTAAGCTGGGCTGTGACACTTTCCTAATTTCCTCCCAAAGGTATTTACTATCTGCTCTACTTAATTTTGGAGATCTGTAAATAGCTCCTAAGACTCCCTGTTGTTATTGATTTCAACCCAGACACTTTCGGTGTCCCTGTTTACTTGAATGTCTGCTTTATTGTAACAGTTTAATGAATCCTATACAAAATTAGCTACCCCGCCCCCCTTTCTTCCCACATGGTTTGACACAAAAATATTATAGCCCTTTATCTGATATTCTGCTAAAAATTCTCGAGTGTCTGTATTCATCCTGGTTTCACTAATAATGGCAATCTATTTTCTCTGTACAAATTAAAGCCCTCAGTTCATCTATTTTATTTCGTAAACTCCTGCTGTTTGTGTAGTACACTTTCAGATCATTACGAGTAGTTATACCTCTACCTTGAGACTTACTTTTTTTTAATTTTGTTAATAACTGGGACACTCTTTTCTTTACTAATATAAAAAAATTTTGCACTATCACTTGTCACCCCTCTATCATCGCCTGGTCATTTTGGGGTGCCTGAGTGGATGTTTCTACACTGATGGTTAAGCTGCTGTTCTTACTTTTGCATGTCTTGATACATTTATCCAGACATAATGATAATTATTTCTGAGTGTAGTTGCTTGATTTTTTAGTGTAGTTGCTGCAACTTCCTATACAACTAATTCTCAACCCCGAAAAAAAAAAAAAAACTAACTCCTTGTCTATCATCCCAGCTAAAACAGTAACTCCCTGCCTACTGAGATGAGTCCCATTCCAACTATACATGGAACTCCGCCCATAAAACTGGTCCCATCTGTTAATGAAAGGTATTGCATTATCTTTGCAATACCTTTCAAGGTGGCAAGCAAAACCTATCGCCCTGCTCAACCATTCCCTCCCAAATTCTCTCCTAGGCAAAACACTGAGTACTACATGGGTCCCTCCCCTCTCCCTAACCTTCTCCAACATCACCTTGTACTGCTGCCATAGTACCTCACTCTTATGTCTGCCAACATCATTGCCTCCTACACTGAGGCACACAGTGGGTTTGTCTCCACAATCCTTCACGATATTTGAAATTTTCTCTTTCACATTACATTGCTCTGTTTATTTTTCTTACCTGGGAGTCTCCAATAATGGCAACATTTTTCTTACGTTTCTTGATCTCATACTTATCTGTATGGGAAGTTCTCTCACCATCCTTCTCTCCTATTTCCCTCTATGCCTTCCCTTCACATTGGTCATGTAATGCATTGAAGGCATTTATGGTCTTGATCTCCACTTGTTTCTTGAGGGTGAACCTCGTTGCACCCTTGTGTACAAGTGTCCAACCTTCAGCCTTTTTTTCTCTCTCCAACATTTCCTCCAACAATTCCCTCATTTCTGACTTCTGCCTGACGACCTGTACCTCCCGCTTCAGTTTGAGAAATTCTTCCTTTAACTCGAGGTACTCCTTCTCAAAACTTGCACCAGGGAAACAACTCTCTGTAGGGGAAGCCATCACGCACAAATTCACACAAAGGTAGCACAGCGCTATCACGGGTCACTACAACACTCCAGCACAACACTATCACAGATCACTGTCACAGGTCACTAAACTCTGTGACAATTCTCACAACAGGTGAGAACGCCAGGAGAGATGTCCATACAGACTGACCTCACGAGAGCGACTGACAGACTGACCTCACAAGAACGACTGACTATATATATATATATATATATATATATATATATATATATATATATATATATATATATAAACAAGGTGCTACCCAAAATTGCCAGCAATTTTAATATTGTAGGAAAATGTTATCTTACCTTCTAGTTCTCGCTGTCGCCTTCAAAGTAGTCCCCTTGGGCATGTTTTCAGTGGTCCCAGCGTTATTTCCACGGGTCCATGCATCCCTGGAAGGCTTCAGGAGTGATAGTCTTGAGCACCTCCTGCGATTCTGTCTGGATCTCCTCAATCGAATCAAATCGATGAACTTTCAGTCGTAATTTCTGCTTGGGAAGCAGGAAAAAGTTGCAGGGGGCAAGGTCAGGTGAATATGGTGGGTGGGGAATGACTACCGTGTTAGTGGAAGCCAGGAACTGCCGGACAACAATTGATGTGTGGGTGCGGGCGTTGTCATGATGCAGGACCCAGTCCTTGTTCTTCCAGTGTTCTGGATGTTTGCGGTGGATGTTCTCTCTCAGACGCTGTAAAACTTCACGGTAAAACTTTCCGCTGACAGCTTTACTGGGTGGGTGGAATTCCTTGTGAACAATACCTTGGATATCAAAGAAAACGATCAACATCGACTTGACAATGCAGTGCCACTGGTGTGACATTGCAAAACCGCCAAACCACCTACACACCATGTTACAATACTAAGCTTAGCAACATGTCCGCTCACAGACACGGCCGGGGCCACACTGACACACAAGGGGTGCTGCTGACTCCTTCTAGTGGCAAAAGGCAAAACTGCAAATGGTTGGCTCCCTTTGTTCAAATTACTGGAACTTTTGGGTACCACCTCATGCATATATATATATATATATATATATATATATATATATATATATATATATATATATGTGTGTGTGTGTGTGTGTGTGTGTGTGTGTGTGTGTGTGAGAATGTACATACAAACGTGCACATATATCAACTCTGTTCAAAATTTCCTCCAGTTGAATTCCCTGATCTGCTGTTTTTGAGAGAGACACAAGTAAGCTCCATCACTGATTTAGCTAGATTTAATTTTCCTGGTTATATCTTGATTCAAAATTTCAGACTCAAAGGAGGCGTATGTTGCCTTGCTAAATCAGAAATTGGCCTGGAGGAGATGACTAAATTCGATTGTCCTTATTTCGACTAGTCCATATACAAATTAAATTCTTTTGGTAAAATTAAGTATTTCTGTTGTGTCTATTGTTCCTCTAATGCTCCTCCAGAGCCGAGTTTACTTGACTCTGTCTTCACAAATGTCCTCAGCATTAATACCGCATCAGAAATTACTATTCTGGGTGATTTTAATGTCTATAAGTTTGAATGGCTCACTTATTCAGCCAGAACTGGAAGTCTGGTCTTGAATGTGAGCTATTTGCAGACTCATTTAATCTCACCCAGTTAGTCAGTCAACCTACCCGTATACCAGACAACCCCGATCAAAATCCCCACCTATTGGACTTGTTTCTAACAACCAATTCAGATAATTAAAGTGTCGAAGTGAAGTTCCCCCTCGGATCCTCGGATCATTGTCTGATTCAAACCACCAGTTTAACACCTACCACACCCTCCTGCTCTGAACAGGTGGTGGTGACTAAATGGCACTACGACAGGGCAGACTGGAAGGGACTCAATAATTTTTTCATGGATGTTCCTTGGACCTCCTTTTCCTCCCAAGATGTAAATTCCACATTGGGCCACATACAGGATTTCATAAAAGTCGGCATGGAAACATTCATTCCCCATCATACTTACAGAAAAAGATGTAATTCTCCTAAATGGGTTGACAACAATTGTGCGAGACTAGCAGAACATAAAACAATAGCCTATAACACTTACAAGGACCAAAACCAAAAAAGCCTTTAACTATTATAGAAATATCAGAAACCATGCTAAAATTATTATCAGTCTTTCTAAATCAAACTTTCTACACGGACAGGCTAACAAACTACTAAACAATCCAAATGATAACAAAATATTCTGGTCAACCCTTAATTCATTCAAAACTAACTTCACTAACACCTCTTCCATTCCACCTTTACAGTCCCCCAATGGAAATCTAGTAAGTGACACACGTGGAAAAGCCAAACTTCTTGTTGACATTTTTTCAAGAAAGTCAACCCTAAATACAGAAAATCACGATATTCCTGTACTGGATTTTGATTCCCCTCAAATACCTCCTTTCATGATTCACACAAGATACGTACAAGCTGTATTATAGAATCTCTCAGCGGACAAAGCTACTGGTCCAGATGAAATTCTTTCATTAGTACTTAAAAATTGCTCGTTAGTGTTGGCTCCTGTACTGGCAAAATTTTTCCGCTTACGCATCCGTACCTCAAGTTTTCCAGCCCATTGGAGAGAAGCAAATATCCATCCTGTTCCTCAAAAGGGGACAACTTTTGATCCATCAAACTATAGACCAATTGCAATAACTTTCATTCTCGGTAAAATTTTTGAGACACAATTTAACAAAAACATAGTCAAGCATCTTGAAATTAAAAATTTAATCAATGATCAGCAGTATGGATTCAGACGAGAACGTTCAACTGTAGACATTCTTTGCCTTCTTACCCATCAGATTAATAAAACAATAGACCAACACGGTGAAACACACACAATAGCACTTGATATATCAAAAGCATTTGACAGAGTATGGCACCGGGTCTTATTGTCTAAGATGTCACACTATGGCCTTGCATTACTGGCCCCTCTAATTTCTTCTTACCTTCATAATAGAAAAATACAGGTCATGGTTGATGGAATTTATTCTCAGTTTCATTCCGTAAGTGCTGGCTTACCTCAGGGATCAGTTTTTGCGCCAACCCTCTTTCTCATTCATATAACTGACCTCCTATCTGTCACTCGCAACCCAATACACTCTTATGCTGATGACTCGACCCTTCATAGTTCCTTCATATTTAGTACCTCCTTTACACAATATGATATTATAAATTCCCAAATAAACACAACAATTTCTCTGAACCAGGACCTTTCTAAAATTAATCAATGGGGACAAACAAATCTAGCCTCATTTAATGTTCAAAAAACTAAATACATTAATTTCTCCAACAGAAAGAATCCCTCAGACTCTCACATAATTTTAAATGATGTCAATATTCCCGTATCCACTGCAATTGATATCCTAGGTGTTTCTCTACAGTAAACCCCAGCCTAAGCTGGACAGCCTATGTGAAATCCCTTGCTAAAAATGCTTCCAAAAAATTGGGACGCGTACAGAGTTCGTGAGTTCTTCACTGACGAGCAGATGGCCACAATATACAAAAGTCATGTCCGTTCTCTGATCGAATACTGTTCACCACTGTGGAGTGGATGTGGAGCGGTTGCATTGAGGTAGTTGGACAAAATTCAAAATAAAGCTTTTAGATTAATTATTAATCCTGCCTTACGCAGGACTTTCCTCCTTTATCAGTAAGTAGTGACGTTGCTTCTTTAGCATTATTTAATCGATATTTTTACCGTAACTGTTCTTACGAACTGGCTTCAATTGTGCCTCCCCTTCACATTTTCTCTCGAAATACTCGGGCAGCTGGGAGAGCCCACGAATTCACACTCTCTCCCCCACAATGCAGAACCTCTGCTTATCAAAATTCATTTATCCCCAGAACTACTACTCTCGGGAATTCACTTCCTGAGAGTTGTTTCCCATAAATATTTAATCCACTTCAATTCAGATCCAATTGTTATAAATATTTTATAAATGGAGGATCCCTTTAGGCACATGGACTTATTTTTTTTCTCTTTTTTTTCCTTCCTCCATTCATTGTCTATTAAAAAAAAATAAAACATAATTATGTACACATTTGATTATATATATATATATATATATATATATATATATATATATATATATATATATATATATATATATATATATATATATATATATATATATTGTTACGGAACAGAGAGAGATAATGAAAACTTAAAGTGAGAATACTAAAATCACTACTGTCCAGCAAAGTTCCAGGTTCAAAACAAAAGAGTTAGGTAAAATTACAAGTTAAAGTTTAATGCTCAAACTAACAACTAAACATTCAGGACTCATAAGATTAATGTAATGGCAAAAAACAGGTTAAATATATGGTTAACTGGAATAGCCTCTATTAACACGAAATTAGCAAGTGTAAATTTATCTAAGTCAGCCCTGATAAAATGAGAAAACCGGATAATGCTCAGTTAAAGCAAGATATATTATTACACATACAAAATATTATTAATAATGGCTGACATTAAAAACTCTTCAGGAATCACAAAAAACCTCACCAGGCCCATGAATCAACGCCCCAGGCCACACAGCACAAGAAAAATGGCAACAACACTCATACCCAAATTATACAACAGCTAGATGGCTGGAGACTTCCTGAGCACTCACAAAAAGAATAATACACTATACAGGGGAGGACAGAGATGTGAACAAAATGAGGAGTAGATCTAAGTGGCCCTAATGCAGAGACTGAGCTCATTATATACGGGCAGGCAGAGCTTGATTCAACTTGCAAGAAGGACGCGCAAACGAAGGCACAGAGGACGAAGAGTTGACACTCCTGCTCTGAACAACAGAAAGAACGACTTACTCTACTATAAGGGGGAGAAGGGGGGAGTGAGGTAGAACACGTAAGCCTGGTCACTATGGAAGCCACGAGGCGAATCGTGATCAAACATGCAGCATACTGTACGTTAGAATTATACAAAGGATGATGAAATCATAGGCTATGTAACAATATATATATATATATGTGTGTGTGTGTGTGTGTGTGTGTGTGTGTGTGTGTGTGTGTGTGTGTGTGTATCCTACCTGTGTATTTATGAATTATTGTAGTGTTTGGTATTATGTAAACATAAGACTAGTTTATATACGAAAGTTAATTACCCCATGCCTGGTAAAAAAAAAAAAAAAAAAAAAAAACATTCACCACATATCTGAGTGTATAAGCATGCCATACCCTGTATCCTTGTACTTCAGTCATCTATGTCAATGTACTCATGTGCTCATTTATATATATAAATATATATATATATATATATATATATATATATATATATATATATATATAAAATATCCCCCCTGTGGCGGGGGGGACACAATCTGGCCGCATTATGGGGTAATGCTACTACTCTGCGGCCAGATTCTGTTAGGAAGAATACTGCCACCGTATTCCCTGCGTGTCGTAAAAGGCGACTAAAAGGGGGGAGGTGAGGAGACTAGGGACCCCCTCCTCTGTTTTTTAGTTCCTAAAAAGAGACAGGCCAGAGAAAGGCATGGGGGATTGAGTTATCCCCGTACCCTGAAGATTGCGTCTATGAATGTGCGTGGATGTAGTACGATTGAGGCTAAAAGGGAGGAGATTGGGAGAATGTTTGTGAGAAGAAATTTGGATGTGATAGCTTTGAGTGAAACGAAGATGAAAGGGAAGGGTGAGTCTATGTTTGGAAGTGTGACTGGAAGATTGTCACGTGTTGAAAGAGAAGAGGAAGAGAAGGTGTGGCCTTGTTAGTGAGTCCGGAAGTACAGCAGTGTGTGACTGAATGGAAGATGTTATCGAGACTGATGTGAGTGGAAGCGAAATTTAAACGTGAGTTGTGAGTGTTTGAGTGCATATGGGCCTCGTAATGAAAAGGATGAAGAAGAGAGGGAGTCTTTCTGAAATTATATTGATGAGTGTCTGCAGAGTTTTGGAGCGAATGTGCATGTCGTAATGATGGGAGATCTGAATGCTAGAGTAGGAAATGTAGCAGTTGGTATACATGGTGTGCCCGGAAGAAATGAAAATGGGGAACGAATGATAGCGATGTGCATTAAGCGAGAGATGGTGATTGGAAATACCTTGTTTGGGAAGAAAGATATTCATAAGTATACATGGATGAGACAGGAGGGTGGAATGGTTGTTGATAGAGCATTAATGGACTATCTGATTGTGGTCAGGAATGTAATAGGAAGATTGTTGGATGTGAGAGTTCTGAGAGGGGAGGGTGGAAGTATGTCTGACTACTACCTGGTGAAGGGAAAGTTAAGAGTAGGTAAGAGATGGGTAAGAGCTACGAGAGTTAGGTGTGGCAGGGAGGTTTTGAAAGTGAGTGAGTTGGATAAAAGAGGGAAAATGATAGAGTATCAGGAGAAATTAAAGGGTGAGTGGAACGCAGTGAAAGATCAGGAAAATGGCAATGTGGAGGAGGAATGGCAGTTGTTTAAGAGTGCTGTGGTGGGGCATGCGGAAGAGGTGTGTGGTGTGAGACGAGTGGATGGTGGTGTAATAAAAGGAAGTGAATGGTGGTGCTAAGAAGTAAGTATGGCTGTGGCTCAAAAGAGACGTGCATATGAAGTGTGGCTGCAGAGGAAGGATGAGGTGTCATGTGAGAGGTATAAGGAAAAGAGGAATAGGGCAAGAAGAGCTGTGCGTGATGCTAAAGTGGCAGTAGATGTGAGGTGGGGTAGGCGGTTGACTGAGAATTTTCAACAGAATAAGAAAATGTTTTGGAAGGATGTGAAAAGATGCAAAAGGGAGTCTGGGAAGGAAGAGCGAGTAAAAGCAGAGGATGGAAGGATGTTACTTGAGATGGATGCAGTAAAGAAGAGATGGGCAGAGTATTCTTAAAGACTGTTAAATGTAGAGGAGGAAAGAGAGGCTGAGATTGTGGAGGATGGAACGGTGCAAGGAATAAGTGTGTTGGGAGAGTTGAATGATTCTTTGATCATGAAGGAGGAAGTGCAGGAGGCAGTAAAGGAGATGAAAACAGGGAAAGCTGCAGGTATGGATGGGTGTGCTGTGGAATGCCTGAAAGGTGGTGAAGCGACTATTATTGACTGGTTTGTAAGATTGTTGGAAAGTGTGCTTTGTGAAAGGTATGGTGGTCCCATTGTATAAAGGTAAGGGTGATAAGTATGAATGTATTAGCTTTAGGGGTATAAGTCTGTTGAGTGTTGTAGGTACGGTGTATGGCAGAATGTTAATTAATAGAGTTATAGAGGGTACAGAGAAAGTGATTGTTGATGAGCAGTGTGGCTTTAGGAGAGGAAAGAGATACGTGGATCAGGTATTTGCTGTGAGACAGGTGTGTGAAAAGTACTTAGAGAAAGGTAAGGATGTGTTTTGGGCGTTCATGGATTTAAACAAAGCGTATGATAGATTTGATAGGGAGGCTTTGTGGACTGTTTTAAGACTGTATGGACTTGATGGTAGGTTGTTACAAGAAGTGAAAAGGGTTTATGTATGTAGCAGAGCGTGTGTAAGAGTGGGAAATACTGTGAGTGATTGGTTTCCCGTGAGAATGGGGCTGCGGCAGGGATGTGTAATGTTGCCTTGGTTGTTTAATATTTATGTGTATGGTGTTGTAAGGGAGGTGAATGCAAGAGTGTTAGGTGGAGGTCTGAGTCTGGTGAATGTTGATGGTAGAGAGTGGAATCTGAAGCAGCTGCTGTTTGCAGATGATACTGCACTGGTGACTGATTCAGAGGAGAGATTGAGACAGTTGGTAGAGGAGTTTGGAAGGGTGTGTGAAAGGAGGAAATTGAAAGTGAATGAGAATATGGGTAAAGTGATGAAGTGTGCAAGGTTGGTAGATGGTAGGGGGATGAATATAGTTTTGAATGGTGAGTTGCTTGAGGAGGTAGAGTGTTTTAAGTATTTAGGGTCACATGTTGCTGTGGATGGAAGAATAGATGCAGAAGTGAAGTTTAGAATGAATGAAGTAGGAAAGGTGCTGGGAGGAATGAAAAAAGTGTTTTGATGTCGTTCGCTTACAATGGATGTAAAGAGAAGGCTGTATGAGGGTGTTGTGGTACTGACTGCGTTATATGGGGCTGGAACATGGAATATGGGTGTAGCCGAGAAAAAAAGTTTGAATGCAATGGAGATGAGGTGTCTGAGGAGTATGTGTGGAGTGACGCGTATGGATGAAGTGAGAAATGATGAAGTGCGAAGGAGAACTGGAGTTGTTCGGGAGATTGCTGATCGAGTTGAGAAGAGGGTGTTGCGATGGTTTGGGCATATGGAGAGAATGGATAGTGAGCGATTGGAGAAAAAGATAACTAGACCTGATGTGAGAGGTGTAAGGCTGAGAGGAAGACCACGAATAGGATGGATGAACAGTGTGAAGAGAGCGTTGGATGCGAGAGGGATGTCTGTTGAGCAAGGAAGAGTGGGTGCACGTGATAGAAATGAATGGAGAGAAATTGTGAATGAATAAATGATGACGCAGCCCTGAGGAGATATTCTCCCGCATTTGTCTGATCAGCTGATCAGGTCAAGTGCGGGTAAGGGGATGGGTCTGTTATGATGTGGCGGGGGTAAACCAGCTCTGTTGTCGGGCCTTGCTGTGGATGTCACTGATTGCATTGTGCAGTTGACCCTGGTGCAGTGTGGTGCAGTGAGGAGCTCCCTTCTACACTTTGGGGATAAGATGTGAATGAATGTGTTTGAGTGGATGAGTAAATGGGGAATGTGTCGTCCTGTTTCGGCTACCTCCCTTTCCATGGGGATAGTAGACTAGGTATATACTGGCCGCAGTATGGGGTGGTACTACTACTCTGCGGCCAGGTTGTGTTAGGAAGAATACTGCCACCGTATTCCCTGCGTGTCGCAAAAGGCGACTAAAAGGGGCGGGGTGAGGCGACTAGGGACCCCCTCCTCTGTTTTTTAGTTCCTAAAAAGAGACAGGCCAGAGAAAGGGATGGGGGATGGAGTTATCCCCGTACCCTGAAGATTGCGTCTATGAATGTGCGTGGATGTAGTACGATTGAGGCTAAAAGGAAGGAGATTGGGAGAATGTTTGTGAGAAGAAAGTTGGATGTGTTAGCTTTGAGTGAAACGAAGATGAAAGGGAAGGGGGAATCTATGTTTGGAAGTGTGAATGGAAGATTGTCAGGTGTTGACAGAGGAAGAGCAAGAGAAGATGTGGCCTTGTTAGTGAGTCCGGAAGTTCAGCAATGTGTGATTGAATGGAAGGAGGTGTCATCGAGACTGATGTTGGTGAAAGCGAAATTTGAACGTGAGTTGTGGGTGTTTGTGAGTGCATATGAGCCTGGTAGTGAAAGGGATGAACAAGAGAGGGAGTCTTTCTGGAATGATGTTGATGAGTGTCTGCAGAGTTTTGGAGCGAATGTGAATGTGGTAATGATGGGAGATCTGAATGCTAGAGTGGGAAATGTAGCAGTTAAAGGCGTAGTTGGTATGCATGGTGTGCCTGGAAGAAATGAAAATGGGGAACAAATGATAGCGATGTGTGTTGAGCGAGAGATGGTGATTGGGAATACGCTGTTTGAGAAGAAAGATATTTATAAGTATACATGGGAGAGACAGGAGGGTGGAAGGGTTGTTGATAGAGCTTTGATGGACTATGTGGTTGTGTCTAGGAATGTAATAGGAAGATTGTTGGATGTGAGAGTTCTGAGAGGGGAGGGTGGAGGTATGTCTGACCACTACCTGGTGGAGGGAAAGTTAAGAGTAGGTAAGAGATGGGTGAGAGCCACGAGGGTTAGGTGTGGCAGGGAGGTTTTGAAAGTGAGTGAGTTGGATAAAAGAGAGAAAAAGATAGAGTATCAGGAGAAATTGAAAGATGAGTGGAACGCAGTGAAAGATCGGGAAAATGGCAGCGTGGAGGAGGAATGGCAGTTGTTTAAGAGTGCTGTGGTGGGGCATGCAGAAGAGATGTGTGGTGTGAGACGTGTGGGTGGTGGTGTAAGAAAAGGAAGTGAATGGTGGTGCGAGGAAGTAAGTATGGCTGTGGCTGAGAAGAGACGTGCATATGAAGTGTGGCTGCAGAGGAAGAATGAGATGTCATATGAAAGGCATAAGGAAAAGAGGAATAGAGCGAGAAGGGCTGTGCGTGATGCTAAAGTGGCAGCAGATGAGAGGTGGGGTAGGCGGCTGACAGAGAATTTTCAACAGAATAAGAAAATGTTTAAGAAGGAGGTGAAAAGGGTGCGAAAGGGAGAGTCTGGGAAGGAAGAGCGAGTAAAATCAGAGGATGGAAGGATGTTAATTGAAATGGATGCAGTAAGGAAGAGATGGGCAGAGTATTTTGAAAGATTGTTAAATGTAGAGAAGGAAAGGGTGGCTGAGATTGTGGCGGATGGAAGGGTGCAAGGAATAAATGTGTTGGGAGAGTTAAATGACTTTATGATCACGAAGGAGGAAGTGGAGAATACAGTAAAGGAGATGAAAACAGGGAAAGCTGCAGGTATGGATGGGTGTGCTGTGGAATGCCTGAAGGGTGGTGGAGTGACTATTGTTGACAGGTTAGTAAGATTGTTGAATGTGTGCTTTGAGAAAGATATGGTGCCAATTGACTGAGCAAGTGCTTGTGTGGTCCCGTTGTATAAAGGCAAGGGTGATAAGTATGAATGTACTAGCTTTAGGGGTATAAGTCTGTTGAGTGTTGTAGGTAAGGTGTATGGTAGAGTGTTAATTATGAGAGTTAGAGAGGGTACAGAGGGAGTGATTGGTGATGAGCAGTGTGGCTTTAGGAGAGGGACGGGATGCGTTGATCAGGTGTTTGCTGTGAGACAAGTGTGTGAAAAGTATTTAGCGAAAGGCAAAGATGTGTTTTGGGCATTTATGGATTTAGAGAAAGCATATGATAGAATTGATACGGAGGCTTTGTGGACTATTTTAAGATTGTATGGACTTAATGGTAGGTAACTAAAAAGGGTGAAAAGTTTTTATGTAAATAGTAGAGCGTGTGTGAGAGTGGGAAATGCTGTGAGTGATTGGTTTCCCGTGAGAGTGGGGCTGCGACAGGGATGTGTGATGTCGCCTTGGTTGTTTAATATGTATATGGATGGTGTTGTAACGGAGGTGAATGCAAGACTTTTAGGTGGAGGTCTGAGTCTGGTGAATGTTGATGGTGGAGAGTGGAATCTGAAGCAGCTGCTGTTTGCAGATGATACTGCACTGGTGACTGATTCAGAGGAGAGATTGAGACAGTTGGTAGAGGAGTCTGGAAGGATGTGTGAAAGGAGGAAATTGAAAGCAAATGAGAATAAGAGTAAAGTGATGAAGTGTACGAGGTTGATAGATGGTAGGGGGGTGAATATAGTTTTGAATGGTGAGTTGCTTGAGGAGGTAGATTGTTTTAAATATCTAGGGTCACATGTTGCTGTGGATGGAAGAATAGATGCAGAAGTGAAGTTTAGAATGAATGTAGTAGGAAAGGTGCTGGGAGGAATGAAAAAAGTGTTTAAATGTCGTTCGCTTAGAATGGATGTAAAGAGAAGGCTCTATGAGGGTGTTGTGGTACCGACTGCGTTATATGGGGCTGAAACATGGAATATGGGTGTAGCAGAGAGGAAAAGTTTGAATGTAATGGAGATGAGGTGTCTGAGGAGTATGTGTGGAGTGACGCGTATGGATCGGGTGCGAAATGATGAAGTGCGAAGGAGAACTGGATTTGTTCGGGAGATGGCTGATCGAGTTGAGCAGAGGGTGTTGCGATGGTTTGGGCATATGGAGACAATGGATAATGAGCGATTGGTGAAAAAGATAACTAGATCTGATGTGAGAGGTGTAAGGCTGAGAGGAAGACCACGAATAGGATGGATGGACAGTGTGAAGAGAGCGTTGGATGCGAGATGGATGTCTGTTGAGCAAGGAAGAGTTGCTGTGCGTGACAGAAATAAATGGAGAGAAATTGTGAATGAATAAGTGATGACGCAGCCCTGAGGGGATATTCTCCCGCATTTGGTCTGATCAGCTAGTTAGGTCAGGTGCGGGTAAGAGGATGGGTCTGTTATGATGTGGCAGGGGTAAATCAGTTCTGCTGTTGGGCCCTGCTGCGAATGTCACTGATTGCATTGCGCAGTTGACCCTTGTGCGGTGTGGTGCGGTGAGGATCTGTCCCTTCTCCTCTTTGGGGCTAAGATGCGAATGAATGTGTTTGAATGGATGAGTAAATGAGGAGTTTGTCGTCCTGTCTCGGCTACCTCCCTTTCCTTGGGGAAAATATATATATATATATATATATATATATATATATATATATATATATATATATATATATATATATATATATATATATATATATATATATATATATATATATATATATATATATATATATATATATATATATATAAAATAAAGATGCTGTACATCACAACGTTGATACTACTTTTCCTGACAAGACTAAGGTTCCCAAGAGGAAGATCTATTGAGGATATTTTATTAAGATGATATGGCCAACCCACACTGCGATGCTATACGAGCACTGAGAAGACAGCATTCAAGGTCAAGAAGGTGGAAAGAGACCTCATTTTTTTAAGGACATGTAGGGATTATGGCCAAGTGCCTAATTTCATTAGATTTAAATTACATGATTCAAGGTTTTATGCCACATCAACATATAGATCTTGGCTCTTTCACCTGTTGGATGTTGAAATAAGGAAGCAGAAGAACAAACTGCTTAAACTTAATAGAGAAATTGATGCATTGAAATATAAGTTAAACAACCTTGTTTCATATTTAGATTTCAAATGTTTCGGTGTATTCATTGAATGTTTTGTGAAGAAAAATATCAATAGGATTGTAGCTACACATTCACGTAAGCTTAGGGGATTAGGAATTGACATCAATAATTCAGTTGATATAGATAAAGTCATTTTTAACCTCTCTTCAAGGTCTTTGACTAAGGAAGAGAAGGATGTTTTGTCTTAGGCTTGGATTTTGCTCTCCCTCCTGTTCGTTTAAACTATGTTAAGTTCTTTTTACCTTTGGAGAGATTATGTTCAGTTTTAAAGAAATGCAACCTTTACAAAAAAGACTGGACTTACGTGTGGCATAATGTATCTGCTTTAGCTAAAAATTCTTTTAGACAGCACTCTGCACATCTCAAAGAACAAAAAGAGGACTATGGATATCGTAAGATTTTGAAATCTCTCAAAAATGATGATGACGGCATAATTATTACTCGTCCTGACAAAGGAAAGGGCGTAGTTATCATGAACAAGGATGATTGTGTATTAAAGCTTAATCATATTCTTAGTGACACCTCTAAATTTAAGGTCATCAGTTCTGATATTCCATCTGCCATCCTAAAACATGAATACAAACTAAATAGATTACTGCGAAGTATTAAAGATAAAGTAGGTGTTAGTACGACTAATAGTCTGTATGCTTCTGGCTCAGTTCCTGGTTATCTCTATGGTCTCCCCAAAGTTCATAAACCTAACACGCCTTTAAGACCCATCATTTCATCTATTGGTACCTTCAGTTATAACACAGCAAAATTTTTGGTTCCCCTGATCAGTTCCCTATGTACAAATAAATATACGGTTCAAAATTCTGCAGAGTTTGTCAAGGAAGTCACTTCTCTGAGATTTGATCACCCTGTCACCCTGGCTAGCTTTGATGTAGAATCCCTTTTCACGAATGTTCCCTTGCATGAAACCACTAGGCTAAACACAGATAACACCAGTATTTCTACTCTTACTTCAGTTGGCTTGGATAGAAAATCATTTTACAAACCTGTTTACATTTAATGGAAAACTTTTTACTCAAAAAGATTGAGTGGCGATGGGGTCACCACTGGTTCCTTCATATGCTAATGCTTTTCTTTGCCACCATGAACAAACTTGGCTTAATAATTGTCCCACTGATTTTCAACCCACCTTTTACCGAAGGTACATGGACGATACTTTCGTTATATTTAAAAACCCTGTTGATATTCATAAGTTTATGGATTATATAAACTCCCAACACCCTATATATATATATATATATATATATATATATATATATATATATATATATATATATATATATATATATATATATATATATATATATATATATATATATATATATATATATATATATATATATATATATATATATATATATATATATATATATACATTGTAACATAGCCTATGATTTCATCATCCTTTGTGTAATTTTAACACACAGTATGCTGCATGTTTGATCACGAGCGTGTTCTGCCTCAGTCCCCCCTTCAACCGTCATAGTAGATTAAGTCGTCCTTTCTGTTGTTCAGAGCAGGATTGTCAGCTCTTTTTCCCCTATGGCTTCATTTGCGCGTCTTTCTTACAAGATGTATCAAGCTCTGCTGGCCCCCAGTGTATTTTCATTTTGTCAGGGCTGACTTAGATATATTTACTCTTGCTAATTTCGTGTTAATAGAGGCTATTGCAGTTAACCATATATTTAACCTGTTTTTTGGCATTACATTATCCTTATGAGTCCTGAATGTTTTGTTGTTAGTTTGAGCATTAAACTTTAACTTGTAATTTTACCTAACTCTTTTATTTTGAACCTGGACCTTTCCGGGACAGTAGTGATTATTAGTATTCTCACTTAAAGTGTACAATATCTTTCTCTGTTCCGTAACAACATATATATATATATATATATATATATATATATATATATATATATATATATATATATATATATATATTGTTACATAGCCTATGATTTCATCATCCTTTGTGTAATTCTAACGTACAGTATGCTGCATGTTTGATCACGAGCGTGTTCTACCTCACTCCCCCCGTCCTCCCATATAGTAGAGTAAGTCGTTCTTTCTGTTGTTTAGAGCAGGAGTGTCAACTCTTTGTCCATTATGGCTTCATTTGCGCGTCCTTCTTACAAGTTGTATCAAGCTCTGCCGGCCCCTATATAATGAGCTCAGTCTCTGCATTAATTGCCACTTAGATCTACTCCTCATTTTGTTCACATCTGTCCTTCCCTGTACAGTTGTTATTATTGTGAGTGCTCAGGAAGTCTCCAACCATCTAGCAGCTGTGTAATTTGAGTATAACTGTTATTGCATTTTTTCTTGTACTGTGTAGCGTAAGGTGTTAATTCTTAGGCCTAGTGAGGTTTTTTGTAATTAATGTAAAGTTTTTTGGCAGTCATTATTAATAATATTTTTTATCTGTAATAATATATCTTGCATTCACTGAGTATTACCCAGTGTATTCACATTTCATCAGGGCTGACTTAGATAAATTTACTCTTGCTAATTTCGTGTTAAAAGAGGCTATTGCAGTTAACCATATATTTAACCTGTTTCATTGCCATTACATTAATCTTATGAGTCCTGAATGTTTTGTTGTTAGTTTGAGCATTAAATTTTAACTTGTAATTTTACCTAACTCTTTTGTTTTGAACCTGGAACTTTACGGGACAGTAGTGATTTTTAGCATTCTCACTTAAAGTGTACATTATCTTTCTCTGTTCCGTAACATAAATTTGGCGACCTCTTATCAGGATATTCAGGATATTATCATAAGGATATTGCTTGATATTTTGTGACTGTGATTTATTCATGATGTCAACTATTACTACACTTGATGAAGCCAAAGATTTTTTGTCAAATGTGCAAACAGTGTGTGACGTAGAAAACAGAACAAAGAATGTACTTAAGCTTGTTGCTCAACAATTGGGAATTGTTGTTCGCTCTCATCATTTTAAAGATCAAATTGTCGACATGATTAATGAAAGCTTGTTTAATGTAACTCCTCCAAATGAGCAAACGCAGATTGAATTAGCTTAGTTACAGCTAGCCCTGCAGGAGGCTCGTGTTAAGGAGGCTGAATTTCAGGCAAATGCTAAGGAGGAAGAGTTTCAGGCTCGTGTTAAGGAGGCTGAGTTTCAGGCACAAGTTGAACTTGCTAGGATTCAGGCAGACCATAAGTATCCCATGAAACAAAGTGGAACTGGATCATCTAGCTCTAATGATTTTGATGTGGCTAAAAATGTTAAACTTGTCCCTCCATTTAATGAATCTGATTTAACTAAGTATTTTCAGTTGTTTGAGAGGGTAGCTCCAGGTTTTAATTGGCCCAAAGAGTATTGGCCAGTACCCCTTCAAACTGTTCTCACCGGTAAAGCTCAAGTAACTTATGCATCTTTGCCTCAGGATCAATCTGATAATTATGATGTAGTTAAGAGCTTGATTCTCAAGGCCTATGAGCTTGTTCCTGAAGCCTATAGAGTAAAATTTAGGACAACTTATAAACAAGATAAGCAATCCCATGTTGAGTATGCAAAAATCAAAGAAGATCTGTTAGAGCATTAGTTAAATTCTAAGAATGTGGATTCTGATTTCGGTAAATTTAAGTAGATGATTTTGCTGCAGGACTTCAAAAGGTGTGTTAATAAAGATGTAAGCCTATATCTTGATGAGAAAAGAATAGATAATTTGTCTGATGCTGCAGTTTTAGCTGATGAATATGTTCTCACTCACAAGAGATATTCTAAAGAAAAAGGGAAAGCTGAGAGTAAGTACGTTGCCTCTACTCAGAGTACAGGTAACAGGAAAGAGAATAAAGATGTTTCTCAGGAAGTAAATACCAGTTCCACCTCTAGATTTCAGAAAAGTAAATGTACTTATTGTAGTAAGCTTGGTCATACTACGGAGAAATGTTTCAGGAGACAGCGTGATGTGAACAAAATGGAGTCTTTAAATATTCAGTCAATTGGTCTAGTGTCCACCCTTGAGAGTTCCCAGAATTCTTTAACCGAGTTACCTGAACCTGCTTTGAGGGGTAAATTAAATTCTCATGATGAAGCTCCTCTTTTGAGCAGTAACGTGGGTGACACTCTCAAGAGTTCATGTGCTAATTTCCTGTCTGATGGGTTTGTCAGTCCTCTGGACAATATTGACAGGAAATCAGTTAAAATATATCGTGATACAGGTGCTTGCCAATCCCTTATGCTGACCAGTGTTCTAGGCTCTAATGTTAATTCCTCTGATGAAACTGTAATCTTACAAGGTGTAGGGAATAATTACTTCTCTGTCCCTCTGTGCAGACTGAATTAAGAGTCTGGTTTTGTTAATGGTTCCGTTATGGTTGGGTTGGTTGAGACACTCCCAATGTCAGGTGTAACTTTCTTACTTGGAAATGATATTGGTAGAAGTCAAGTGTGTCCAGCTCCTCAGTTGTCTGGTGAGCCAGTGGCTGCAGCCCAGGATTGTGATGTCCCTGATGTGTTCCCTGCATGTGCTGTCACTAGGTCTAAGTCTAAAGTTACTGGTGACTTAGAGGATAATGATGATGATGATGTTATCCTAGCTGACACTATTCTTGCTAATTTGGACCACTCACCAGATGAGGCAGTACCCCGTAGTGTTAATAATTTGTCTCGTCAAGAGTTGGTTGAGTTGCAGGTTGCTGACCTTGAGTTGAAAGGTCTAGCTAACTCTGCTTGCAGTGAGGAAGAGTCAGCTGGTGCTTCTACTTGTTATTATATAAAGTCAGGAGTACTTATGAGGAAGTGGAGACCCCCAACAGCATCAGCCGACTGTGAATGGGAGGTTGTACATCAAGTTGTCATCCCTAGTGTTTGTAGGCAGGATATCATTAGAGTGGCTCATGATTCCAGTTTGGCAGGACACCTTGGAGTGAGGAAGACTGTGGCACGCATTTTGAAACACTTCTACTGGCCAGGTATCTTCAGGAATGTTTCCTGGTATTGTAAGTCTTGTCACACCTGTCAAGTTGTGGGGAAGTGTAATCAGACCGAAAAGGTTGAACCTCTAGTTCCCATTCCTCCTTTTGAGGCGCCATTCACCCGTGTGTTGGTGGATATTGTGGGCCCTCTTCCTAATACTTCTTCAGGATTTTCTTATGTGTTGACCCTGATTGATATGGCTACTCGTTATCCTGAAGCCATTCCACTTAGAAATATCTCAGCAAAGAACGTGGTTAAGGAAATGCTAGGGTTCTTCACAAAGTTTGGTCTGCCCAAGGAGGTACAGTCAGACCGGGGAAGTAATTTCATGTCAAATGTTTTCAAGCAGTCTCTGAAAGAGTTGGGCATCACCCAGATCACGTCTTCAGCTTACCATCCCCAGACCCAAGGAGCGTTGGAGAGATATCACCAATCACTCAAATCAATGCTCAAGAAATACTGTTTGGAACATCAGAAAGACTGGGATAAAGGTCTTCCATTCGTTGTATTTGCCGCAAGAGAATCTCCAAATGAATCACTGGGCTTCTCACCTTTTGAACTACTGTTTGGCCATGAAGTAAGAGGACCCCTTAAGCTACTCAAGGAATACTGGCTGTCGGAGGAAGATGACGTCAACCTGCTGGAGTATGTGATGAAGTTCAAAGAATGGCTGTCCACTGCTTTACAGCTGGCGAGAGAGAATTTAGGAGCTGCTCAGGAGAAGATGAAGACTTGGTATGATAAGAAGTCCAGGTTACGCCACTTTCAGCCAGGAGATCAGGTTTTGATTCTGCTACCGGTTCATGGGCAACCTCTTCAAGCCAAGTTTAGTGGTCCTTATTTCGTGGAGAAGAAACTCAGTGATGTCAACTATGTCATCGCCACACCAGATCGTAGAAAGAACAAGCAACTTTGTCACATCAACATGCTAAAGTTATATCACAGGCGGGACGAAAATAATCCAGTCTGCAATGTAGCTGTTCCACCCGAGTCTGCAAGTGAAGCTCTCCCATGCAGTATGAGCCTGAGTGATAGTTTGGGGAAGAATCCTGATATCATGAATGATCTCCAGACTAAGCTTTCTCATCTAGCTCCCGAGGAAAGGCAGGAGTTTTCGGCATTACTGCATGATTACCCGCAATTGTTCTGTGCCACTCCAGGAAGAACCACTGTGTTGATGCATGATGTCGATGTTGGAGACGCAAAGGCAATTAAACTGCCTCCTTACCGTGTGAACCCAGTGAAAGTTCCTCTCATCCAGAAGTAGCTTGGCTACCTCTTGGACCACAAGATGATTGAGCCCTGTCAGAGCGAGTGGAGTTCTCCTGTCACTCTAGTCTCTAAGCCAGGTGGGTCACAGCGGCTTTGCATTGACTACAGACGTGTTAATCAGATAACCAAAACAGACACTTACCCTCTCCCTCGTGTGGAAGATTGCATACACAAGATCGGAAAGGCTAGGTACGTAAGTAAGTTTGATTTGTTAAAGGGATACTGGCAAGTACCTATGACTGAACGTGCTAGGGAGATCTCATGTTTTGTAACACTAGGAAAGACTTTTGCATGTTCTGTAATGCCATATGGTATGAAGAATGCATCAGCCACATTTCAGAAGCTCATGAATGTTGTAACAGAGAGTTTGGCAGAGTGTGTTGTTTATATTGATGATGTATATATCTTCAGTGACAACTGGAAAGATCACCTATACCATGTCAGTAAATTTCTTGAGCGTTTGGTTCAGGCTAATCTTGTAGCTAATTTATCAAAGTGTGAGTTTGGTCAAGTTAAAGTTCAGTACCTTGGGTACGTGATTGGTGATGGACATGTTGCACCACCAGCAGCTAAGGTTCAGGTTATAAGTGATCTTCCCAGACCTAAAAGTAGGAAAGAGCTACAAAGATTTTTGGGAATGGTAGGTTATTACAGGAGATTTGTTCTTAACTTTTCACTTCTTGTATCACCACTTACAGACCTACTGAAAAAGGGAGTTAAATTTGTCTGGACCGATAACTGTGAATCCTCTTTCAACAAACTTAAAGCTATCCTATTAAGTCAGCCAGTGCTCGCTACTCCAAATTTTGCTAAGCCTTTTAATATGTCTGTTGATGCAAGTGATACAGGAGCTGGGGCTGTTTTGCTGCAAGAGGATGATCAGGGTATTGAACACCCTGTATCTTATTACAGTAAGAAGTTCACCTCAAAAGAACTACTCAACTATTGAGAAAGAGCTTTTGGCCTTGATTTTGGGTTTACAGCATTTTTTATTTTATTTGTGTTCTGGTTTTGACCCCATAGTCATTTATACCAATCATAACCCACTGAAATTCCATAGTAAGTTTAAAGATAAAAATCAGAGATTGACAAGATGGAGTCTACTTCTTCAGGAGCATTCATTAGACATACAACATGTCAAGGGGAAAGAAGATGTTATTGCAGATTGCTTATCTAGACTTTAGACAGATTAATTTAGAGTAATAAGAAATTTCCTTTGTAAATTTCTTTTTCTTTGTGGGGAGGTGTTACATAGCCTATGATTTCATCATCCTTTGTGTAATTCTAACGTACAGTATGCTGCATGTTTGATCACGAGCGTGTTTTACCTCACTCCCCCCGCCCTCCCTTATGCCCTCCCTATAGTAGAGTAAGTCGTTCTTTCTGTTGTTCAGAGCAGGAGTGCCAACTCTTTGTTCCCTATGGCTTCATTTGCGCGTCCTTCTTACAAGTTGTATCAAGCTCTGCCGGCCCGTATATAATGAGCTCAGTCTCTGCATTAATTGCCACTTAGATCTAATCCTCATTTTGTTCACATCTCTGTCCTCCTCTGTACAGTTGTTATTATTGTGAGTGCTCAGGAAGTCTCCAACCATCAAGCAGCTGTATAATTTGAGTATAACTGTTATTGCATTTTTTCTTGTACTGTGTAGCGTAAGGTGTTAATTCTTAGGCCTAGTGAGGTTTTTTGTAATTAATGTAAAGTTTTTGTGTCAGTCATTATTAATAATATTTTGTATCTGTAATAATATATCTTGCATTCACCGAGTATTTCCCAGTGTATTCTCATTTTATCAGGGCTGACTTAGATAAATTTACTCTTGCTAATTTCGTGTTAATAGAGTCTATTGCAGTTAACCATATATTTAACCTGTTTCTTTGCCATTACATTATCCTCATGAGTCCTGAATGTTTTGTTGTTAGTTTGAGCATTAAACTTTAACTTGTAATTTTACCTAACTCTTTTGTTTTGAACCTGGAACTTTACGGGACAGTAGTGATTTTTAGTATTCTCACTTAAAGTGTACATTATCTTTCTCTGTTCCGTAACAATATATATATATATATATATATATATATATATATATATATATATATATATATATATATATATATATATATATATACACACACACACACACACGCGTATACACAATAGGGCTGCAGATAATTTTTTTTTTTATGCGAGAAAGATGGAACCAAAGGCCATCAGCCCGCAATAACAGTTCCCTCCAAGAGAAAAACAAAATACAATAAAGAGCCAAATTCAAGATCCAATCATTTCGAGATGCCTGGACACACTGCGCTTGAAAGACCTTAGATCATAGGAAGCAGGAAGTACAGACAGAGCTGACCTGTTGCATAAATGAAGGACTGGGAGTAACGGTTAACTCTTGCATTAGAGAGTTGGACAGAAAAGGGATGAGACTTTGCTGCTAGACGAGTCCCACACGCCCGTCGTAGAGGTTTAGGAAAGCATGGAGACAGTTCAGAAGAGCAGTGACCATTAAAGTAGCGATAGAAAAGAGATAAAGATGCAACAGTGCGGCGAAGAGACAGAGATTGAAGGGAGTCAGTAAGAGGAGAAGAGTTAATGAGACGAAAAGCCTTTGACTCCACCCTATTGAGAAGAGCTGTATGTGGGGAGCCTCCCTACACATGAGAGTTGTACTCCACACAGGGGTGGATAAAACCCCTGTATAGAGTCAACAATTGTACAGGGGTAAAGAAAGAACGGAGTCGGCTTAGCACACCTAATCTCTTGGAAGCAGATTTTACAAGAAATGTAATATGTTCTTTCCAAGATATATGAAAACCCAAGCATGTTCAAGGATGATGCAGGATTAAGCTGAATATTATTAAACATTAGTGGGTATACCTGTGGAAGATTTTGTCGGGTTGATAGGTGTAAGAACTGAGTCTTAGATGCATTAAAAACAACCAGATTATTTTTACCCCAGTCAGAGATACGAGCCAAGTCAGACATTAGGTGTGACATAGCCTCATCCCTTGTTTGTCGAAGTAACTGCTGAGATGGGTGTTGCGGGAATAGAATGGAAAGGTGAAAGGTGGAGTCATCAGCGTATGAGGGGATAGGGTTAGATATACAGCTTAGAAGGTCATTGATGAATAAAAGGAAGAGAGTTGGTGATAGGACAGAGCCCTAAGGAACACCATTGTTGATAGATCTAGGAGAAGAACGATGGCCGTCTCCAACACCGGCTATAGAACGACCAGAAAGGAAGCTATCGATGAAGGCACAGATAGAAGGATGGAAACCGTAAGAGGGCAGTTTGGATATTAAAGATTTATGCCAGACTCGATCGAAGGCCTTTGAGATGTCAAGTGCAATGGCAAAGCTTTCGCCAAAGTCCCGAAAGGAGGATGACCAGGAGTCTGAAAGGTAGGTGAGAAGATCGCCAGTGGAGAGTCCCTGACGGAACCCATACTGACGATCAGAAAGAAGGTTGTGACAGGAAAGATGCCTTAAAATTTTTCTGTTGAGAATTGACTCAAAAAGTTTTGAGATACAGGACGTTAAAGCAATTGGAGGATAGTTGGAGGGTTGGGAGTGGTCACCCTTCTTTGGAACTGGCTGAATGAGAGCAAACTTCCAGCAAGAAGGAAAGGTACAAGTTGACAGACAAAGGCGAACGAGTTTGCCTAGGCAGGGTGTAAGCACAGAAGCACAGTTCCTGAGAACAAGAGGGACTCCATCAGGCCCACATGCATTGTTAGTATTGACGCCAGTGATGGCAGAAAATACATCAGCTGAAGACATTTTAATGTCAGCCATGAGGAAGTCAGAGGGTGGAAGTGATGGAGGAACAGCACCGGGATTGTCTAAGGTGGAATTGGATGAGAAAGTCTGCGTGAAGAGATCTGCTTTATCAGTAGAAGAAATAGCTACAGAACCATCAAAGTAGAAAAGAGGAGGGAAGGATGATGAGATAAAGTTGTTAGAAAGGTTTTTGGCAAGGTGCCAGAAGGAGCGGGAAGAATTCGAGTTGGAGAGTTGAGAGCATTTAGTACGGATGAAATTATTTTTAGCAGAGCGAAGAACAGACTTAGCAATATTCCGGGCAGAAACGTAAAGATGATGTGATTCAGGGGTGGGTTGGCTCTGGTACCTTTTGTAGGCCCTCTCCTTGTTGCGGACAGCATTTGAACAAGCGTGATTAAACCAAGGCTTTCTTGCATTAGACAAAGGATACGAGAACTAGATGGTTGCAAATGCTGGAAGACACACTACATAATATAATGTGTTAGAAAAATTTACCAGTGCATTCATGATAACAGCCAATATAGATAAGGCTGTGAAAGTTTTTAGAACAACTGGTTTGTGGCCTTTCAGTGATGACATCTTTTGAAATGAGGATTTTATAGCAGCAACATTAAATGAGAACATTCTGATGCAAATACTGTAGTTCTAAAGCATCTACACAAAGTAGTCGACTCTATTAACAATAGAGTGGACACAAATCATAATCAGGCAACCTTGGGTGCTCGAAGCAATAATCTCAGCATCAAATGATATTTCCTCAGATCCTCAGTATCAGAATTATCAAACTGGAGCATCAGCAGACATCTTAATTTAGTGTCTATCTTTTTGCACTTCTATATGGCGTCGATGTGTTTGATCAATCTTCACCCAAGCGCTCGGTCCGGTGGTTTTGGTTGTTTTTTACGGCCGGATGCCCCTAACGCCAACCCTACCCATTTATCCAGACTTGGGGCTAGCACCGAGTTGAACTGTCTTGCCCCTCTGTGGCTGAGGGAGAGCTTTACATTTGACTGCCTCTAACAGGCCCCCTTAGTATTGTCCCACGTGGCTGAGGCACGCACCCCATTTTGTCAGGTGCATCCCTAGGGACAAAAGTCATGTACAGTACCTATTGTTCTGTGCATCGCTCATTGTTAATTCAGGTCATCCTTTATTTTGTATGCCACTCCCTGCTGCAGGTGTGCATAAGTTAAGCTTCAGTATTTAATCATTTTGTCAGGTGCATCCCTGAGGTAAAAAGTCAGTTACCTATTGTTCTGTGTATCGATCAGTTTTAATTCAGGTCATCCTTTGTTCTGTGTGTGTGCCTTTTTGCGGGTGTGCATAAAAGACCTCGACCCTTTGCGTTTCTCTATCATTCTGAAGATATACGAAAGTACTCATTGTCTCTCCTTTCATTTCTCCTGTGGTTATTTTGCACACACACACACACACACACACACACACACACACACACACACATATATATATATATATATATATATATATATATATATATATATATATATATATATATATATATATATATATATATAATTATAGACAGATAGAGAGATAGATATACATGTATATTTGTATATTGGATAAGCAATACCAGTGTTGCAACGAACAGCATTTTTATAATGCTCAGACGTTCCGACATATTCATCAATGTTATCATCAGTGGATCTAAAAAGATAAGAACAACCTGTAAGGTACTTAAATTCTTAATGCTTAAAAAAACTAATTGACCTTGAGCTAATCGTACTTATATGAAAAAGGAAAGAAAACGTAGTGTTAAATGGCAAAAGGGACTTAGCTGCACAATATATTCAAAGAGATAGCAGACTGACAATTGTTTAGGACCGGTTTTCGTTTATAAACATGAATGGATTCTAGTATTCTTAGATTCTTAATGGTACATGTGTCTATTATTCAGAAATTCTTGGGATCAACAGAAGTGTCACAATGATATGAATGATCCCTCACCGCTGATGCTCTTAAACCCATAGCTTTCAAGCTAAGGATTGACGAGCACAGAGGTCAGTCGAGCAGGTCGGGTCTCCCTGCGAGCGACCCTCCTCACTCAGCGGTGAGGAAACATTCATTTCTCGAACACTTGCTGGTTTATAATTTAAGAAACAATGCGGGAAAGAAATTGAGGTCAAATTTTACACATTGCCGTCATCTGATTTTCGACTTTTCATTAACATTTTCTAGTAGAATTGGTCATTCTAAGAATCTTTTCTTCTATGGCATTTCTCTCGCAAATTGATAATAAACGAGTTAAACGCGACTTCCGCCAATCACAATCACAGATAGGTGGTATTATTTCGTACTTACACCCAACTCACTGACAACAAAAGTGGCTAACTCACCTTATACTTTACTCAATTCTAAGCATTTTTTCTTGTATGACACTTCCGTCTTAAATCAACCGTTGATGAGTTATGCAGTTTATTACACATTATTTTCTATGGGAGAGATTTTCCCTGCCGTGGTCGGACAATTGTGTGTGTTCGTTGGTGCGTGTTATGTGTGTGGGTGGATAAAGCGCATGCGTGGCACATGAATCAGCCAATCACAAAGTAGAATTTCAAATGTCCCATGCTAGGGCTCGCAAGACGCAAGATTTGAAAGTGAGTTCGTCTCCAACCATAGACTGGGAAGCCAGCAAAATTTATTACTTCACTGCTATTTCACAGTTCTACCAGCAAGATAAAACTGTTGCCTTTGTGTGATCGCATGGTGTTTTACCTTCAACAGGAACAAAGTACCCAAATCAAGGCAAAAGTCTCATTTTACGTGAGGATCAGATAGTGTTGCACTGCCGCCCGTCACCAGTTGCCATAACAGCTACAGACGACTCTTCAGATGCAGACGAGGAACTGTAAACTGCTAGGTAAATGCATTATTTCTTATTTATATCCGGTTAGGTTAGGTTAGATGAGGTTTGGTTAATGTCATGGGGGGTCTGGGGGGCGAAGCCCCTCAGTTAGGAAGCACGGCCAGGGTTGGGGGGTCTGGGGGCGAAGCCCCACAGTTAGGAAATACGAACTCCCTAAGAAGCTTAAGATTATTTTCTTCCGAAGGATTTTAGTGTTTTTCGTTTGATTTTGATAACAGTTCCAGTAGGAAATCATTCGCTTTTGCGTTTTTCCCCCACCCAACACCCCGGTGTCCCACAGGTCCCCCAGTATTCTTGGGGGGAGGGGGAAGAACCGCAAAAAAATACGTTTCACGTGATAATAGGCGTCCAACCTGAGTGTTTTCTGTTGTTTTTGGTGTGATTTTTTTTTCATTTGGACCGGTCCTTTCCACCGGAAGTCGCTAGTGGCGTTCAACAAAAACTAGCGACTTGCGATAGAAACGAAGGTCAAAATCGATCGAATCACACCAAAAACAACAGGAAACACTCAGGTTGGATGAAAAATTCGGATAAGGGCAACGTGTAAAAATTGTCCGAAATTGACATGAAAATCATTAGACGGTATCTGTATTTATACAGTACAAGGAATACAATGGAAGGTTGTCACCCATTATCATCATCATCATGACTCCTTCGCCATCTCAAGGATGAGCCAAATTACAGAAGTAAAAAAATTACTAACAACACGCATATTAAAATGGGATCATACACAATTCAGTCCTCCGGAATTCTGACTCCACTTCACAGTTCTAATTGTCTGTTTCTTGATTCATCGTTTAATGCCTCATCAGGATCGTTGGGGCCCCTAAGAGGCAAGTAAACCAATCGCTTTCAGTGAATAGCGTCGGATGAGCAATAAACCTCAATCAACCATGGAATTTAAGTTATCGACCACCTTCGGTTGGAGCTCCTTTATCCGTTACATCGTTAGGCGTCAATTTGCTGGCTACTGTATATGGTCATCATACAACGGATTCAAATTTTCTGGATTACAGGATACGGTTTAAGTCAGTGCAGTCACTAAACGAGTGGATAGGAGGCTATCCCATCTGAAGATCGTCAGTTTTCAGAACATGACTATTGAACTTTCTTCCTTACCAGCAGTGCTACAGTTTGAAAACTGAAGTGAGTTTCAGTAAATGCTAGGGTCTGTTTCCATAGGTATCACAGGTATTCTGCAATTATTTAAAAGAATGTTGGAAGAGTCTAGGTAAGGGTTTGGCACTCCTCTTTTTTACCTAGATAGTCGTCAGACTAACTTTGTTTGTTAGGTAATATGAAACACATTTGTGTGATTGCTTATGGCTACGAGGTGAAGTCATATTGCAGAGGCCTGACTAGTGAGTGAATGAATGCTTGGCCTATTTCGTTAGGCATGCTATTTTTCAGGCATTCCATCAACCATGTTCTTCATTTTCCTTGGTTTCTGGGTAACAGGTCGTCCTCAGGTCGTTCTAGTTAGGTTAGAATAGATTAATATTGGTAAGTCCGGTCGGGTTAGGTTAGATTAGCTAAGGTCAGTTATTTTAACTGAAAATATCTTAGGTGATATAAATACATACTCTGAAATAATTCACATTATTTAATAATGTTCACAGAATCAGATTAGGAGTTTCTGACTCATGCACAACCATAATGAATTACACACGATTTGATTTTTGTGTTCATTTTGACTCCGCTTATTGGCTTTTGTTTTTATTTAAGCAATGTTGAAGTGAATTTTAATTTTAAAAATTAGTATGGCCTATTGCTCTTCATAAAATTTCAGGGATGATGATGATGATGGTGATGATAATGATGATGATTTTTTGTTTTGTAAAGAAGGAACCAAAAGCCCGCATGATTGGGATTTTTTCACTTTTGATATTTCGTGTTTTTTTTTAACTAACAATATTCTACGTAATTCGATCGATTTTGAAATTTAATTTTGCCACAAATGACTCCTACCCCTACAGATGTATGAAGGCAGATACGAAATAAAATCAACAAAATCGATCGAAATTTGTCGCCTGATGTCAGATAAGGAATCCTATCCAAATCGATGGAAATGCGTTAAAAACCTACCTGAATCGAATGTAATCTATCATTCATTTATCATTCGTCATCTAATCCTGCGTTGCCCCATGAGGAGCGTAGGATCTCGGGGCTAGGCAAGTTGGTTGTGACATTAAAGATGACTAGCCTCACTCATCGCTGAGTAGCATGACATTAGCAATAGACCCCAACCACCCCTTGAATATAAAACTGCACAGGTTCAGTCCGATTGAAGCGCCTTAATTGTCCATAAAACCACCGGGCGCCATAATTTGCTTATATGGTTGCCACCCAGCGTGGTAAACGGTTTCCTGGTGTACAACAAACCATTTGGCTTGTCACTCAGTGTCGAGTCACCTGTAGACAGAAGGAAGAGGAAAGAATGAAGGGAAGAAAGACATAAGAGGAAGGGAGGAAGGAAGAGAGAATAGGTCAGGCACCAGAGAACAGCACTGCATCAAGTGAGTGGATGGTGAGCTCCCCCACCTACCACTAACCAACCTATCATAACCAAACTGATTCTAACCTTGTCCAAAATGGGGAGGGATCGCTCCTATCAACCCCCCCTCCCCGTTCGTGTCATTAAGCAACCAGAATTTAACCTAACATTGAAATTAGCTCAAACCATCATAAAGACGCATTTGTTGTGGTTATGATATAGATATAAAATCCTGATGTAGGGCTACACCGGAAAAAAAAAAAAAATACTGAATTCATAATATTACCTCAGCCAAAAGTTAAAGCCATCGGCTTCCGTCTCCTTCATGTCGCTTCCAAGTATATGTACAGATACTCACAAAAGTCGTGGCCCATCTTCAGACGGTCCCTTGTTTTTTGATGTGATAACACTGTAAGCCTTACAGCCTCACCACAACTAAGTACGCCAAACCGTGCATCTCACCATAGCGAAGCACACCAAACCATGCACCATCACCATGACAAACCACACTGCACATCACACGGCACACCACACTACCACGCAATTCACCATACCAAATCATTCCGTGCAAAACATGACACATCCCATTACATCATACCACAAATTGTGACTTGGTGGAATGAGGAGTGTGCTTTGTCCAGGAGAATCTACAAAACTGTTAGTAGAAGGTACAGGAAAAATAGATGCCGTCTTTTTAAAAATTCAGTTCAAGAAAGCTCGTGCCCCTTATCGGTAAGTTCTAAAAAACTCACGTCACACATCATAGAGAACTTGTTTCATATGTTACTTGGTCCGCTTTTTTACCATTAGTCTGGAAGAAGTTGAGGAAAATAACGGGCAAGTATTCGTCCTTTCCTCCCTTAGTACTACAGGGGTCCTCTATCCAACATCTCTGAGGTAGCTTCAGCCCTGGCAGGGCACTTTTATATTTCTAAATCAGATTTCGTCAAGCCAACCCTCTCAGGCACGGTCACGCGATTCGCGTGACGTGGCCTGCATTGTGAAAAGGCACAGTCACGCAAATTGCGTGGTTTAAGCACCAAAATAATCGTCAGAAAAAAACTTATAAGCCGATTTGCGTGATTTTTTTATGCGTCATAGCGCCGCCAATGCTCTCTCGAGGTAAGTTATTGGCAACACTGTGTCGCTTCATCTACTTCAGCCTGCTCCCTCCAACCTCAGTCATTGTCAAGCAGCCAGGCGGTGGGTGTGACAGCTCACGGTTCCCTTTAAATCCTCCATTATTTTCCCCGTCTCGCCCGAAGCAAAGGCCCCTATTGACTCAGTGTGATAATACATTGTATGTGAACATATAGTGACGTGATATTGTCGATGGAACATACATATATGTGTTGAAAAGGAATAATGGCGGTTAGGAATCGTTGGCCCTTGGAGACAGACGCATGGTCAGTGTAGTGGGGTTTTGCCACTCCGCCCCCCTGTAGGCCTTATGGCGTGAGTTGAAATACGTCAATAAATGAAGCCAAGGCCTAAATATATATTGTGTGAAAGTTGCTGTGGATGGCATGGTGAAATTATGGAGCCAGCAAGTGTTACGGACGGCGTAGGGGCAACCCGGAAGTCGGGAGGGGAGAATTGTAGCGGTGTTTTATGGCTTGAATTATTGTGATTCTGATCGTGTAAATGCGCATGAAACTGTATCAAATATACGTAAAACATGCAGTAATTGCGTATGGAATTATATGAAATATACGTAAAACATGCTATGAGTTTCCGTGAACGAGTGTGGTGTGTGCCAAAAATAGCATTGCCTCATACTCTCAGGGATAAAATGACGGTATAATGCAGTCACGAGCGGAATATTTGCCGAGGTTGTGGTTGATGCATTGTTTTAGTAATGTATTTGTGTCTGATATCGTGTGAAATGCACATGAAATGTGCCGTATGTGCTCGTGAATGCATAAAAGTTAGGGTTAGCAATAGTTTAGCATCAGGTGTGAAGGGGAAGGAATGGACGGCTATGAACACGTGATGTAATTGCGCAGGTACTGTACGTTGATGTGACATGTAGTAATAACGTATGATTATTATATAATTTACGTGAAGTGTGCCGCGAGTGTTAGTGTACGTGCGTATCCTTGATTAGCGATAGTTCAGAGGAAGGTGAGCTGGCAAGGTGTCGACGACTACGAACGCCGGAGGTAATTGCACAGGTAATGTACGTTGATGTGACCTTTAGTAATAACATGCTTATTATATAATGTACGTGAACTGTGCCGCGAGTGTTATAGTACTCTCGCAGCAAGAATTCTGTTCAGGGTGTGAGAGAATGGAAATTCCCCAAGTGCGACATTGTAATTTTGACCACCAATTTTAGGATTATCACTTTGTTTCCCTGTGAAATGCACGTGAAATGTGCCGTATGTGCTCGTGAATGCATAAAAGTTAGGATGTGTAACGCAGGTTAGCAATAGTTTAGCATCAGGTGTGAAAGGGAAGGTATGGATGGCTACAAACACCTGATGTAATTGCACAGGTAATGTACGTTGATGTGACATGTAGTAATAACGTATGCTTATTATATAATGTACGTGAAGTGTGCAGTGAGTGTTAGTGTATGTGCGTATCCTTGATTAGCGATAGTTCAGAGACAGGTGAGCTAGGCCAGGTATCGACGCCTCCAAACGCCGGAGGTAATTGCACAGGTAATGTACGTTGATGTGACCTTTAGTAATAACATGCTTATTATATAATGTACGTGAACTGTGCCGCGAGTGTTATAGTACTCTCGCAGCAAGAATTCTGTTCAGGGTGTGAGAGAATGTGGAAATTCCCCAAGTGCGACATTCTAAATTTGACCACCAATTTTAGGATTATCACTTTGTCTCCCGGTTCACCACCATCCCACCTGCTTCTCTCTCTCTCTCTCTCTCTCTCTCTCTCTCTCTTTGTATATATATATATATATATATATATATATATATATATATATATATATATATACATTACTGGAAGCGACTCACCAATTATCGGATTATGACTCTTCCTACCTACCCACATCCCACGTGTTTCTCTCTCTCTCTCTCTCTCTCTCTCTCTCTCTCTCTATCAATTCCTGGAAGCGACTCACCAATTATCGGATTATGACTCTTCCTACCTACCCACATCCCTCGTGTTTCTCTCTCTCTCTCTCTCTCTCTCTCTCTCTATTCCTGGAAGCGACTCACCAATTATCGGATTATGACCTTACCTACCCACATCCCACGTGTTTCTCTCTCTCTCTCTCTCTCTCTATATATATATATATATATATATATATATATATATATATATATATATATATATATATATATATTTATAATCCTAAAAAGTGACACTCAATGTACTATATAGCTTCCTTTACTATATACAGAATATATAAAACACAATTTCAAATAGCACATAGATGGGAAATAAGAGAGAGAGAGGCATGTAGTACGGTTGATTTGGCAGTATGTCTACAGGTGATTCACCACGTGGGCCACAGCCTGAACGGACTTCTTCCTGGGAAAGGACTATAGTGTACGTGCGTATTGTTGATTAGCGATAGTTCAGAGACAGGTGAACTTGGCAAGGTATTATGTACGTGAAGTGTGCAGCGAGTGTTAGTGTACGTGCGCATCCTTGATTAGCGATAGTTTAGAGGAACGTGTGCTTGGAAAGGTAAGGACATCAAGGAATCAGGGACGTCAGTGGACAGGTACTGTTCCTTGCAACGCCGGGCAACGACGGACGTCGGTGGACAGGTACTGTACCTTGCAACGCCGGGCAATCAAGGACGTCGGTGGACAAGGTACTGTACCTTGCAACGCCGAGCAATCAAGGACGTCGGTGGACAAGGTACTGTACCATGCAAAGACAATTCTTCACACATATATTTTCTGCATACAATGCTTGTGATATGTCCCACGAGTGTTCGTGGCAAATATTGTACCATGTGTTGGGTGAATTTTGGGGGAAGTTGGGAAAATATTTATATATATATAATTTTTGTGGAAGAGAGAACATAAGAACATAAGAAGAGAGGATAACTGCAGTAGGCCGGTTGGCCCATGCTAGGCAGCTCCTAGAAGAGTAACTGAACTACTAGAATGAGATAAGGATAGCAAAGAAGAGAGAGAGAGAGAGAGAGAGAGAGAGAGAGAGAGAGAGAGAGAGAGAGAGATGGGGGAGTGTTATTCATGGGTGGGATGAAAGTGAGGGGAAGGCGGGCATAGGAAGTAAAAAAAATATATATATATATATATACTCTCTATCTCTCTCTCTCTCTCTCTCTCTCTCTCTCTCTCTCTCTATATATATATATATATATATAGATATATATATATATAAATATGTAGGCTATAGCGAGAGAGAGAGAGGGAGGGGGGAGGGTTATTCATGGGTGGGATGAAAGTGAGGGGAAGGCGGGCATAGGAAGTAAAAAAAACAATATATATATATACTCTCTCTCTCTCTCTCTCTCTCTCTCTCTCTCTCTCTCTCTCTCTCTCTCTATATATATATATATATATATATATATATATATATATATATATATATATATATATGTAGGCCTATATCTATAATATATATATATATATATATATATATATATATATATATATATATATGTGTGTGTGTGTGTGTGTGTGTGTGTGTGTGTGTGTGTTTTGGAGTATATCGTAGTTGGTGGGAACCTTAGGAGAAGGAGGGCCGAAAACCTAGAGAGAAAAAAAAATTATAGTAAAGAAGGAAAATAGATATATATTTAGGCCTACATAAATAGATATGTATGTATGTCTATATATATATATATATATATATATATATATATATATATATATATATATATATATATATATATATATATATATATAGGCCTATTTTTATATATACTTATATATATAATATTTTCTTGGAGTATATCGTAGCTGGGGGTAACCTTAGGAGAAGGAGGGCCGAGAACATTGGAAAAATATATATATATATATATATATATATATATATATATATATATATATATATATATTTTTATGGCACACACCCACGGACGACAATGAACAGTTATGAGAGCATGGAAAAACACTGAACAGGCATCGTTCATGTGAAATGTTCGTATATGGTGCAGCGATTGGTCCTTTGGAAACATAACATCACCTGTGTAGTGATACTCGTAGTGGAAGGTGTTGCATGAGGGTGGATAATATCTCTTGTTTTACAGCACAGAACCTAAAAAGACATTGTACTTATTCTGAAAAATAACTGCCAAGGATCAACATCACAGCATGGACAGGAAGGGACTATCATCCGAGGAGTGGCAGAGGGTTCTGTTCGAGGAGGAGACGACAAGCGAGGAGGATGAGGAGATTAGCAGTGCTTCAAATGAGGAGGACTGGGTTGAGATAGAGGAGCACACCCCTCAGGCGTCTGGACCACCACGCCTGCCAACACGGGAGCGGACACCAACACCACCGGTGTCCGAAGTTTCAACCCAGCCATTGTCCCCACTTCAACAACAGGCATCATCTCCTCTGGGACCTCTCAGACCAAGAGCGATCACTGTCTCTCCTCCTCTTGCCTCCAGTTACCCCTTGGCCGGCCTGACGTCCCCGGCAGGGCCGAGTTTTGTGACACTGGCACCTGCACGCCATGCAATTTCTGCACTGGAACTGGTACAGGATGCGACTGTGTCATCCTCCCCTGGCCGGGCCGCAAGAGGAGACACCATCACTGCCCCCGACGAGGAGACAGTGTCATCATCCTTGTCATCATCACCACCTTCACCTCCACGAGGACGCCGCGGTCCTCAGCGTGGCCATGGAGGCCGGCCACGGGGTCGCCGAGGAGGCACGAGGGTGTCGGAACCCCGACCCACTGCGACCCGTGCGAGAGGTGTTGACGCACGTGACGAGGGGTGGAGCACTGGCCCATTCACGCCAGCAAATGGGCCCTTTACCGGATACCCGGGGATGAGGGTGGATGCGCCAAGAACTCCTCTGCAGTTTTTCCAGCTTTTCTTCACCAGGGAGTTGTTGACGTACTTCACCCGCGAGACCAACAACTACGCAGCATTCGTGGGGACTGGTTTGGACTCATGGTTGATCTGCAGTGAAGAGATGATGGCCAAGTTCCTGGGGATTTACTTCTTCATGGGGGTAATGTCGCTGCCGACCATCAGGCATTACTGGCATCGTTCCCGCCTCCACAACTACCCCCTTTTTTCGCAAGTGATGAGTGGAAGGCGTTTCAGGGCCATCCTGAAACACTTCCATGCTTTCAACTCGCTTGCCATCCCCAGGGACAATCAAGACTGGCTCATCAGGGTTCGCACGGTACTCGAGTACCTCCTTCAGCGGTTCCAAAACACTTACCAACCTGAGGAACATCTCAGCCTGGATGAGGGATCATTGGCTTGGAAGGGGAGGCTCAGCTTCCGCATCTACAACCCAATGAAGCCTGCCATGTATTCCATCAAGTTTTACATCCTGGCTGAGGCTTCTTCGGGCTACATCTGGAACTTTGAGGTGTATACGGGGCAGAAGAGGACCTTGGAGCAGACAGTATGGAGCCTCGTAGAGCTGCTGAGGGATCAGGGATACAAAGTTTACATGGACAATTATTACAACTCTGTATCCCTGTGCAAACTCCTCTTCAGTGCAGGAACCTACGTGCGTGGGACCCTACGCCTGGCTAGAGGAGCACCTAAGCAGCTGCAGGACATCGCAAGGAAAAAGAATCTACCGGAGCCGGGCATCACAGCAATGCACAAAGATAATGTGATGGTGCTGCTGTGTAAGGACAAGCGCATTGTCAACATGATCTCCACCTTCCACAGCGCAGACACCATCCCAAAGCGGGTTCGAGGGAAGACCGGGGCACGTGACGGGACGACCAACTACGTCCAGAAGACCGTGAACAAGCCCGTCGTGGTGGATGACTACAATCGCCATATGGGCGGGGTAGACCACTTTGACCAAATGGTAAGTTGTTAAAATATCTACATAGATAAAGGTATAATGAGTGACAATAAGTTAACCTAGAATATATATTTCACATTATGCAAATTAACTACATATGAACACAGTGACCATGTAGCTGAAACAGTAATTATAACAGTTATCTAACAAGGTAAATTCAGTGCTTTCAAAGTCTGCTGTAAACAGCTTGTCTACCAACATAACATATAGCTATAAACCATTGGGTATCTCATACTTAGTCCACCCATCATTTGCAAGAATCACATCCTGTTGTGTCGTTCGCTGCCCTTCTTCCCATGTGTATATCAAGTTACCCCACAAGTTTTCAATGGGGTTCATCCCACAACCCCGACTCGGCATGTCCAGTAGTTCCAGGTTGAGATGGTCGTCAAACCATCTCTAGACCATATGGGCTGTGTGCACTGGACACTTTTCATGGGCAAACAGTATCGGCTCGGGAAAAGGGCAGTCCTGCTCATAGAATGAAGAGAGAAAATCCTCTTCAAGAATTTCAAGATACTTTGCTGCTGTGACGGCGTCAATGTGAGAGTGACAACCCGTGCCATGGAGACATACACATCCCCACACATTACACATGACTTGCCCACAAAGTACTTCTTTATACATGTTTTGAGCGTTGTATCTATTATCAAAAAATAAATCAAATGTTATTTGGTATCGTTACACCCATGTGTATTAAGAAATGGGGTACGGTATGTGTCTAAAGCGTCAGCCATAATAAAACTATTGTCTTTAATACTCCTAGGGTGTTGCCAATCTCCAATACCATTCTTTCTCTTGCTAACAGTTCGACCTCGAAGGACGGTACTATCCTGCTGCTGGTTCATCATTCATATCTCTACTCCGTGCTAGGTTTATGATAAAACTATTGTCTTTAATACTCCCAGGGTGTTGCCAATCTCCAATACCATCCTTTCTCTTGCCAACAGTTCGACCTCGAAGGACGGTACTATCCTGCTGCTGGTTCATCATTCATATCTCTACTCCGTGCTAGGTTTATGATAAATAATGGCAGCATTTTTCAACTGCAACACAAACAATTTCAAACCATCATTAACCATAACCAAATACTTGTAAAAAAAAAAAAAACAGCAACCTATAGGTTAGTGACTTTCCCACTATCCTCTCTTCCCCTCAGAGCGCTGTGTGGCACTATGGACTGGTGACACAGAGCTAGGGCTAGATCTGATGTGAAGTGGACTGAGAGACAGACAGACAGACAGACAGAGACAGAGACTGTATATAAGAATAGCTTAATGACAGCTGTAGGGTTTTAAGGCTAATAACCACTATCGATTTAATATTAAGAGCAGATTCTGCCACCTCCACTTGACCTAATCAGTTCATTGTACCTTCATACCCTATCACTAATAAAAGTCTCGTCGAAATAAGTGGAGAGGGGTAGGAGATATCGTGCCCACACCCATATAACCTTAACCTTTGACCCTTGACCTTGCTGAGCTAATCAATTCATCGTCCCTTCATACTGCATCACAAAAATTTGGTCAAAATTTGTCAAGGCGTTCAGATACCACGCCCACATGGACAAAAACTTAGTCGACCCCATATGACTTTGAATTCTGACTGCATGACGAAGGTGGCCTAATTAGTTCATCTCCTCATATTGCATCACTGATAAAAGTTTGATGGAAATCCGCACCCACGCATGCACGGACGGACAGAACAATCACTTAATTCCTTCTTCACCACTGGTGGCCAGAGATAATGAGCTGGCATTCGAGGTGAGAATTGAACAATAAATTTCATTTGACAAGGGCGTTGTCCAATAAAAACTGAAAAAGGCCAAGTTACACTTTTTTATTTTTTCATCGCTACAGCCCATATGGGTGTTCCTGTATGCTGATAATGGTAAATATCTCTCTCTCCAACCGGTTTCAAGTTAAAGCCCTCTGAAAATCCGCGTCCTTTTTTTTTTTTTTTTACTCTGGGTCACTCAATTACCTACAAACTCTAATCACTCCCTTTTGGGACCAGTGCCCACATATCCTGAAAATTTCATGTAATTTCATTCAGCCTTTCTTCCGTAATGTTGCTAACAAACAGAGAAACAAAGAAATTTAAACTCGACCAAAAACAATACCTCGCCGGACTTCGTTCAGGGCGAGGTAATAAATGCAAAGTTCTGAACACTGACAGTAAAATAGAAATAACCATGGCTTGGTAACGTAAATCAAACAAATGACTGGGAAAAAAAAGTGAAATCATGGAAACTGTGTACAGGGGCTATAAAGAAAACCAACAAATTATTCTGTTTCTTTGGTAGAGCATTGGAATATACTCGTAAATCTAAAAATACTATCAACATTTCGTATTAATCACTAGTACGCCCACAGTTGCATTAAAAAACTGATAATCTTGAAAATGTACTACGAATAATGACAAAAGTGATGCACAGACTGATAAATATTCCATAAAAGGATCAGTTGTCACTGACTGCTTTTCCTTTTTAAATGCAGACTACGAGGGGTTTTAAGTGTGCAAAATACACGAAGGCCATGATAATATGTCAGTTGAAAAATTCTTCTCATTAGAGTTGTTGTAAAAGACACAGAAAAAAGGGTCATGTTGTCGGCAGACAATTCCATTCCAGTGAAGCTAAGGTTTTCTCTTTCGGTAGACTTGTATAATACATTTGCGAAGTGAGTTATTATTTATATATATATATATATATATATATATATATATATATATATATATATATATATATATATATATATATATATATATATAGATACTTTTTGTGTGTGGTAAAAGTCTGGGAGATACAAAGCCTCATCAGCATCGATACACATTGTGTTGATCTAATGTTACTTTCCCTCTCACGTTTAAGAAATGTAGAATATTATTTCCAGTCCTCCTTAACTATATATATATATATATATATATATATATATATATGAGCCTCTGTGGTACAGTGGTAGAGTGTGCGTCTCGCACGCTGGTGGGCGGTGGTTCGCCTCCCCGCCAGAGTTGTAAAAACTTTGGGAAGCGTTCACCAAGCCACTGACCACTTTGGCAGACACAAGGGGTGCTGTGGTTGAACCAGTGTCGCATACTAGTATGCCTGCACCCAGTCGGCTTAAGGCGGGCCGATTACACTTGGTTCACAGACTACACACACATCTAAAGCCACTACAACACTAAAGTCACACTCACAAGCACTTCTCACCCTACATAGTCTCTACCAGACAGCCTAAGCCACTAGGTAGATACATTGGCTGTATCGTCCTTGCTTCGGTAGGGATGGGCCGGTCCTGCGGTGGACCTCAACGGCTGATGTTCTATCTATCTATTGCCAGACGCCCCAATCCCGTTTGGGTGGCCACAAACAAATCGCCTCCAAGTCGCCCTGTCCCCCGCCATTTCACTGCCCTGCTCCCAACTCACACACCCCTCTCTCATATACCTTCCCACCCCATCCCTTCATCTAATCCTCGGCCTCCCCCTCCCTCTTCCCCCCTCCACCTCACTCACATACACTCTCTTCCTCAGTCTTTCACCCTCCATCCTCTCTACATGGCCAAACCACCTCAGTGTGTTCCTCATAACACTTCCTATCACATCCACATCAACACCACAACGCTCCTTTATATCCGCATTCGTCAGCCTGTCTCTCCATGTGACTCCACAGGCTCCTCTTAAATAACTCATTTCCACTGCTCTCACTCTTGACTTGTGTCCTTCCAACAATGTTCAAGCTTCACTTCCGTACATTAGAATTGGTATCACAATACTGTCATGTAGTAACTTTTTCACTTCCATGCTCACTTCCCTGTTTCTTACCACTGCTTTCAAAGAACCAGCAACCTTTCTTCCCTGCTGTACTCTTTCAAGCACTTCACCCTCCAAACCTCCACCCTTACTCATCACACTACCCAAGTACTTAAACGTACTCACATTTTCCAATTCCTCACCATCCAACCTCGCTATACATTCACTGACTTCACCTCTCTCAAAGACCATCACTTTACTCTTCCCTACATTCACCTTTAGATTCCGTTTCTTACACACTCTCTCAAACTCATCCACCAAGCCTTACAGCTCCCCTTTGTCTTCACTCAACAACACAGTATCATCTGCAAACAACAGTACAGGGAGTTTCCAAACACTATCCTTTCTCACCAGGGCCACTCCAACATCGACTACCCTACCTTGTACCTCTTTTATTACCCCATTCATGTACAGATTGAACAACCATGGAGACATGACACATCCCTGTTTCAAACCAACTTTCAAAGAGAAAAATTCACTTAGTTCACCATCCACACGTACTGCAGCCTTCGCACCATCGTACATACTCTTCACACCATTCAACAACTTCCCATCTACTCCATATATTCTTAACACTTTCCACAATCCTTGTCTATCCACCCTGTCATATGCTTTCTCCAAATCCATGAAAGCCGCATACAACTTCTTTCCCTTCTCTAGAAACTGATGATATATATATATATATATATATATATATATATATATATATATATATATATATATATATATATATATATATATATATATATATATATATACATATACACGAATAAAAATCCCAAATACAGATAAAACTGGTAAGTAGGCCGCACTGGGTAGCATCATTACCTAATGATAATTTTCCTTGTGCACCAGAGCATTATTCTTGTCAGCTAAGAACGCACTCAGGTACTTCTCGAATACAGATTTTTATAATATTGATATATGAAAATTCAATTGCACGTTACATACAGAAAGAAATTAAAAGCCATAAAACACCAAGACTACTCTTACGGACTAGGGTTGAAACCAGTAAAATCACAGAATAATGAATAACTCCCATCTAAAGCCAACAAAACGAGAATTACCATATTACTTGGATATCGGAGAGAAGGAAGGAAGGAAGGAATAATGAAAAAAAAAATAGCACCAAGCCAAAATATGGCTATATAGCTCTATGGTAGAAGGGAGAGGGGTAGCTAATTATATCGTGAGACATGAAGTGCAGTAAGGAAAGTTATAATACTAGAAATAGAAACAGTAGGAGAGTCACCTTGGAAATCAGTAAGTTGTGGAGGGCGACGGAGTGAGGAAAGGAAGGGGAACGCTACAAGACGTTGTTGGAATGTAGACGGGCAATCAAGAAAATGATGACGGATAGTAGTAGGGCAGTCACAGTGTGAGCAGGTGCGCAAAGGATCATGGCTCATCAAATGTCCATGAGTTAGGCGGGTATGACCTAAGCGAGGACAAGCAAGGATGTTTCCCATTCAGCGATTAGGGTGGGGTGATGTGTGCCAGGGAAAAACAAATGTGTGCCGAGAGACGTATGATAAAAACAATTGATGTGGTTTTGCCATTCAAATTCCAATGAATTCGACAAAGTAAAATATCATCCCATTTATGTGATAAGAAACTGATGAATATTTAGATCAGGTTCATATAAGTCCGCATATATCTCGCACAAGACAGATACGAGAAAAATAATAGCTTGAAGGAGAATGACCACGAACATTTTCAATTTTCGCCTTGGGAATGTTTTAGTTATAAATTTTGGAAACTTGTGACATTAGTTCTTTTTTTTATTCAACCTAGATGAAGCTTCACAGATCAAAAATAGTTTCTGACTTAATACAACTGCATGTAACAGCTTAAGGAGTAATTCAAAACAATTCCACAGTAGTGATACATTAAAACAGTCATTTAGAGGGGAAACGGTATATGTACTACTTCAACACATGAGCCGTAAATTGGTCGGGTAACCAATCCAGTTATTGGTAAAATTTAGGAAAATTTTCAGGCGATGATACATTGCGAAGCAAAAATCATTCAATACCTTATAGTTGGTAAGGAGAGGTGAGGTAACATATATCAAGAAATCAATTCACATTTCAATGACCTGGGATTAAGGAGGAAATTTCTCAATAAATTTCGTTTGAAAATGATGTTGAAAAATTTCGTAAATACAGAGTTAAAAGGGGCTCTATCTGTATTGATACCTTCAGGTTATCAAATGGTCTATTAATCCTCTTGATAAAATAAAAATAAAAATCATTTTTTTTTAGGGTAGTTTTAGACTATTAGGCACATTTCCTAAAGTCACTACCAGCCGTGATAACTCGTAAAATAACTTTTGAATAGGTGTTGACTTTGAGATAAAATTGAATTCAAGATGAATCATTCCAGTACTAAAATAAAACCGATAAACATTTATAATTTGCCAACTCAAGTCCATAGATAACTTGTGCGTGAAAATTACAAAAAAAGTAGCTTGCACACATTCTATCCATTTCTTCTTTCTCTGAAATCTCCATTTTAGGAGATTTCATTGTTCACCACCACCTTTGGCTCTCCTCTCCTTTCACTGATTCACCTGGTGAACAAGCCTACATATTTTCTATCCTTAATGACCTACAGCAGCTTGTACAGCACCCTACCCGTATCCCTGCCCCTCTTGGAGAGAGCTCCAACATACCTGTCCTCTTCCTTACAACTAATCCTTCTGGTTACACTGTTAATCTTTTCTCTCCGTTGGGCTTCTCCAGTCACAACCTTATTACCTTAACTTGTCCTATCACTCCGGTACGGCCTGTGGACCCTCCAAAGAAACGTCCTTTGTGGCATTTTGGAGCTGCGGATTGGGAGGCCCTCAGGCAGTACTTCTTTGATTTTCCCTGGAATGATTATTGCTTCCATGGCCGGAAGCCGTCTGAGTGTGCCTTGGTCATTACGGAGGTTATTCTCTTGGGCATGGAAGCATACATTCCTTTCTCATATCCTTGTCTAATGCAAGAAAGCCTTGGTTTAATCATGCTTGTTCTAATGTTGTCCGCAACAAGGAGAGGGTCTATAAAAGGTACCGGAGCCAACCCACCCCTGAATCACATTATCTGTACGTTTCTGCCCGAAATCGTGCTAAGTCTGTTCTTGGCTCTGCTAAAAGTAATTTCATCCGTACTAAATGCTCTCAACTCTCCATCTCGAATTCTTCCTGCTCCTTCTGGCACCTTGCCAAAAACCTTTCCAACAACGTTACCTCATCATCCTTCCCTCCTCTTTTCTGTTATGATGGCTCTGTGATTATTTCTTCTACTGATAAAGCAGATCTCTTCGCTCAGACTTTCTCCTCCAATTCCACCTTAGACGATTGTGGTGTTGTTCCTCCATCATTTCCCCCCTCTGACTTCCTCATGGCTGACATTAAAATTTCTTCAGCTGATGTATTTTCTGCCATCGCAGGCCTCAGTACTAACAAGGCATATGGGCCTGATGGAGTCCCTCCTGTTGTTCTCAAGAACTGTGCTTCTGTGCTTACACTCTGCCTAGACAAACTCTTTCGCCTTTGTCTATCAACTTGTACATTTCCTTCTTGCTGGAAGTTTGCTCTCATTCAGCCAGTCCCAAAGAAGGGTGACCATTCCCAACCCTCTAACTTTCGTCCAGTTGCTTTAACATCCTGTATCTCGAAAGTTTTTGAGTCAATTCTCAATAGAAAAATTTTAAAGCATCTTTCTTATCACAACCTTCTTCCTGATTGTCAGTTTGGGTTTCGTCAGGGACGCTCCACTGGCGATCTTCTCACCTACCTTTCAGACTCCTTGTCATCCTACTTTCGGGACTTTGGCGAAAGCTTTGCCATTGCACTTGACATCTCAAAGGCTTTCGATCGAGTCTGGTATAAATCTTTAATATCCAAACTGTTCTCTTATGGTTTCTATCCTTCAATCTGTGCCTTCATCCATAGCTTCCTTTCTGGTCATTGTATAGCCGCTGTTGTAGACGGCCGTCGTTCTTCTCCTAGATCTATCAACAGTGGTGTTCCTCGGGGCTCTGTCCTATCACCAACTTTCTTCCTTTTATTCATCAATGACCTCCTAAACTGTACATCTAACCCTATCCACTCTTCACCTCTCCATTCGGTTCCCGCAACGTCCATCTCAGCAGTTATTTCAGCAAACAAGGGATGAGGCTATGGCACACCTAATGTCTGACTTGGCTCGTATCTCTGACCTGGGTAAAAATAATCTTGTTGTTTTTAATGCATCAAAGACAGTTTTTACACCTACCAACCTGACAAAATCTTCCACAGATGTACCCACTAATGTTTAATCAGCTTAATCCTGCATCATCCTTGAACATCTCTGGGGTTTCATACACTCGGGACGTATCTTGGAAAGATCATATTACATCTCTTGTATAATCTGCTTCCAAGAGATTAGTTGTGCTAAGCCGACTCCGTTCCTTCTTTACTCTTGCACAATTGTTGACTCTATACACGGGTTTTATCCGCCCCTGTGTGGAGTACAACTTGTATGTGTGGGGAGGTTCCCCACATACAGCTCTTCTCAATAGGGTGGAGTCAAAGGCTTTTCGTCTCATTAACTTTCCTCCTCTTACTGGCTCCCTTCAACCTCTGTCTCTTCGCCGCATTTTTGCATCTTTATCTCTTTTCTATCGCTGCTTCAATAGTCACTGCTCCTCTGAACTGTCTGCTTGCATCCCTCCACCTCTACAATGGGCGCATAGCACCCGTCTAGCAGCAAACTCTCATCCCTTTTCTGTCCAGCTCTCTAATGCAAGAGTTAACCGTTACACCGAGTCCTTCATTTATGCAACAGGTCAACTCTGGAACTGTCTCCCTCTGTCTGTATTTCCTGCTTCCTATGATCTCCAGTCTTTCAATCGCAGTGTTTCCAGGCATCTCGAAATGATTGGATCTTGAATATGACTCTCTCTTGTATTTTGTTTTTCTCTTGGAAGGAAAAGTTATTGCGGGCTCGTAGCCTTTGATTCCTTCTTCATAGCATTAAAAAAACAAAAAGAAGATGCATTGTCATGAACCATTAAAAACACCACCTTGGGAATCCTTCGATTGATAATTTTGAAGCCAGGATCTGTATTATTATTTTTTTTTAATGAAATGTTGTCACTTGAAGAGGAATATGAATAATGCAGAGTCTTCACTCGTTGCTTCTAAAAGTAACCGCTTCAAGATCTGTTGAAGACCATTCCACTGGACTGATGCTAGAAATTGCGTTCTATGGCGGAAAAGCGAAATACGTTACTTCTTAAAATGCGTTCTCAGTTTTTTAATACACCTGATTGAAAAAATTCGGGAGATCTTTCTGTGGATTAAAAAAAAAGAGCACTTTTTTTTTTAACTACCTCCTATAAATCGCTTCACGAGTGAAACGAGCTCGCATTTGTGGTGAACATTGCGGGATAATTTACTTTTCAAAGAGTGGCATCAACAAAGGGTAATATGTATTGGTAGGAGGTATTTTACTTTTAAATAAATTACTAGCTCTATAAAACAGCATCTTGAGTCTGAATCAGACTGAAAAAGAAATGAATTTTCGCACAATATATTTTAGACCATGATAACTCTCATAAAAGCAATGTAAAATATTCGATATTCAGACTCAAATGAATTCGACAAAGTACAAACTCTATTCCTCTTCTGAGATATGAAACTGATAAGTATTTAGACAAGGTTCCTGAAGTCAGCCGATATCTCGTGCATGACATACAAAAAAATAGCTGCATGAAGAAAGACTTCCATTATTGGTTTCAAATGTTGCCTTGGGAATGTTTTGATTTTCAAGGGCTATTTTTTTTTTTTTAATCAACAGAGCTGTCACTTGAAGGATTAAGAAATATTTCCAGGAAGGAACATGTATCGATTGGAAATAACCGTTGAAAGAGTAATATATTTCGACAAATACGATGCTTGAATTCGCGCCATTTAGAGCAAAAATGCCAAATACAAAACGTCTTCAATTTTCATAATTCGTTAGGAAACACCCCCCCCCCCTTTTTTTTTTTTTTTTCATATTCAGAATATATTCCAGAGGAAAAAATGTGAAAAATAAATTTAAAAGTTTCTGCTATGAGGAGAGGTGATGCAACATATATCAAGAAATCGATTTGTACTTTAAATGAGATGGCATATTAGGTGGACATTGCCCAAAACTTTGAAAAGGATGTCGTCGAAAAAAATTATAAATGCAGAATAAAAAGGAATTTTGTTTTCACTCCTATATCTATGATTATAAAATGACATCAACCCTTTCGATTAAATGAAAAAGAAAAAAAAATATTTTCCCTCCTATCAAGGGGCTCCACCCCCGGGCAGATGTGGGGGGGAGGGGACAGTTTGGCAGCACTAGGGGGTTGTACTACCACTCTGCGGCCAGATTGTGTTAGGCAGAATTCTGCCACCGTATTACCTGCGTTTCGTAAAAGGTGACTAAAAGGGACGGGGTGAGGGGACTAGGGACCTTTTTAGTTCCTACAATAAGACGGGGCATTGATGAGTTATCTCCGAACCCTGAAGATTGGTTCTATGAACGTGCGTGTATGTAGTACGACTGAGCCTTAAAGGGTGGAGATTAGGAGAATGTCAGAATAAAGTTGGATGTGTTAGCTTTGAGTGAAACAAAGATGAAAGGGAAAGGTGAATCTAAGTTTGGAAGTGTTACCGTAAGGATGTCAGGTGTTGATTGAGGAACAGAAAGAGACTGAGTGGCCTTGTTAGTGAGCCCGGAAGTCCAACAATGTGACTGAATGGAAGGAGGGGTCATCGAGACTGATGTGGTTGAAATCGAAATTAGGACGTGAGTTATGGGTATTTGTAGTGCATATGGGCCTGGTAGTGGAAGTGATGAAGAAAAGAGGCAGTCTCTCTGGAATGGTGTCGATGAGTATCTCCAGAGTTTTGAAGCAAATATGAATGTGGTAATGATGGGAAATCTGAATGCTGGAGTTGGAAATGTAGCAGTTGCATTGGTATGCATGGTGTTCCTGGAAGAAATGATAATCGGGAAAGAATGATAGCGATGTGTTGAAAATGAGGTTTGAGAAGATACATGGGTGACAGGATGGTAGAAGGGTTGTTGATAGAGTATTGGCGGACTACTTGATTTTCCAGGAATGTAAAGATTGTTATATGTGAGTTTTGAGAGGGTAGGGTGGAGGTATGTCTCACCACTACTTGGTGGAGGGAAAGTTGGGAGAAGGTGTGAGGTGGGTGAGAACTAGGAGAATTGGGTATGGCAGGGTTTTGAGAGTGAGTTGGATAAAAGTTCAAAGTTCAAAGTTCAAATACTTTATTTCCATAAAATATGGTTATTCTTACAAATCGGTATACAAAGTCACAGACAAAAATAGTCATGTCATATTCGATACATGATAATATCAACTACAAATCGCTTAAAATTAACTCCCTAAGTTTAGATTTGAAAACATGTATGCTTCCGGAATGAGTGATGTCAGTAGGTAAATTATTCCACAGTTTGGGTCCTAGTATGGTGATGGCTCTGGCTCCAGAGTTTGTTCTGGCTCTAGGCACAAAAAGGTTATTTCGCTGTCTTGTTGTACTGGCTGTGTTTTCAGTGACAGTGGACAACTTTAGATACCACTCCGGATAAAAACCATTGACAGCCATATAAACAGTGGTACATCTGTCAAAAATATGTTTATCTTTAATCTTTAACCACTTTAATTCCTTTATGATGGGGGTTACATGGTCATACTTTCTTGCTCCCCCGATAGCTATTTTAGCTGCAAAATTTTGTAATTTCTGAACTTGGTGAAGTAAGGTATCATTTGTCGTACCCCATATACCTATACAGTAATTTATTATGCTAAGAGCTAGAGACTGTACAACAATTTTTCGAGCTGACTTATCAAAGTTTTCACATATTTGATTTATGAACATAAGTGTTCCCATGACTTTCTTATTTAATTCAATAATATGCACATCAAAAAGCATATATCTGTCGATATAGACACCTAGACTTTTTACACAAAGTGCTCGGGTAAATGTGCTCACCAGAACAATTTATGACAGTGTTAGGAGGAATATGTGATAGAAATCGTCTATTACCTATGAAGATACATTGTGTTTTTCTTGAATTTAGCATAAGTCCATTTCTAAGAAAATAATGTTTTGCAATCCGTAAGGTTCCTTCTGTTTTGGAGATAAGAGCCTCGAGATTATTTATAGTGTCAGCATGGAGAAATTGGGTATCATCAGCATATTGCACCAAAGAACATCCATTTATACTCTCAGCAAGGTCATTAACATAGATGGTAAACAAGACAGGACCAAGGATTGAGCCTTGAGGGACCCCGTAAGCTACATTCAATTTATCAGATATAGTGTTGCTCAGGCGGACAGATTGAGTCCTATTTTCTAGGTAACTTTTGAACCAGAAGCAGTCAATATTAAGCTTAGCACATTTACTTAAAAGAATGTCGTGACAAATACTATCGAAAGCTTTGGAGAGGTCACACAAGGTTAACAGTGTAACTTGCTTAGAGTCCATGTTATTATATATTTTATCTGTTATGACAGTAAGAGCGGTCTCGGTGGATAATCTAGGACGAAATCCATGTTGGGTATTAGACAGTGATTTGTTAGATTCCAAGAAGTGTATGAGCTGATTGGTAACAACCTTTTCGAGTATTTTAGAGACAATGGGCCATAGTGAGATTGGTCTGTAATTGCTTACATCATTTACATCACCACTTTTATAGAGAGGAAGTACCAATGCATGTTTCCAGGCTGTAGGAAAAATGCCTGTTGCGACAGAAGTATTGATAATACAGGTTAAGTAAAAAGCTATAACACAGAGTGCGTCCTTAACAAATCTCAGTGAAATGCCATCCGAGCCCACAGAACGAGTCTCATTTAAGCCTTTTATCGTAAGAATGATAGTGTCGGTATCTACAGGATGAGGTCTAAAAAGATTACATTCACTTGAGATTATATTTGGAGAATTGATAGAACCTGACACGTTTTCACCATGGAGGACTTCTTGTGTTCGTTCATACGTCTTCTTACCGACATTTGCAAAATGATAATTGAATTCGTCAGCTTTATTTTTATTATCACAGTTGTAACCGTCCGAGTTACTTTTACAGTTTGGGATAATTTCTCTTATTATTTTCCACGTCGCTGAAGTGCTTCCTCTGCTATTACATAACCGACTGCGATAGTAGTCTGCTTTCCCCTCTGTAATGAGAGCTTTAACAAGCTTCTTTTCTTGTTTATATTGTTCGTAGAGAGCTATATTATGTCGATCAGATTTAAGTTTTTTATGAGTATCATTTCTAATGCTCATAGCTTGCCGTATACAATCGTTCATCCATGGTGCTAACGGTCTTTTAATCTCCTTAGTTACAAAAGGAGCACAGGCATTTAAACAATTGACAAAAGTATCAGCAAAAATATTCACTTGTGTGTTTACATCATCAGTTTTCAAAATCTTATCAAAATCGTCTGTGCTCTGTAGAAGCCTAAGACAAAAGTCGTCTTTGTGGTAGTTCCCAAGGTGACGAAAAGTTCGAACAACGGGCGGTCTCTTAGGTTTACTAATATCTACTGAGATGCTAATAAGATCATGATCTGCAATTACTTGGGGAATAACATCATAACTGTTTATGACACCAGGTTTGTTAGTGATTACAAGATCCAGCAATGTTGCAGACGTAGGTGTGACTCTAGTAGGTTTATCTATTATCTGAGTTAATTTATTATTCTTTAAGATCTTTTTAAGTTTGTTATCATTAGCAAATTGATTATCATTGAAGTCACCAAGAACAAAAAATGTTTTATTTCGCATACAAATTGATCTAAATGTATCCTGTATATAATCAAAAGTGGCAACTGGAGCTTTAGGGTGTCGGTACATGCATCCGACAATAATGGCTGGCAATTTGCGACACTGTACCGTTACCCAGACATCTTCAATGCCTGGTTGCTTAGGGACATTTAATTCTATGACATTGGCTGATAAGACATCCTTGATATAAATGCATACGCCACCTCCACGGCCACTGTCACATCGTAATATCTTATACTCTGGTATATTAACAAAATCACTCGGGGTAATGGGAACAAGCCATGATTCACTAACACATAGGATGTCAATAGTTCTGTCTTTCAATAACAATATTATTTCATCCAAATTACACTGTAATGATCGAGCATTAATATGTTCAATAGTTAAAAAATATCCTTTAGTGTTTACATCGGCAAGTGCTTCTTCGCCAACCCCCTATGTGCTATAGTACCGACATAGGCGACTCTTATGTCCCAGACGTTGACAATTGCCACACTGAAGTTTGCGATCAAACCTACAGTTTACCTGCACATGATTGAATTCTCCACAGTTATAGCACCCCACCTTCTTGCTTCTATAGAAATCAGGAAGTTCAGTCTCAGACTGATTTCTAGAAGCAGCGTACCAATTCCTTTCGTTTCGTTCATATTGCGTGTCATCATACTGTGTCTCACGAACCTCAGACATTACATAAGGTGTGTGGTTGTAAGGTGAACATTTTCTATTCCCTACTCCCGACCCCGAAATGTAGGTGCTGGAATGATGCTGGGTCGGGTGATTACTACCCACAAATCCTCCCAATCTTCCTCCACCTCTTGTAGTGTTAGTGTGGGTGGATGTTGAGTTGTGCCTGTCCCCTGACCCATCCACTAAAGCTGTAGAGTAAGTGTGGGTGGGAGCAGAACTATTCCTATCCCCCAACCCTCCGCCGGGCCCTGTAGTGGCAGCGTGGGTTGGTGCCGAGTTACGTCTGTCCCTCGACGTTATCCCCAACCCAGCAGCATGAGGGTGTGTGTTAACGAAAGTTTGGGTGTGATTCGTGTCATTTCTATTCCTGAAACCCATAGTGTGGGTGCGGGTGTGGGGTGGGTGACGAGCATTCCTGGTAATAACACCAGTTTGTGTTCTTCCAGGAGTTTATCTGTCCTTATTTGCAGTTTCGTAGTTGTTATAAGAAACCCTAAACATTCTATTCCTATAATAAGGTTCAAAGGTATATTTATCCCTGTCCCAGCTAGAGCATAGTTTGAAATTAGGACACTCCTTGGCCATAGTCGTCAGTAGACGTATAGCCCCAAATCTATTTAAGATAGGGCCCTTATTTTTCTTCTTTATGGTAAAGCACATGTCATCAATTTCACCTGTGCCCAGTTTGAAAACTTTATCAGTGTGAATGGTAGAAATAGCATTCGTGGCACACCATTTCAATAGCTGGTTATTGACGTCATCAATTTTGGCCTGCATAGTATCGGAGTGCAAAGTGGGCACAAGCTGGCATATGTAAATACTCATATTCTCATTTTTCGCCTTCAACTCACTCACCAAAGCTCCGAGATCGTCTAAAATCTTTTCAGGTGAAGCCCCTTCTATTATATCAAACAGGCCTCCACAAACCACACAGGTATCAGGGATCCAATTTAAATTTTCAGCCACCCAACACTTCAGTATGTCAATATTGGCATCCCTTACTGTTCTAATGAAAGTATTATGGTCAAGATCTGATGATATTATCTCAGAAAGATTATTGTCACCTATCAACAGAACCTTTGGGGGGGAAGGGGATGAAGCATCGGTATTTACCGTGTCGAGTTTGGAGTGTACCTCGTCCTCCAGCGCCGAGATTCGTTGTTCCAAACCACCAGCGACTGCATTAGAGGCGGGCGAAAGTGTAGGGTTGTGGTTTTGCATTCTTTCCTCCAGTTCCATAATTTTTCGTCCCAGGTGGTCCTCTAAAGCTGAGATTCGTTGGCTTAATGTATATGTGGTGGAATGCGCGGTCTTGACTTCAGCATTCAATAGTTCAATTTCTAGATCCTTAGTTTTCAGTTTATCTTGAATTTTCTTGATGTCACTTTGCTGTAGTTGTGGGGTGTCGCATCTGTCCCTTATGTTATTTTCGACTCCCCCTCTAGTACTGACGTCACCACCTCCCGTGACTTCACTCTCATCACACGATTTATTGCAATCTCCGCTACTAGTGTCACCATCAACGTTAACTTCCGCAGCATTGCAGTCTCTGCCTTCATGTCTGACGTCGATACCTCTAGTGTCGTTGTCTGTACCCTCAGAGTTGTCATCTCCGCGTGTGGTGATGCTAACGTCACCACAAGCAGTGTTGTCATCACTGTCCTTATTACGTTGGGTATTCTCCAATATACTGTTAATTAATGTTTCCTTATTCACCCACACATTCTTCAGGCCAATCTTTCTGCCGTGCTTTTGGAGGTCCACTTTACTAAAATTCTCATTGAGGAATTCCCTTGTGGGGTTTGAAAGAGAAGGTTCACTGTCTTTGTCGGTGGATTCGTGCACTGCCTGTGTCGCCATGTTTGTTTGGGTTGTAGTTCTCACTCTCGTCGTCACTTATTGCACTCGTTGTCACCACCATCCATTAATCGTTAAAAGATTCTTATTGATGCTTTCTAGTCGCTTGTGGCAAGACACTTAGAACTTTGTAGTCACATTCATTCGTAGCACTGTACGTGAGCGTATGGTATTTTCAAATTTCAAAATGTTTTCAAACTTCGTGCGTCCTCTTTCTCCCTATCTTTCACATTATCTCCAGTTCCAGGCTATCTCCTCTTCTCTATCTTCTGTATCCTCTTCTCGGCACTGTTAGCTTACTGTATATATATAGCTTTCATGCATCTGAAGCAAATGTCCGGAGATAGTGGTGAAAAATTCGGGAAAGCGTGCCTGCGTGTGTGTTCGAGGAGGACCCAACTCAGAAGAGGGAAAATGATAGAGTATAAAGAGAAGCTGAATGTTGTGGTGGGGTATGCAGAATACGTGCATGGTGAGACGAGTGGTGGTGTGTGAATGGTGGGGCGAGGAAGTATGGCTGTAGCTGAGAAGAGAGGAATATGGTGTGGCTGCAAAGGATGTCATATTAGGTGTATAATGAGAAGAGGAATAGGGCGAGAAGGGCTATGCGTGATGCAAAAGTGGCATCAGGTGAGATGTGGGATGAGAGGTGTAATAGGCAGTTGACTGAGAATTTTCAACAATAAGAAATTGTTTTGGAAGGAGGTGAAGAGGGTGCGAAAGGGAGAGTCTGGGAAGGAAGAGCGAATAAAAGCAGAGGATGGATGTTAACTGAGATGAATGCAGTAAAGAAGAGATGGGCAGAGTATTTTCAAAGACTGTTAAATGTAGAGGAGGAAAGGGAGGCTGAGATCGTGGCAGATGGAAGGGTGCAAGGAATAAATGCGTTGGAAAAGTTGTTCACGATTGAGAAAGAGGAGGAGGCAGTAAAGGAAATGAATTCAGGGAAAGCTGGAGGAATGGTAGTAGGATTACTGAATGTATTTTGTGAGCTCTATGGCGCTGATTGACTAGGTAAGTTCGTGTGTGGATCCGTTGTATAAAGATAAGGGTGATTAGTAATAATATACTAATTTTACAGGTATAGTTTTTTGTGTCGTAGGTAAGATGTATATTAGAATGTTGATTAAGAGAGGGTACAGAGGGAGTGATTGGTGATGTGTGGTTTTAATACACGGAGGGGATGCGTGTTTGCTGTGAGATAGGTGTAAAAAGTATTTTAAGGATTTATATTGGACGTTCATGGATTAAGAGAAAGCATGTAATAGAATGAACAGGGACGCTTTGTGGACTGTTTTGGGTTTAAATGGTGTAGGTGGTAAGATGTTGAGAGGAGTGAAAAGTTGTAAATAGTAGAGCTTACGAGTGGGAAATACAGTTAGTGATTAATTTCCGTGAGTGGGGCTGGGGCAGGGATGTGTAATGTGGCATTGGTTAATATTTATTTGCACATTGTTAGGGAGGCGAATACGAATGTTAGGTGAAGGTTTGAGTCTGGTCATTGCTGATGGTAGAGTGGAATCTGAATCAGCTGCTGTTTTCTGATGTTACATCACAGGTGGCTGATACAGAAGAGAGGTTGAGGGAGTTGGTAGAGTTTGGAAGGGTGTGTGAAAAGAGGACATTGAGTAAATGAGAATGAGTAAAGTGATGATGTTTACGAGGTTGGTAGATGGAAGGAGGATGACTGTAGTTTTGAATAGTTAGTTCCTTGAGGAAGTAGTGTTTGAAGTATCTAGGATCACTTGTTGCTGTGGATGGAAGAATTGATGTTGTAAATGTCATATTCATTATGTGCATGCCATTATATGTATACTCAGTATATATTAGCGTTATGAACTGTATCTTCATTTGTAGTTTAGTGACACTGTGCAAAAGGTTCACTTCAATCGTTTGCAGTTTGTTTACAAATCCGGATTTGTTTTGCTTTGTCTTCCAAACTACCACCTCGTCACAGACTCACACACGGACTCAAGGCCAAGATGACAGGTGACCGAGGTACAGTATCATATTTCAATATATCTCTAGTATTCTGTTACATGTATGCTTGTAGTACAGTATGTGAATGATGTATCATGACGTCAAGACATAGTTGAAAAGGACCTAACCTGTTTGATTGCTGATTTATGCAATTATAAGAAGTTAAATGATTGAGCTTATTTCTTAGACAAAGAAATTATTATTGTTCAGTTTTACGGGAATGACTGGGATTGAACAGAATATGAAGATGTAATAGAAGAAATAGAATGCCGAGAAAGAATCCTGGTAATTTCCCTGTAAAGCCCTGTCTTGGCCCTCTGAGACAGTAAAACTCGTCCCTCGGAGCAAAAATCGGCCCATCCTCGGAGTAAAACCCGACCCATAAAAATTGCAAGCACAGCACATGGCGGCATGCAGTATGAACAAAGACTGAGGCGACCACAAGAATTCCTGCAATCAACAAAAGCAGCAGACGGGTGCAGAAGATTTCCCTGATGAATGTGCCAATTTCTGATGAATAAAACACTCCTGGTTGCCTGACAGTGACTTCTAGACTTCTGTGTGCAATTGCTGACACTGCAGAACTGGTCTCTGCTCACCACTGAATACTCTTCATTCTCCAAGCTTCACCTACAGCCAGAGGGAACTTTCGACTACAGATAAGTATACATTGAATGTTAATCTTGAGTTCAAATTAGGTACAATATAATAATAGTTGCAAAATGAGTTATACTGAACAAACTGTAAATAACCTGCTTCGGTCTACTGAGGCAAATGAGGAAGCCATAAATAACTGCCTCCAGTCTACTGAGGCATATGAGGAAGTGAAGATTACCAGACAAAGGTCTTTAACAGAGAAAGGGCATGAGTACCTCATAACACAGTGTTCAAAGAGGTTAGCATCATTAAGGCAAGCATGGACAAAAGTGGTAAAAGAGTCAGGTATGAATGGTGTAAGTTTGGATCAGCTTAAAGATCTTGCAAATGCAGAACAGGTGCAGCTTAATGAAGCAGTAAATGCATTTCGTAAGTTAAGGGAAGCAGATCCAAGCTTACAAGAAAAATTGTCAGAGGAGTTAGTGGAAGAAAAAGAAGTGCACACCACCTGTAAAATGAGAATTGACAACAAAATGAATGAATTGATGCAGAACACAGAATCAGTAAGAAAAGCTGCCAAGGATTCACAGTCTGTTAGGTCACAAATTAGTAAAGCTTCCAAGTGCTCACAGTCAGCTAGGTCACAAAGTAGTAAAGCTTCCAAGTGCTCACAGTCTGTTAGGTCATAAAGTACTAAAACTTCAAGGCACTCTCATTGCACTAGTAGATCTTATTCCAGCACCACAAAAAGAGAACAGTAAAATGCTAAACTAGCTGGGCTAAAAGTTGAGCAGCAATTTCAAGAAAAGGAAATAGAATATCAGAAATTCTTGCAAGAAAGGGGGATAGAACATCAGAAATTCTTGCAAGAAAAGGAAATAGAGTATCAGAAGCTCAAAAAGAAAAGGAACATGAGTACAGACAATTAGATTTAAATAAAGAGCTAGCTGCTACTCAAGCTGAACTAAATGCTGTAAATTCAATGGAAAATCCTTTAGATTTGCCTGAGAGTGATGATGAGCTAGATAGTAAAGAACAGCATCTTCAAAAATTCTTTGAATCACAAGGGCTGACAGACGGTGAGAAAATCAAACCTAGCGTATCAGAACCGAAAGTGACCGTCAAAGGTTCATCTGTTTCTGCCATGGGTGAATTAGACAGAAAAGTGTCCAAACTAAATCATACTTTCTTGCAGGTGAGTCCAAAGCTTAACCCACATGCTAAAAGTTTTGAACCAGAATCAGAATTAAAACAGTCACAGGCATCAGGTAAGCATGATACACCAAGTCAGTCAGTGGACATGAATATACTAAAACGTGTGCTAAATATTTGGTCATCCAAAAACACAAGTGAACTGCCTCGCCCAGAGCCAGAGATTTTCAAAGGAGATTCATTAGAGTTTCCATCCTGGATAAAGAACTTTGAAATATTCATGGAGTCGCGAGTCACCAATCCGGCAGAGAAACTTTTCTTCCTAGGGAGGTACGCTGATGGGGAAGCCAGAGAAGCTATTAGAGGACTTTTTTGTATCCATAATGAAGAAGCTTTCAGTAAGGCTAAAACTATACTGAAAGATTGATTTGGCAATGAGTTCATAGTAGCAAATGCTTATAGAAGAAAACTGAGTGAGTGGCCAAAGATCTCAAATAATGACGGTCAAGCACTACAGAAATTATCTGATTTCTCGCAGAACTGTTTGACAATTATGAACTCAGCAAATTTCCTTTATGTTCTAAATGATCCTCAAGAAAATAGCAAAACCTTAGAGAAGTTACTCCCACCTTTAATTGATAGATGTAATTCAGTAGTCCACACCTGGTTCTCCACACGCATAGAATACCCTTCATTTTATGCCGTTTGTCAATTCATAGCAGATGAGGCAGAGACAGCTTGTCATCCAATCTCATCCTATAGTGCAGTAATGGCAATGAGTCAAAGGCATAACACAGCTGGTTGAAAGGGAAAGAAGGAAGGTAAAGCAGAAACAAACAGATTTGGGGTAAAAAGTCTTGTAGGCAACATAACTGGAGTGAAAGAAACAGAGGCACAAAGGGATCAAAGGGACAAGGGTGACAAGAAACAAAGGACTCAAAAGGACAAGGATGACAATAATCAAAACATCAAAAGGCCACAGTGTATCTACTGTAGAGAAGAACATGAAATGGACACATGGTTCAATGAGCTTAGCAATAAGGAAAAGGAGAATACGTACAGAAGTCATTTCTCTGCAGGGGTTGTCTAAAGTATGGACATATCATGAAAAACTGCAAAAGAAGGAAAGTATGTAAAGTATGTAAGAGAGGTCATCCAATATCTCTTCATGAAGCTATACTTGAAAGAATCAAAGAGAAGGAAACTGAGAAATCACAACAGTCCAAGATAATTGAGGACAATGCTGTCTCAAATAGAATTAAAATCAACAGGTCGTTCGTAGGAGATACACATAGCATGATTGTTCCAGTGTGGCTGTGCCACAGCAGTGATGGATCAAACAGAGTCTTGGTTTATGCATTATTAGATGATTAGTCTGACGTTTGCTTTATTAAAGGGACTACTCTAGATAAAGTTAGAGCAACTGGACCACAAGTACACCTGCAGTTGTCTACAGTGATGGGAGAAGATACTGTGCTTTGTACCAAACTACAAGGGGTTGTAGTAAAGGGAGTTTATGAACAGAAAGAAATGTTCCTTCCCTATACATACTCTAGACAGCATATACCAGCCAGACGAGATCAGATACCAAGACCCGAGACTGCAAACAATTGGCCACATTTGAAAGGAATAGCAGACAAACTGATGCCATATGACTCTAACGTAGAAATTTGTCTTATCATAGGACTTAGCTGTACTAAAGCACTGAAACCAAAGGAAATTATCCCCGGAAATGAAAACGATCCCTTTTCTAGAAGGACAGAGTTAGGATGGGGTATTATAGGAAATGTTTGTGGCGACAGAGGCAGAGAAGATAGCATTGTACAGGTACACAGAACTATGGCCCAAGAAGTCATCATCAATAATGAAAGGAAAGTTACCTTCCTAATTGTTCGAACTCAAGTAAAGCAGGTTGTCAACCCACAGCAAATCAAGAAAATGTTTGAGCTGGACTTTATTGACAGACAGACAGATGATGTTCCCATCTCATATGAAGACAAACTTTTCATAACAAAAATGAAAGAGGGAGTATACAAGCCAGAAGAAGATCATTATGAGATGCCACTCCCTCTCAAGAATTAAAATGTCAAGTTTGAAAACTACAAAGACTCAGCTGTTCACAGACTAGATAGACTGAAAAGAAACCTCAAAAATTACAAGAAATATTATCAAGATTATGTGAAGTCTGTGCAAGTCATGATAACACATGGGTATGCAGAAGCGGTTCCAGGCAAAGAGTTAGTCAGAGCAGATGGGTTTGTGTGGTACGTACCTCATCATCGGGTGTATCACCCAAAGAAACCAGGCAAGTTAAGAGTAGTATTTGACTGCAGTTCTAGCTACAAGAAACAGTCACTAAATAGTCACTTATTACAAGGACCAAACCTCACAAACAGTCTCATTGGAGTGTTATGCAGATTTCACCAAGAAGAGGTAGCATTTGTATGTGATATTTCTGCAATGTATCATCAGGCGCATGTGTCTCCTGAATACAAGGAATTGCTACGCTTTTTGTGGTGGAAAAATGGAGATCTGGACAAAGAAGTGATTGAATATAGAATGACCGTGCACTTGTTTGGAGCTACTTCATCACCAAGTGTTGCAATTTTCACATTTAATGAAAACAGCTGATGATAATGAGTTTGAGTTTGGATCTGAGGCAGCTAAGTTTGTCAAAAATGATTTTTATGTAGATGATGGGGAAAAGTCTGTACCTACTGCAGCTGAAGCTATCCAACTGATTAATAGCAGTAAGGCAATGTGCATGAAAGGAGGCTTCAAGTGTCATGAGTTCTTGTCCAACAGCAAAGAGGTCCTGGCAGCCATCAGTCCAGAAGAAATGGCAGGAAGTATCATGAGCTTAAATCTCAGCAAGGACTCACTGCCTATTGAGAGAATACTTGGAGTAGAGTGGTGTGTGAAATCTGACTCATTTCAGTTTAGAATCAATTTAAGTAGTAAGCCTATAACAAGAAGAGGTATTTTATCAACTGTAAGTTCCATATTTGATCCCCTAGGTTTAGTATCTCCCTTCATTCTAAATGGAAAAAGAATACTCCAGGATCTGTGTAAAGATGGGGTAAATTGGGATGATGCTGTGCCAGAAAACATGAAGTCTAGGTGGGAACAGTGGAGAAATGAGCTGCACTTGTTGCAGCAAGTGAAAATACCAAGGTGTTACAAACTTGAAGCATTTGGAGAAGTTAAAGCAGTTAGTTTCATCATTTCTCAAATGCTAGTCAGGAAGGCTGTGGACAGTGCCCTTACATTAGACTGATTAATGACAAAGATCAGATGCATTGTGCAGTTGTAAAGGCAAAATCAAGAGTAGCACCAAGCCATCACTATTCCAAGGTTAGAGCTTGAAGCAGCAGTTGTGTCAGTGAGAGTTCACACAGTTCTGAGAAGACAGCTGAATTACCAAGATGTCAAAGAAGTATTTTGGACTGATAGCAAAGCAGTGCTAGGCTATATCTGTAATGAGTTCAACAGATACGAGATGAAACATCACCAGCACATAGGAAGTATGTTGAAACAGAAAATAACCCAGCTGACTACGCATCACGAAGCATGCCAGTACAAGCCATGATTCACAGTTCTAAGTGGTGTAATGAACCAGACTTTCTTTGGCAATCGCTTGACACAACTCAAGCATCAGTAGAAGATTTCGTTGTTGCAGATGAAGTGAAGAAAGTTGTATCATGTCTTAAAGAAGCACTCCTAGACAGACTGAAGTATTTCTCAGATTGGCATCGTGCAACCAGAGCTACTGCAGTATGCCTCAGACTTCAGAAAAAATTCAAAGGCAAAGAGCAAAGTAAGCAAAATGTAAAAACACCTAAACAAAACTTTGTCAAGTCCGAGTATGTTCCTGTGACTGCAGCAGAACTGAAAGAGGCTGAAAATGAGATACTAAAACAACTTCAGGTACAACCATTCCCAGAAGAAAAAAGAGCATTGATGAACAAAGTTAACAAAGAAGAGCTATTTTGTGGTGTTGGAAGAAACAAGAAAAATGTCTTAAAGAAATAAAGTCAGATGTATAAGCCTGATCCATTCATGGATGAAGATGGGATCATCAGAGTAGATGGAAGGATCAGAAGAGCAAATATGCACAAAGACAGAAAGCACCCGGCCATATTACCAAAGAAATCTCACATAACTGATTCGTTGATTTGTTACTACCATAAAAAAGTACATCAAGGTAGAGGCATCACACTAAATGAGATTAGAGGGTCTGCGTATTGGATTTTAGGAATTAAGCACATTTCCAGGTGTACCATTTGTAGAAAGGTTATAGGATGTACACAGGAACAAAAGATGGCGGATCGTCCCACAGATAGGTTAGAACCTACTGCTCCTTTTACTTATTCTGCTGTTGATTTCTTTGGACCCTTTTTTTATTAAGGAAGGGCGTAAGGAACTGAAAAGGTATGGTGTATTGTTTACTTGCATGACTTCGCGTAGAAACAGCCAACACTATGAACACAGACTCATTCATCAGTGCTTACCGTCCCTTCATAGGACGGAGGGTACCTATACTTCAGTTGAGATCTGATCAGGGTACAAACTTTGTTGGTGCTAGGAATGAGTTGACATATTTAAAAGAAATGGATCAAGAGAAAATAAGAACAGAACAATTGAAAGATCATTGTGACTGGATAGAATTCAAAATTACTGTACCCCATGCCAGTCATATGGGTAGCGTATGGGAGAGACAAATACGTACAGTGAGAAATGTACGTTCAGTATTGCTCGATCAGCATGGGTCTCAGGTAGATGATGAATCTTTAAGAGCTTTCATGACACACTGAACTCTCCTGAGCACATAGAACCACTGACACCCAATATGTTATTGACCATGAAATCTAAAGTTGTACTACCTCCTCCAGGCAGCTATGACAGGGTAGATGTGTATTCAAGGAAGCACTGGCGTAGGGTACAGTACTTAGCAAATGAATTTTGGTCAAGATGGAAAAGGGAGTTCTTGCAGTCTCTTCAGTTGAGAAATAAATGGGTAAAGCCACACAGAAATTTGCAAGTAAATGACATAGTGATTGTAAAAGAAGAGACTTTGGCAAGAAATAATTGGAGGTTGGGAAAAATAGTAGAAGCCCTTCCTGATCAAGATGGTCATGTAAGAAAGGTCAAGGTAATGATGTCAGACTCAAAGTTAGATAACCAAGGTAAACGTGCTCAAGCCATCACCTTCACTGAAAGACCAATTCACAAACTCATTTTGTTAGTTGAAGCAGAGTGAGACTGGGATATCCCGACCAAAGAGCCTACTTAAGTGCCAAAACTGTGCCAAAGTGTTTTCTTCCTCATAGTATTAGTATTAATTTTCTACCTTTATATTGGTATTAATTTTTTACTTTTATACTCATTAAAATATAAGGTAAATTGCTCTCACAATTTAGGGGAGCCATGTAAATGTCATATTCATTATGTGCATGCCATTATATGTATACTCAGTATATATTAACGTTAAGAACTGTATCTTCATTTGTAGTTTAGTGACACTGTGCAAAAGGTTCACTTCAATCGTTTGCAGTTTGTTCACAAATCCGGATCTGTTTTAACCTGTCTTGCAAACGGCCACCTCGTCACAGACTCACACCACGGACTCAAGGCCAAGATGACAGGGGACCGAGGTACAGCATCAATCAATCAATCAATCATTTCCTGTGGCACCCTCGGGGATGCATAGGGCCTCGATGAACTCACACCACCACATCCTATCTTGTGCTAACTCCTCAAGATCTCCCCAACACTCATCTCCAGCTTCCCGTCTCATTGTCCTCACCCACGTCTCTTTTGGCCTTCCTCTACCTCTCCTACCAAGTGCCACCCACCCTGGGGTACCTCGTACTATTCCCTGTCTCCTATACACATGTCCTAGCCACTTCCATCGTGAGAATCTAACATATTCATCGATCGGCTGCACTCCCGTTATTTCTCTAATTCTACTATTTGGTATCCTTTCCCACCACTTAACTCCTAATATTCTTCTAAGTGCTTTATTTTCAAACACCAAGAATTTATTTTCCATAGTCACTGTGCTGTACCAAGACTCGTGTCCATAAATTAAGATACTCATAACCATTACCTTATAAAGTTTGATTTTTGTATGCACAGAGAAATTGTTATTATTCCAAATATTTTTAAGCATTCCCATTGCCTGATTAGCCTTCTTTAACCTTTCCTCGAATTCAAAGTTCAAAGAACCATCCTTGGCTAAATAAGTACCTAAATATTTAAACCTATCAACTTGCTTTACAACCATACCTCCAATTACACATTCCTGTGCATTTTCCATATTCATATTGATTATTTCAGTTTTCCCACAATTAATAACCAAACCCACCTTGCGACCTTCACTCACCAAATAGTCCAACACTCTCTGCATCTCTTCTGGCCCATCACAAATCAAAACTATATCATCTGCATAATCTAAATCCAAAGGTTTCCTGTTCTCTCCCTAAAGTATACCTGCACCGGTTTCTGTTCCAACGCGTTTCATAATGTAATCAATGACCAATATAAATAGTAAAGGCGATAGAACACCACCTTGAATTACCCCGGACTTGACTTCAAACGAATCACTCAGACAACCATCAACCATCACTTTACAAAATGTGTCCTCATGCATGTTCATAATGGCCCTCACAAACTCCTCTGGTATTCCATAATGTCTCATGATCTTCCCCATAGTCTCTCTCGAAACACTATCAAAAGCCTTTTCAAAATCAACAAAACAAAGACTTAACGGTACTCTCATTTCATTAACTTGCTGCATCAAATGCCTAACTATAAAGATCTGATCATTGCAACCACGTCCCTTTCTAAAACCAGCCTGTTCATCCCTCAGAATACCCTCAACCACCGGCTCCAACCTATTTAACAACACTCTACTGAAAACTTTCAAAGCTATCGGTGACAAAGAGATTCCCCTCCAATTACCACATTCACTCAGGTCTCCCTTCTTCGGGACTTTAACAATTACACCATTCTTCCAAACTGATGGTAGTAACCCCGTCACCCATATCTTATTGAATAGCTTGGTCAAGATCATTATTAATCTATCCCCCTCCACTTTAAACATTTCCGGAAATAAACCATCCTCCCCTGGTGCCTTATTATTCTTTAACTGTTTTACTGCTTTCTCCACTTCTGCAAGCCTCAACTCTCCTGTTTCTATATTTAAATCTTCCTGAGCAGACGGTATATCCTCTTCTGGTGGTATTGGTCTATTAAGAACTGTCTCAAAATGCTCTTTCCATCTATTTTTAATATCTCCATCTTTGGTCAATAAATTTCCTTCCCTGTCTCTAACTGGTATTTCCTTGCGTTTACCTGTATTACCACTCAGTTCTCTAATCGATTCATATGCTATTCTTTGACTCTGTCCATCATTTTTGTTTATTAAGATTTCAGTCTCTGCAACCTTTTCATCCACACATCTTCTTTTATCTCTCCTAGCTAACCTTCTTACTTCTGAATTCAAACTCCAGTACGCGGCTCTTGCTAATTCAATCTCTTGTTCATCAATGCATTGCATCTCACTCCTCAATTTAGCCTCACCTCTCTTTTTTATCATATCCCACGTTTCCTCTGATATCCATTTCTTTCTCCTGAAGCTATGTCTCCTTCCAATCGTACATTCAGCAGTCTCATGCAAAACTTTGTTCACATCCTCCCACATCTCATCTACACTTCTCTCCCTCTCTTCCAACGTTTCCAACACCAAAAACCTATTTCTGCATTCTAATCTGAATTCCTCCTTTTCTTATCCTTCCCTTCTAAGCTTAACAATATCGTATCTACCAACACTAGATTTTTCCTTCTTCTAATTTTTAAGTTTAAACCTTATTTTTGCAATGCTGAGTTGATGATCACTACCAATATCCGCTCCCCGTTTAACATGAACATCTAGCAGAGAACTTCTATGCCTCCTACTGATAGCGATGTGATCAATCTGATTTTTATATTTTCCACACGGCGACACCCAAGTTGTCTTGTGTATATTGCAATGCTGAAAGAGTGTGCCCCCGATGACTAAGTCATTTGCTAGACAGAAGCTTCCAAACCTCACTCCGTTTTCACTCATCCTACTACCAACTCCCATCTTACCCATACATGCCTCAAATCCCTCATTTGAACAGCCCATTACTGCATTAAAGTCTCCAACGCAGATCAAAACATCATGTCTAGGTACCCTTCCTACTCCTTCTTGCAACTTTTCATAAAATGTGTCTTTCCTATCATCGAGTGCATCATTAGTAGGTGCATAACACACAAACAGACTGATGTTGCCATGATTTGATTTAAACCGTGCGTATAACACTCGCTCATCTATAGGTACAGCATCATATTTCAATATATCTGTGGTATTCTGTTACATGTATGCTTGTAGTACAGTATGTGAATGATATATCATGACGTCAAGACATAGTTGAAAAGGACCTAACTTGTTTGATTGCTGATTTATGCAGTTATAATAAGTTAAATGTTTGAGCTTATTTCTTAGACAAAGAAATTATTACTTTTCAGTTCTACGGGAATGACTGGGATTGAACAGAATATGAAGATGTAATAGAAGAAATAGAATGTCAATAAAGAATCCTGGTAATTTTCCTGTAAAGCTCCGCCTTGGCCCTCTGAGACAGATGTAGTGGTGAAGTTTAGAATGAATGAAGTAGGAAAGGTGCTGGTAGGCATGAAAAAAGTGTTTAGATGTCGCTTAGAATGGATGTAAAGAAAAGGCTATATGAGGGTGTAGTACCGACTGCGTAATATAGGGCTAATATATTGTATATGTGTGTGGCAATGAGGAAGAATCTTAACGTAATGGAGGTGGGGATCTGAGGAGTATGTGTGGAGTGACGCGTATGGATCGAGAAATGATGAAGTGCGAAGAACCTGAGTTATGTGTTGGATAGCTGATCGAGATGAGCAGATAATGTCGCGTTGGTTTGGGCATATGATGAAAATGGATGAACAATTAGTGAAAAAGACAATTGGATTGGATTTCAGGGGTGTAGAGCTGAGAGGAAGACCACGAGTAGGATGTATAAAGAGAGCGTTAGATGCTGGACAGATGTTTGAAGAGAAAGGAAGAGTGGCTGTGCTTGATAAGGACGACTGGAGAGAAGTTATGAATCAATAAGTGGTGACGCGGCCCTTAGGGAATATTCTCCTGCATTTGGTCTGAGCAGCAGATCCAGTCATGTACGAGTATGGTCTATTATGATGTGGCATGGGTAAACCAGTTCTGCTGTCGGGCCCTGCTCCGGATGTCGCTGATTTCACTGTGCAGTTGTCTCGTGAGGTGTGGAGCAGTGAGAATGTGGCACAGCCACACTGGAACAATCATGCTATGTGTATCTCCTACGAACGACCTGTTGATTTTAATTCTATTTGAGACAGCATTGTCCTCAATTATCTTGGACTGTTGTGATTTCTCAGTTTCCTTCTCTTTGATTCTTTCAAGTATAGCTTCATGAAGAGATATTGGATGACCTCTCTTACATACTTTACATACTTTCCTTCTTTTGCAGTTTTTCATGATATGTCCATACTTTAGACAACCCCTGCAGAGAAATGACTTCTGTACGTATTCTCCTTTTCCTTATTGCTAAGCTCATTGAACCATGTGTCCATTTCATGTTCTTCTCTACAGTAGATACACTGTGGCCTTTTGATGTTTTGATTATTGTCATCCTTGTCCTTTTGAGTCCTTTGTTTCTTGTCACCCTTGTCCCTTTGATCCCTTTGTGCCTCTGTTTCTTTCACTCCAGTTATGTTGCCTACAAGACTTTTTACCCCAAATCTGTTTGTTTCTGCTTTACCTTCCTTCTTTCCCTTTCAAGCAGCTGTGTTATGCCTTTGACTCATTGCCATTACTGCACTATAGGATGAGATTGGATGACAAGCTGTCTCTGCCTCATCTGCTATGAATTGACAAACGGCATAAAATGAAGGGTATTCTATGCGTGTGGAGAACCAGGTGTGGACTACTGAATTACATCTATCAATTAAAGGTGGGAGTAACTTCTCTAAGGTTTTGCTATTTTCTTGAGGATCATTTAGAACATAAAGGAAATTTGCTGAGTTCATAATTGTCAAACAGTTCTGCGAGAAATCAGATAATTTCTGTAGTGCTTGACCGTCATTATTTGAGATCTTTGGCCACTCACTCAGTTTTCTTCTATAAGCATTTGCTACTATGAACTCATTGCCAAATCAATCTTTCAGTATAGTTTTAGCCTTACTGAAAGCTTCTTCATTATGGATACAAAAAAGTCCTCTAATAGCTTCTCTGGCTTCCCCATCAGCGTACCTCCCTAGGAAGAAAAGTTTCTCTGCCGGATTGGTGACTCGCGACTCCATGAATATTTCAAAGTTCTTTATCCAGGATGGAAACTCTAATGAATCTCCTTTGAAAATCTCTGGCTCTGGGCGAGGCAGTTCACTTGTGTTTTTGGATGACCAAATATTTAGCACACGTTTTAGTATATCCATGTCCACTGACTGACTTGGTGTATCATGCTTACCTGATGCCTGTGACTGTTTTAATTCTGATTCTGGTTCAAAACTTTTAGCATGTGGGTTAAGCTTTGGACTCACCTGCAAGAAAGTATGATTTAGTTTGGACACTTTTCTGTCTAATTCACCCATGGCAGAAACAGATGAACCTTTGACGGTCACTTTCGGTTCTGATACGCTAGGTTTGATTTTCTCACCGTCTGTCAGCCCTTGTGATTCAAAGAATTTTTGAAGATGCTGTTCTTTACTATCTAGCTCATCATCACTCTCAGGCAAATCTAAAGGATTTTCCATTGAATTTACAGCATTTAGTTCAGCTTGAGTAGCAGCTAGCTCTTTATTTAAATCTAACTGTCTGTACTCATGTTCCTTTTCTTTTTGAGCTTCTGATACTCTATTTCCGTTTCTTGCAAGAATTTCTGATATTCTATCCCCCTTTCTTGCAAGAACTTCTGATATTCTATTTCCCTTTCTTGAAATTGCTGCTCAACTTTTAGCCCAGCTAGTTTAGCATTTTACTGTTCTCTTTTTGTGGTGCTGGAATAAGATCTACTAGTGCAATGAGAGTGCCTTGAAGTTTTAGTACTTTATGACCTAACAGACTGTGAGCACTTGGAAGCTTTACTACTTTGTGACCTAGCTGACTGTGAGCACTTGGAAGCTTTACTAATTTGTGACCTAACAGACTGTGAATCCTTGGCAGCTTTTCTTACTGATTCTGTGTTCTGCATCAATTCATTCATTTTGTTGTCAATTCTCATTTTACAGGTGGTGTGCACTTCTTTTTCTTCCACTAACTCCTCTGACAATTTTTCTTGTAAGCTTGGATCTGCTTCCCTTAACTTACGAAATGCATTTACTGCTTCATTAAACTGCACCTGTTCTGCATTTGCAAGATCTTTAAGCTGATCCAAACTTACACCATTCATACCTGACTCTTTTACCACTTTTGTCCATGCGTGCCTTAATGATGCTAACCTCTTTGAACACTGTGTTATTAGGTACTCATGCCCTTTCTCTGTTAAAGACCTTTGTCTGGTAATCTTCACTTCCTCATATGCCTCAGTAGACTGGAGGCAGTTATTTATGGCTTCCTCATTTGCCTCAGTAGACCGAAGCAGGTCATTTACAGCTTGTTCAGTATAACTGATTTTGCAACTATTATTTTATTGTACCTAATTTGAACTCAAGATTAACATTCAATGTATACTTATCTGTAGTCGAAAGTTCCCTCTGGCTGTAGGTGAAGCTTGGAGAATGAAGAGTATTCAGTGATGAGCACAGACCAGTTCTGCAGTGTCAGCAAATGCACACAGAAGTCTAGAAGTCACTGTCAGGCAACCAGGAGTATTTTATTCATCAGAAATTGGCACTTTCATCAGGGAAATCTTCTGCACCCATCTGCTGTTTTTGTTGATTGCAGGAATTCTTGTGGTCGCCCCAGTCTTTGTTCATACTGCATGCCCCCATGTGCTGTGCTTGCAGTTTTTATGGGTCGGGTTTTACTCCGAGGATGGGCCGATTTTTGCTCCGAGGGACGAGTTTTACTGTCTCAGAGGGCCAAGACAGGGCTTTACAGGGAAATTACCAGGATTCTTTCTTGGCATTTTATTTCTTCTATTACATCTTCATATTCTGTTCAATCCCAGTCATTCCCGTAAAACTGAACAATAATAATTTCTTTGTCTAAGAAATAAGCTCAATCATTTAACTTCTTATAATTGCATAAATCAGCAATCAAACAGGTTAGGTCCTTTTCAACTATATCTTGACGTCATGATACATCATTCACTTACTGTACTACAAGCATACATGTAACAGAATACTAGAGATATATTGAAATATGATACTGTACCTCGGTCACCTGTCATCTTGGCCGTGAGTCCGTGTGTGAGTCTGTGACGAGGTGGTAGTTTGGAAGACAAAGCAAAACAAATCCGGATTTGTAAACAAACTGCAAACGATTGAAGTGAACCTTTTGCACAGTGTCACTAAACTACAAATGAAGATACAGTTCATAACGCTAATATATACTGAGTATACATATAATGGCATGCACATAATGAATATGACATTTACAACATCAATTCTTCCATCCACAGCAACAAGTGATCCTAGATACTTCAAACACTACTTCCTCAAGGAACTAACCATTCAAAACTACAGTCATCCTCCTTCCATCTACCAACCTCGTAAACATCATCACTTTACTCATTCTCATTTACTCAATGTCCTCTTTTCACACACCCTTCCAAACTCTACCAACTCCCTCAACCTCTCTTCTGTATCAGCCACCTGTAATGTAACATCAGAAAACAGCAGCTGATTCAGATTCCACTCTACCATCAGCAATGACCAGACTCAAACCTTCACCTAACATTCGTATTCGCCTCCCTAACAATGTGCAAATAAATATTAACCAATGCCACATTACACATCCCTGCCCCAGCCCCACTCACGGAAATTAATCACTAACTGTATTTCCCACTCGTAAGCTCTACTATTTACAACTTTTCACTCCTTTCAACATCTTGCCACCTACACCATTTAAACCTAAAACAGTCCACAAAGCGTCCCTATTCATTCTATTATATGCTTTCTCTAAATCCATGAACGTCCAATATAAATCCTTAAAATACTTTTTACACCTATCTCACAGCAAACACGCATCCCCTCCGTGTATTAAAACCACACATCACCAATCACTCCCTCTGTACCCTCTCTTAATCAACATTCTAATATACATCTTACCTACGACACAAAAAACTATACCTGTAAAATTAGTATATTATTACTAATCACCCTTATCTTTATACAACGGATCCACACACGAACTTACCTAGTCAATCAGCGCCATAGAGCTCACAAAATACATTCAGTAATCTTACTACCATTCCTCCAGCTTTCCCTGAATTCATTTCCTTTACTGCCTCCTCCTCTTCCTCAATCGTGATCAACTTTCCCAACGCATTTATTCCTTGCACTCTTCCATCTGCCACAATCTCAGCCTCCCTTTCCTCCTCTACATTTAACAGTCTTTGAAAATACTCTGCCCATCTCTTCCTTACTGCATTCACCTCAGTTAACATCCATCCTCTGCTTTTATTCGTTCTTCCTTCCCAGACTCTCCCTTTCGCACCCTCTTCACCTCCTTCCAAAACTATTTCTTATCGTTGAAAATTCTTAGTCAACTGCCTATTACACCTCTCATCCCACATCTCACCTGATGCCACTTTGGCATCACGCATAGCCCTTCTCGCCCTATTCCTCTTCTCATTATACACCTAATATGACATCCTTTGCAGCCACACCATATTCCTCTCTTCTCAGCTACAGCCATACTTCCTCGCCCCACCATTCACACACCACCACTCGTCTCACCATGCACGTATTCTGCATACCCCACCACAACATTCAGCTTCTCTTTATACTCTATCATTTTCCCTCTTCTGAGTTGGGTCCTCCTCGAACACACACGCAGGCACGCTTTCCCGAATTTTTCACCACTATCTCCGGACATTTGCTTCAGATGCATGAAAGCTATATATATACAGTAAGCTAACAGTGCCGAGAAGAGGATACAGAAGATAGAGAAGAGGAGATAGCCTGGAACTGGAGATAATGTGAAAGATAGGGAGAAAGAGGACGCAGGAAGTTTGAAAACATTTGAAATTTGAAATTACCATACGCTCACGTACAGTGCTACGAATGAATGTGACTACAAAGTTCTAAGTGTCTTGCCACAAGCGACTAGAAAGCATCAATAAGAATCTTTTAACGATTAATGGATGGTGGTGACAACGAGTGCAATAAGTGACGACGAGAGTGAGAACTACAACCCAAACAAACATGGCGACACAGGCAGTGCACGAATCCACCGACAAAGACAGTGAACCTTCTCTTTCAAACCCCACAAGGGAATTCCTCAATGAGAATTTTAGTAAAGTGGACCTCCAAAAGCACGGCAGAAAGATTGGCCTGAAGAATGTGTGGGTGAATAAGGAAACATTAATTAACAGTATATTGGAGAATACCCAACGTAATAAGGACAGTGATGACAACACTGCTTGTGGTGACGTTAGCATCACCACACGCGGAGATGACAACTCTGAGGGTACAGACAACGACACTAGAGGTATCGACGTCAGACATGAAGGCAGAGACTGCAATGCTGCGGAAGTTAACGTTGATGGTGACACTAGTAGCGGAGATTGCAATAAATCGTGTGATGAGAGTGAAGTCACGGGAGGTGGTGACGTCAGTACTAGAGGAGTCGAAAATAACATAAGGGACAGATGCGACACCCCACAACTACAGCAAAGTGACATCAAGAAAATTCAAGATAAACTGAAAACTAAGGATCTAGAAATTGAACTATTGAATGCTGAAGTCAAGACCGCGCATTCCACCACATATACATTAAGCCAACGAATCTCAGCTTTAGAGAGGACCACCTGGGACGAAAAATTATGGAACTGGAGGAAAGAATGCAAAACCACAACCCTACACTTTCGCCCGCCTCTAATGCAGTCGCTGGTGGTTTGGAACAACGAATCTCGGCGCTGGAGGACGAGGTACACTCCAAACTCGACACGGTAAATACCGATGCTTCATCCCCTTCCCCCCCAAAGGTTCTGTTGATAGGTGACAATAATCTTTCTGAGATAATATCATCAGATCTTGACCATAATACTTTCATTAGAACAGTAAGGGATGCCAATATTGACATACTGAAGTGTTGGGTGGCTGAAAATTTAAATTGGATCCCTGATACCTGTGTGGTTTGTGGAGGCCTGTTTGATATAATAGAAGGGGCTTCACCTGAAAAGATTTTAGACGATCTCGGAGCTTTGGTGAGTGAGTTGAAGGCGAAAAATGAGAATATGAGTATTTACATATGCCAGCTTGTGCCCACTTTGCACTCCGATACTATGCAGGCCAAAATTGATGACGTCAATAACCAGCTATTGAAATGGTGTGCCACGAATGCTATTTCTACCATTCACACTGATAAAGTTTTCAAACTGGGCACAGGTGAAATTGATGACATGTGCTTTACCATAAAGAAGAAAAATAAGGGCCCTATCTTAAATAGATTTGGGGCTATACGTCTACTGACGACTATGGCCAAGGAGTGTCCTAATTTCAAACTATGCTCTAGCTGGGACAGGGATAAATATACCTTTGAACCTTATTATAGGAATAGAATGTTTAGGGTTTCTTATAACAACTACGAAACTGCAAATAAGGACAGATAAACTCCTGGAAGAACACAAACTGGTGTTATTACCAGGAATGCTCGTCACCCACCCCCACACCCGCACCCACACTATGGGTTTCAGGAATAGAAATGACACGAATCACACCCAAACTTTCGTTAACACACCCTCATGCTGCGGGGTTGGGGATAACGTCGCGGGACAGACGTATCTCGGCCCCACCCCCCGCTTCCACGACAGGGCCCGGCGGAGGGTTGGGGGATAGGAATAGTTCTGCTCCACCCACACTTACTCTACAGCTTTAGTGGATGGGTCAGGGGACAGGCACAACTCAACATCCACCCACACTAACACTACAAGAGGTGGAGGAAGATTGGGAGGATTTGTGGGTAGTAATCACCCGACCCAGCATCATTCCAGCACCTACATTTCGGGGTCAGGGAGTAGGGAATAGAAAATGTTCACCTTACAACCACACACCTTATGTAATGTCTGAGGTTCGTGAGACACAGTATGATGACACGCAATATGAACGAAACGAAAGGAATTGGTACGCTGCTTCTAGAAATCAGTCTGAGACTGAACTTCCTGATTTCTATAGAAGCAAGAAGGTGGGTGCTATAACTGTGGAGAATTCAATCATGTGCAGGTAAACTGTAGGTTTGATCGCAAACTTCAGTGTGGCAATTGTCAACGTCTGGGACATAAGAGTCGCCTATGTCGGTACTATAGCACATAGGGGGTTGGCGAAGAAGCACTTGCCGATGTAAACACTAAAGGATATTTTTTAACTATTGAACATATTAATGCTCGATCATTACAGTGTAATTTGGATGAAATAATATTGTTATTGAAAGACAGAACTATTGACATCCTATGTGTTAGTGAATCATGGCTTGTTCCCATTACCCCGAGTGATTTTGTTAATATACCAGAGTATAAGATATTACGATGTGACAGTGGCCGTGGAGGTGGCGTATGCATTTATATCAAGGATGTCTTATCAGCCAATGTCATAGAATTAAATGTCCCTAAGCAACCAGGCATTGAAGATGTCTGGGTAACGGTACAGTGTCGCAAATTGCCAGCCATTATTGTCGGATGCATGTACCGACACCCTAAAGCTCCAGTTGCCACTTTTGATTATATACAGGATACATTTAGATCAATTTGTATGCGAAATAAAACATTTTTGTTCTTGGTGACTTCAATGATAATCAATTTGCTAATGATAACAAACTTAAAAAGATCTTAAAGAATAATAAATTAACTCAGATAATAGATAAACCTACTAGAGTCACACCTACGTCTGCAACATTGCTGGATCTTGTAATCACTAACAAACCTGGTGTCATAAACAGTTATGATGTTATTCCCCAAGTAATTGCAGATCATGATCTTATTAGCATCTCAGTAGATATTAGTAAACCTAAGAGACCGCCCGTTGTTCGAACTTTTCGTCACCTTGGGAACTACCACAAAGACGACTTTTGTCTTAGGCTTCTACAGAGCACAGACGATTTTGATAAGATTTTGAAAACTGATGATGTAAACACACAAGTGAATATTTTTGCTGATACTTTTGTCAATTGTTTAAATGCCTGTGCTCCTTTTGTAACTAAGGAGATTAAAAGACCGTTAGCACCATGGATGAACGATTGTATACGGCAAGCTATGAGCATTAGAAATGATACTCATAAAAAACTTAAATCTGATCGACATAATATAGCTCTCTACGAACAATATAAACAAGAAAAGAAGCTTGTTAAAGCTCTCATTACAGAGGGAAAGCAGACTACTATCGCAGTCGGTTATGTAATAGCAGAGGAAGCACTTCAGCGACGTGGAAAATAATAAGAGAAATTATCCCAAACTGTAAAAGTAACTCGGACGGTTACAACTGTGATAATAAAAATAAAGCTGACGAATTCAATTATCATTTTGCAAATGTCGGTAAGAAGACGTATGAACGAACACAAGAAGTCCTCCATGGTGAAAACGTGTCAGGGTTCTATCAATTCTCCAAATATAATCTCAAGTGAATGTAATCTTTTAGACCTCATCCTGTAGATACCGACACTATCATTCTTACGATAAAAGGCTTAAATGAGACTCGTTCTGTGGGCTCGGATGGCATTTCACTGAGATTTGTTAAGGACGCACTCTGTGTTATAGCTTTTTACTTAACCTGTATTATCAATACTTCTGTCGCAACAGGCATTTTTCCTACAGCCTGGAAACATGCATTGGTACTTCCTCTCTATAAAAGTGGTGATGTAAATGATGTAAGCAATTACAGACCAATCTCACTATGGCCCATTGTCTCTAAAATACTCGAAAAGGTTGTTACCAATCAGCTCATACATTTCTTGGAATCTAACAAATCACTGTCTAATACCCAACATGGATTTCGTCCTAGATTATCCACCGAGACCGCTCTTACTGTCATAACAGATAAAATATATAATAACATGGACTCTAAGCAAGTTACACTGTTAACCTTGTGTGACCTCTCCAAAGCTTTCGATAGTATTTGTCACGACATTCTTTTAAGTAAATGTGCTAAGCTTAATATTGACTGCTTCTGGTTCAAAAGTTACCTAGAAAATAGGACTCAATCTGTCCGCCTGAGCAACACTATATCTGATAAATTGAATGTAGCTTACGGGGTCCCTCAAGGCTCAATCCTTGGTCCTGTCTTGTTTACCATCTATGTTAATGACCTTGCTGAGAGTATAAATGGATGTTCTTTGGTGCAATATGCTGATGATACCCAATTTCTCCATGCTGACACTATAAATAATCTCGAGGCTCTTATCTCCAAAACAGAAGGAACCTTACGGATTGCAAAACATTATTTTCTTAGAAATGGACTTATGCTAAATTCAAGAAAAACACAATTATCTTCATAGGTAATAGACGATTTCTATCACATATTCCTCCTAACACTGTCATAAATTGTTCTGGTGAGCACATTTACCCGAGCACTTTGTGTAAAAAGTCTAGGTGTCTATATCGACAGATATATGCTTTTTGATGTGCATATTATTGAATTAAATAAGAAAGTCATGGGAACACTTATGTTCATAAATCAAATATGTGAAAACTTTGATAAGTCAGCTCGAAAAATTGTTGTACAGTCTCTAGCTCTTAGCATAATAAATTACTGTATAGGTATATGGGGTACGACAAATGATACCTTACTTCACCAAGTTCAGAAATTACAAAATTTTGCAGCTAAAATAGCTATCGGGGGAGCAAGAAAGTATGACCATGTAACCCCCATCATAAAGGAATTAAAGTGGTTAAAGATTAAAGATAAACATATTTTTGACAGATGTACCACTGTTTATATGGCTGTCAATGGTTTTTATCCGGAGTGGTATCTAAAGTTGTCCACTGTCACTGAAAACACAGCCAGTACAACAAGACAGCGAAATAACCTTTTTGTGCCTAGAGCCAGAACAAACTCTGGAGCCAGAGCCATCACCATACTAGGACCCAAACTGTGGAATAATTTACCTACTGACATCACTCATTCCGGAAGCATACATGTTTTCAAATCTAAACTTAGGGAGTTAATTTTAAGCGATTTGTAGTTGATATTATCATGTATCGAATATGACATGACTATTTTTGTCTGTGACTTTGTATACCGATTTGTAAGAATAACCATATTTTATGGAAATAAAGTATTTGAACTTTGAACTTTGAACTTTTATCCAACTCACTCTCAAAACCCTGCCATACCCAATTCTCCTAGTTCTCACCCACCTCACACCTTCTCCCAACTTTCCCTCCACCAAGTAGTGGTGAGACATACCTCCACCCTACCCTCTCAAAACTCACATATAACAATCTTTACATTCCTGGAAAATCAAGTAGTCCGCCAATACTCTATCAACAACCCTTCTACCATCCTGTCACCCATGTATCTTCTCAAACCTCATTTTCAACACATCGCTATCATTCTTTCCCGATTATCATTTCTTCCAGGAACACCATGCATACCAATGCAACTGCTACATTTCCAACTCCAGCATTCAGATTTCCCATCATTACCACATTCATATTTGCTTCAAAACTCTGGAGATACTCATCGACACCATTCCAGAGAGACTGCCTCTTTTCTTCATCACTTCCACTACCAGGCCCATATGCACTACAAATACCCATAACTCACGTCCTAATTTCGATTTCAACCACATCAGTCTCGATGACCCCTCCTTCCATTCAGTCACATTGTTGGACTTCCGGGCTCACTAACAAGGCCACTCAGTCTCTTTCTGTTCCTCAATCAACACCTGACATCCTTACGGTAACACTTCCAAACTTAGATTCACCTTTCCCTTTCATCTTTGTTTCACTCAAAGCTAACACATCCAACTTTATTCTGACATTCTCCTAATCTCCACCCTTTAAGGCTCAGTCGTACTACATACACGCACGTTCATAGAACCAATCTTCAGGGTTCGGAGATAACTCATCAATGCCCCGTCTTATTGTAGGAACTAAAAAGGTCCCTAGTCCCCTCACCCCGTCCCTTTTAGTCACCTTTTACGAAACGCAGGTAATACGGTGGCAGAATTCTGCCTAACACAATCTGGCCGCAGAGTGGTAGTACAACCCCTAGTGCTGCCAAACTGTCCCCTCCCCCCCACATCTGCCCGGGGGTGGAGCCCCTTGATAGGAGGGAAAATATTTTTTTTTCTTTTTCATTTAATCGAAAGGGTTGATGTCATTTTATAATCATAGATATAGGAGTGAAAACAAAATTCCTTTTTATTCTGCATTTATAATTTTTTTCGACGACATCCTTTTCAAAGTTTTGGGCAATGTCCACCTAATATGCCATCTCATTTAAAGTACAAATCGATTTCTTGATATATGTTGCATCACCTCTCCTCATAGCAGAAACTTTTAAATTTATTTTTCACATTTTTTCCTCTGGAATATATTCTGAATATGAAAAAAAAAAAAAAAAGGGGGGGGGGTGTTTCCTAACGAATTATGAAAATTGAAGACGTTTTGTATTTGGCATTTTTGCTCTAAATGGCGCGAATTCAAGCATCGTATTTGTCGAAATATATTACTCTTTCAACGGTTATTTCCAATCGATACATGTTCCTTCCTGGAAATATTTCTTAATCCTTCAAGTGACAGCTCTGTTGATTTAAAAAAAAAAAATAGCCCTTGAAAATCAAAACATTCCCAAGGCAACATTTGAAACCAATAATGGAAGTCTTTCTTCATGCAGCTATTTTTTTGTATGTCATGCACGAGATATCGGCTGACTTCAGGAACCTTGTCTAAATACTTATCAGTTTCATATCTCAGAAGAGGAATAGAGTTTGTACTTTGTCGAATTCATTTGAGTCTGAATATCGAATATTTTACATTGCTTTTATGAGAGTTATCATGGTCTAAAATATATTGTGCGAAAATTCATTTCTTTTTCAGTCTGATTCAGACTCAAGATGCTGTTTTATAGAGCTAGTAATTTATTTAAAAGTAAAATAACTCCTACCAATACATATTACCCTTTGTTGATGCCACTCTTTGAAAAGTAAATTATCCCGCAATGTTCACCACAAATGCGAGCTCGTTTCACTCGTGAAGCGATTTATAGGAGGTAGTTAAAAAAAAAAGTGCTCTTTTTTTTTAATCCACAGAAAGATCTCCCGAATTTTTTCAATCAGGTGTATTAAAAAACTGAGAACGCATTTTAAGAAGTAACGTATTTCGCTTTTCCGCCATAGAACGCAATTTCTAGCATCAGTCAAGTGGAATGGTCTTCAACAGATCTTGAAGCGGTTACTTTTAGAAGCAACGAGTGAAGACTCTGCATTATTGATATTCCTCTTCAAGTGACAACATTTCATTAAAAAAAAATAATAATACAGATCCTGGCTTCAAAATTATCAATCGAAGGATTCCCAAGGTGGTGTTTTTAATGGTTCATGACAATGCATCTTCTTTTTGTTTTTTTAATGCTATGAAGAAGGAATCAAAGGCTACGAGCCCGCAATAACTTTTCCTTCCAAGAGAAAACAAAATACAAGAGAGAGTCATATTCAAGATCCAATCATTTCGAGATGCCTGGAAACACTGCGATTGAAAGACTGGAGATCATAGGAAGCAGGAAATACAGACAGAGGGAGACAGTTCCAGAGTTGACCTGTTGCATAAATGAAGGACTCGGTGTAACGGTTAACTCTTGCATTAGAGAGCTGGACAGAAAAGGGATGAGAGTTTGCTGCTAGACGGGTGCTATGCGCCCATCGTAGAGGTGGAGGGATGCAAGCAGACAGTTCAGAGGAGCAGTGACTATTGAAGCAGCAATAGAAAAGAGATAAAGATGCAAAAATGCGGCGAAGAGACAGAGGTTGAAGGGAGCCAGTAAGAGGAGGAAAGTTAATGAGACGAAAAGCCTTTGACTCCACCCTATTGAGAAGAGCTGTATGTGGGGAACCTCCCCACACATACAAGTTGTACTCCACACAGGGGCGGATAAACCCCGTGTATAGAGTCAACAATTGTGCAAGAGTAGAGAAGGAACGGAGTCGGCTTAGCACAACTAATCTCTTGGAAGCAGATTATACAAGAGATGTAATATGATCTTTCCAAGATAAGTCCCGAGTGTATGAAACCCCAGAGATGTTCAAGGATGATGCAGGATTAAGCTGATTAAACATTAGTGGGTACATCTGTGGAAGATTTTGTCAGGTTGGTAGGTGTAAAAACTGCCTTTGATGCATTAAAAACAACAAGATTATTTTTACTCAGGTCAGAGATACGAGCCAAGTCAGACATTAGGTGTGCCATAGCCTCATCCCTTGTTTGCTGAAATAACTGCTGAGATGGACGTTGCGGGAACCGAATGGAGAGGTGAAGAGTGGATAGGGTTAGATGTATAGTTTAGGCGGTCATTGATGAATAAAAGGAAGAAAGTTGGTGATAGGACAGAGCCCCGAGGAACACCACTGTTGATAGATCTAGGAGAAGAACGACGGCCGTCTACAACAGCGGCTATACAATGACCAGAAAGGAAGCTATGGATGAAGGCACAGATTGAAGGATAGAAACCATAAGAGAACAGTTTGGATATTAAAGATTTATGCCAGACTCGATCGAAAGCCTTTGAGATGTCAAGTGCAATGGCAAAGCTTTCGCCAAAGTCCCGAAAGGAGGAGGACAAGGAGTCTGAAAGGTAGGTGAGAAGATCGCCAGTGGAGCGTCCCTGACGAAACCCAAACTGACGATCAGGAAGAAGGTTGTGATAGGAAAGATGCTCTAAAATTTTTCTATTGAGAATTGACTCAAAAACTTTCGAGATACAGGATGTTAAAGCAACTGGACGAAAGTTAGAGGGTTGGGAATGGTCACCCTTCTTTGGGACTGGCTGAATGAGAGCAAACTTCCAGCAAGAAGGAAATGTACAAGTTGATAGACAAAGGCGAAAGAGTTTGTCTAGGCAGAGTGTAAGCACAGAAGCACAGTTCTTGAGAACAACAAGAGGGACTCCATCAGGCCCATATGCATTGTTAGTACTGAGGCCTGTGATGGCAGAAAATACATCAGCTGAAGAAATTTTAATGTCAGCCATGAGGAAGTCAGAGGGGGGAAATGATGGAGGAACAGCACCACAATTGTCTAAGGTGGAATTGGAGGAGAAACTCTGAGCGAAGAGATCTGCTTTATCAGTAGAAGAAATAATCACAGAGCCATCATAACAGAAAAGAGGAGGGAAGGATGATGAGGTAACGTTGTTGGAAAGGTTTTTTGCAAGGTGCCAGAAGGAGCAGGAAGAATTCGAGATGGAGAGTTGAGAGCATTTAGTACGGATGAAATTACTTTTAGCAGAGCCAAGAACAGACTTAGCACGATTTCGGGCAGAAACGTAAAGATGATGTGATTCAGGGGTGGGTTGGCTCCGGTACCTTTTATAGACCCTCTCCTTGTTGCGGACAACATTAGAACAAGCGTGATTAAACCAAGGCTTTCTTGCATTAGACAAGGATATGAGAAAGGAATGTATGCTTCCATGCCCAAGAGAATAACCTCCGTAATGAGCAAGGCACACTCAGACGGCTTCCGGCCATGGAAGCAATAATCATTCCAGGGAAAATCAAAGAA